>NC_086444.1:663372352-663691102 GCF_028390025.1 Pseudophryne corroboree | reverse complement strand
CTCACACCACGCAACATATTTTCGCCACATGTGGTGATAATGTTGTGCGGTCACCTCCTTCCTGGCTTTGACCAGGGTAGGAATGACCTCTTCCGGAATGCCTTTTTCCCTTAGGATCCGGCGTTCAACCGCCATGCCGTCAAACGCAGCCGCGGTAAGTCTTGGAACAGACATGGTACTTGCTGAAACAAGTCCCTTCTTATCGGCAGAGGCCCTGAGTCCTCTGTGAGCATCTCTTGAAGTTCCGGGTACCAAGTCCTTCTTGGCCCATCCGGAGCCACGAGTATAGTTCTTACACCTCTACGTCTTATAATTCTCAGTACCTTTGGTATGAGAAGCAGAGGAGGGAACACATACACCGACTGGTACACCCCTGGTGTTACCAGAACGTCCACAGCTATTGCCTGAGGGTCTCTTGACCTGGCGCAATACCTGTCCAGTTTTTTGTTCAGGCGGGACGCCATCATGTCCACCTTTGGTCTTTCCCAACGGTGCACAATCATGTGGAAAAAACTTCTCGATGAAGTCCCCACTCTCCCGGGTGGAGGTCGTGCTGAGGAAGTCTGCTTCCCAGTTGTCCACTCCCGGAATGAAAACTGCTGACAGTGCTATCACATGATTTTCCGCCCAGCGAAGAATCCTTGTAGTTTCTGCCATTGTCCTCCTGCTTCTTGTGCCGCCCTGTCTGTTTACGTGGGCGACTGCCGTGATGTTGTCCCACTGGATCAATACCGGCTGACCTTGAAGCAGAGGTCTTGCTAAGCTTAGAGCATTGTAAATTGCTCTTAGCTCCAGTATATTTATGCGGAGAGAAGTCCCCAGACTTGATCACACTCCCTGGAAATTTTTTTCCCTGTGTGACTGCTCCCCAGCCTTTCAAGCTGGAATCCGTGGTCACCAGGACCCAGTCCTGAATGCATAACTGTGGCCCTTTAGTAGATGAGCACTCTGCAGCCACCACAGAAGAGACACCCTTGTCCTTGGAGACAGGGTTATCCGCTGATGCATCTGAAGATGCGATCCGGACCATTTGTCCAGCAGATCCCACTGAAAAGTTCTTGCGTGAAATCTGCCGAATGGAATCGCTTCGTAAGAAGCCACCATTTTTCCCAGGACCCTTGTGCAATGATGCACTGACACTTTTCCTGGTTTTTTGGAGGATCCTGACTAGCTCGGATAACTCCCTGGCTTTCTCCTCCGGGAGAAACACCTTTTTCTGGACTGTGTCCAGAATCATCCCTAGGGACAGCAGACGTGTCGTCGGAGACAGCTGCGATTTTGGAATATTTAGAATCCACCCGTGCTGTCGTAGAACTACTTGAGATAGTGCTACTCAGACCTCCAACTGTTCTCTGGACCTTGCCCTTATCAGGAGATCGTCCAAGTAAGGGATAATTAAGACGCCTTTTCTTTGAAGAAGAATCATCATTTCGGCCATTACCTTGGTAAAGACCCGGGGTGCCGTAGACAATCCAAACGGCAGCGTCTGAAACTGATAGTGACAGTTTTGTACCACGAACCTGAGGTACCCTTTGTGAGAAGGGCAAATTTGGACATGGAGGTAAGCATCCTTGATGTCCAGGGACACCATATAGTCCCCTTCTTCCTGGTTCGCTATCACTGCTCTGAGTGACTCCATTTAGAATAGGTCTCACCGAGCCGTCTGGCTTCAGTACCACAATATAGTGTGGAATAATACCCCTTTACTTGTTGTAGGAGGGGTACTTTGATTATCACCTGCTGGGAATACAGCTTGTGAATTGTTTCCAATACTGCCTCCCTGTCGGAGGTAGACGTTGGTAAAGCAAACTTCAGGAACCTGCGAGGGGGAGACGTCTCGAATTTCCAATCTGTACCCCTGGGATACTACTTGTAGGATCCAGGGGTCCACTTGCGAGTGAGCCCACTGCGTGCTGAAACTCTTGAGACGACCCCCCACCGCACCTGTTTGTACGGCCCCAGCGTCATGCTGAGGACTTGGCAGAAGCGGTGGAAGGCTTCTGTTCCTGGGAATGGGCTGCCTGCTGCAGTTTTCTTCCCTTACCTCTATCCCTGGGCAGATATTATGGGGACGAAAGGACTGAGGCTGAAAAGACTATGTCTTTTTCTGCTGAGATGTGACTTGGGGTAAAAAAGGTGGATTTTCTAGCTGTTGCCGTGGCCACCAGGTCCGATGGACCGACCCCAAATAACTCCTCCCCTTTATACGGCAATACTTCCATGTGCCGTTTGGAATCTGCATCACCTGACCACTGTCGTGTCCATAAACATCGTCTGGCAGATATGGACATCGCACTTACTCTTGATGCCAGAGTTTCGCATATATAGAAATGCATCTTTTAAATGCTCTATAGTCAATAAAATACTGTCCCTGTCAAGGGTATCAATATTTCCAGTCAGGGAATCCGACCAAGCCACCCCAGCGCTGCCCATCCAGGCTGAGGCGATCGCTGGTCGCAGTATAACACCAGTATGTGTGTATATACTTTTTAGGATATTTTCCAACCTCCTATCAGTTGGCTCCTTGAGGGCGTCCGTATCTGGAGACGGTAACGCCACTTGTTTTTATAAGCGTGTGAGCGCCTTATCCACCCTAAGGTGTGTTTCCCAACGCGCCATAACTTCTGGCGGGAAAGGGTATACCGCCAATAATTTTCTATCGGGGGAAACCCACGCATCATCACTAGAGATGAGCGGGTTCGGTTTCTCTGAATCCGAACCCGCCAGAACTTCATGTTTTTTTTCACGGGTCCGAGCGACTCGGATCTTCCCGCCTTGCTCGGTTAACCCGAGCGCGCCCGAACGTCATCATGACGCTGTCGGATTCTCGCGAGGCTCGGATTCTATCGCGAGACTCGGATTCTATATAAGGAGCCGCGCGTCGCCGCCATTTTCACACGTGCATTGAGATTGATAGGGAGAGGACGTGGCTGGCGTCCTCTCCGTTTAGAATTAGAATAGATTAGAGAGACACTTGATTTACTAATTTTGGGGAGCATTAGGAGTACTCAGTAGTGTACAGTGCAGAGTTTTGCTGATAGTGACCAGTGACCACCACTTTTATTTATAATCCGTTCTCTGCCTGAAAAAAGCGATACACAGCACACAGTGACTCAGTCACATACCATATCTGTGTGCACTGCTCAGGCTCAGGCCAGTGTGCTGCATCATCTATTATCTATATATAATATTATATATATCTGTCTGACTGCTCAGCTCACACAGCTTATAATTGTGGGGGAGACTGGGGAGCACTACTGCAGTGCCAGTTATAGGTTATAGCAGGAGCCAGGAGTACATAATATAATCCGTTCTCTGTCTGAAAAAAGCGATACACAGCACACAGTGACTCAGTCACATACCATATCTGTGTGCACTGCTCAGGCTCAGGCCAGTGTGCTGCATCATCTATTATCTAATCTATATATAATATTATATATATCTGTCTGACTGCTCAGCTCACACAGCTTATAATTGTGGGGGAGACTGGGGAGCACTACTGCAGTGCCAGTTATAGGTTATAGCAGGAGCCAGGAGTACATAATATATTATATAGTGAGTGACCACCAGACACACAGTGCAGTTTATTTAATATATCCGTTCTCTGCCTGAAAAAAGCGATACACACAGTGACTCAGTCAGTCACATACCATATCTGTGTGCACTGCTCAGGCTCAGGCCAGTGTGCTGCATCATCTATATATATATTATATATCTGTCTGACTGCTCAGCTCACACAGCTTATAATTGTGGGGGAGACTGGGGAGCACTACTGCAGTGCCAGTTATAGGTTATAGCAGGAGCCAGGAGTACATAATATTATATTAAAATTAAACAGTGCACACTTTTGCTGCAGGAGTGCCACTGCCAGTGTGACTAGTGACCAGTGACCTGACCACCAGTATATAATATTAGTAGTATACTATCTCTTTATCAACCAGTCTATATATTAGCAGCAGACACAGTACAGTGCGGTAGTTCACGGCTGTGGCTACCTCTGTGTCGGCACTCGGCAGCCCGTCCATAATTGTATATACCACCTAACCGTGGTTTTTTTTTCTTTCTTTATACATACATACTAGTTACGAGTATACTATCTCTTTATCAACCAGTCTATATATTAGCAGCAGACACAGTACAGTGCGGTAGTTCACGGCTGTGGCTACCTCTGTGTCGGCACTCGGCAGCCCGTCCATAATTGTATATACCACCTAACCGTGGTTTTTTTTTCATTCTTTATACATACATACTAGTTACGAGTATACTATCTCTTTATCAACCAGTCTATATTAGCAGCAGACACAGTACAGTGCGGTAGTTCACGGCTGTGGCTACCTCTGTGTCGGCACTCGGCAGCCCGTCCATAATTGTATATACCACCTAACCGTGGTTTTTTTTTCTTTCTTTATACATACATACTAGTTACGAGTATACTATCTCTTTATCAACCAGTCTATATATTAGCAGCAGACACAGTACAGTGCGGTAGTTCACGGCTGTGGCTACCTCTGTGTCGGCACTCGGCAGCCCGTCCATAATTGTATATACCACCTAACCGTGGTTTTTTTTTCTTTCTTTATACATACATACTAGTTACGAGTATACTATCTCTTTATCAACCAGTCTATATATTAGCAGCAGACACAGTACAGTGCGGTAGTTCACGGCTGTGGCTACCTCTGTGTCGGCACTCGGCAGCCCGTCCATAATTGTATATACCACCTAACCGTGGTTTTTTTTTCTTTCTTTATACATACATACTAGTTACGAGTATACTATCTCTTTATCAACCAGTCTATATATTAGCAGCAGACACAGTACAGTGCGGTAGTTCACGGCTGTGGCTACCTCTGTGTCGGCACTCGGCAGCCCGTCCATAATTGTATATACCACCTAACCGTGGTTTTTTTTTCTTTCTTTATACATACATACTAGTTACGAGTATACTATCTCTTTATCAACCAGTCTATATATTAGCAGCAGACACAGTACAGTGCGGTAGTTCACGGCTGTGGCTACCTCTGTGTCGGCACTCGGCAGCCCGTCCATAATTGTATATACCACCTAACCGTGGTTTTTTTTTCTTTCTTTATACATACATACTAGTTACGAGTATACTATCTCTTTATCAACCAGTCTATATATTAGCAGCAGACACAGTACAGTGCGGTAGTTCACGGCTGTGGCTACCTCTGTGTCGGCACTCGGCAGCCCGTCCATAATTGTATATACCACCTAACCGTGGTTTTTTTTTCTTTCTTTATACATACATACTAGTTACGAGTATACTATCTCTTTATCAACCAGTCTATATATTAGCAGCAGACACAGTACAGTGCGGTAGTTCACGGCTGTGGCTACCTCTGTGTCGGCACTCGGCAGCCCGTCCATAATTGTATATACCACCTAACCGTGGTTTTTTTTTTCTTTCTTTATACATACATACTAGTTACGAGTATACTATCTCTTTATCAACCAGTCTATATATTAGCAGCAGACACAGTACAGTGCGGTAGTTCACGGCTGTTGTCGGCACTCGGCAGCCCGTCCATAATTGTATACTAGTATCCAATCCATCCATCTCCATTGTTTACCTGAGGTGCCTTTTAGTTGTGCCTATTAAAATATGGAGAACAAAAATGTTGAGGTTCCAAAATTAGGGAAAGATCCACTTCCACCTCGTGCTGAAGCTGCTGCCACTAGTCATGGCCGAGACGATGAAATGCCAGCAACGTCGTCTGCCAAGGCCGATGCCCAATGGCATAGTACAGAGCATGTCAAAACCAAAACACCAAATATCAGTAAAAAAAGGACTCCAAAACCTAAAATAAAATTGTCGGAGGAGAAGCGTAAACTTGCCAATATGCCATTTACCACACGGAGTGGCAAGGAACGGCTGAGGCCCTGGCCTATGTTCATGGCTAGTGGTTCAGCTTCACATGAGGATGGAAGCACTCAGCCTCTCGCTAGAAAACTGAAAAGACTCAAGCTGGCAAAAGCACCGCAAAGAACTGTGCGTTCTTTGAAATCCCAAATCCACAAGGAGAGTCCAATTGTGTCGGTTGCGATGCCTGACCTTCCCAACACTGGACGTGAAGAGCATGCGCCTTCCACCATTTGCACGCCCCCTGCAAGTGCTGGAAGGAGCACCCGCAGTCCAGTTCCTGATAGTCAGATTGAAGATGTCAGTGTTGAAGTACACCAGGATGAGGAGGATATGGGTGTTGCTGGCGCTGGGGAGGAAATTGACCAGGAGGATTCTGATGGTGAGGTGGTTTGTTTAAGTCAGGCACCCGGGGAGACACCTGTTGTCCGTGGGAGGAATATGGCCGTTGACATGCCAGGTGAAAATACCAAAAAAATCAGCTCTTCGGTGTGGAGGTATTTCACCAGAAATGCGGACAACAGGTGTCAAGCCGTGTGTTCCCTTTGTCAAGCTGTAATAAGTAGGGGTAAGGACGTTAACCACCTCGGAACATCCTCCCTTATACGTCACCTGCAGCGCATTCATAATAAGTCAGTGACAAGTTCAAAAACTTTGGGTGACAGCGGAAGCAGTCCACTGACCAGTAAATCCCTTCCTCTTGTAACCAAGCTCACGCAAACCACCCCACCAACTCCCTCAGTGTCAATTTCCTCCTTCCCCAGGAATGCCAATAGTCCTGCAGGCCATGTCACTGGCAATTCTGACGAGTCCTCTCCTGCCTGGGATTCCTCCGATGCATCCTTGCGTGTAACGCCTACTGCTGCTGGCGCTGCTGTTGTTGCCGCTGGGAGTCGATGGTCATCCCAGAGGGGAAGTCGTAAGCCCACTTGTACTACTTCCAGTAAGCAATTGACTGTTCAACAGTCCTTTGCGAGGAAGATGAAATATCACAGCAGTCATCCTACTGCAAAGCGGATAACTGAGGCCTTGACAACTATGTTGGTGTTAGACGTGCGTCCGGTATCCGCCGTTAGTTCACAGGGAACTAGACAATTTATTGAGGCAGTGTGCCCCCGTTACCAAATACCATCTAGGTTCCACTTCTCTAGGCAGGCGATACCGAGAATGTACACGGACGTCAGAAAAAGACTCACCAGTGTCCTAAAAAATGCAGTTGTACCCAATGTCCACTTAACCACGGACATGTGGACAAGTGGAGCAGGGCAGGGTCAGGACTATATGACTGTGACAGCCCACTGGGTAGATGTATGGACTCCCGCCGCAAGAACAGCAGCGGCAGCACCAGTAGCAGCATCTCGCAAACGCCAACTCTTTCCTAGGCAGGCTACGCTTTGTATCACCGCTTTCCAGAATACGCACACAGCTGAAAACCTCTTACGGCAACTGAGGAAGATCATCGCGGAATGGCTTACCCCAATTGGACTCTCCTGTGGATTTGTGGCATCGGACAACGCCAGCAATATTGTGTGTGCATTAAATATGGGCAAATTCCAGCACGTCCCATGTTTTGCACATACCTTGAATTTGGTGGTGCAGAATTTTTTAAAAAACGACAGGGGCGTGCAAGAGATGCTGTCGGTGGCCAGAAAAATTGCGGGACACTTTCGGCGTACAGGCACCACGTACAGAAGACTGGAGCACCACCAAAAACTACTGAACCTGCCCTGCCATCATCTGAAGCAAGAAGTGGTAACGAGGTGGAATTCAACCCTCTATATGCTTCAGAGGTTGGAGGAGCAGCAAAAGGCCATTCAAGCCTATACAATTGAGCACGATATAGTAGGTGGAATGCACCTGTCTCAAGTGCAGTGGAGAATGATTTCAACGTTGTGCAAGGTTCTGATGCCCTTTGAACTTGCCACACGTGAAGTCAGTTCAGACACTGCCAGCCTGAGTCAGGTCATTCCCCTCATCAGGCTTTTGCAGAAGAAGCTGGAGGCATTGAAGAAGGAGCTAAAAGGGAGCGATTCCGCTAGGCATGTGGGACTTGTGGATGCAGCCCTTAATTCGCTTAACAAGGATTCACGGGTGGTCAATCTGTTGAAATCAGAGCACTACATTTTGGCCACCGTGCTCGATCCTAGATTTAAAGCCTACCTTGGATCTCTCTTTCCGGCAGACACAGGTCTGCTGGGGTTGAAAGACCTGCTGGTGACAAAATTGTCAAGTCAAGCGGAACGCGACCTGTCAACATCTCCTCCTTCACATTCTCCCGCAACTGGGGGTGCGAGGAAAAGGCTCAGAATTCCGAGCCCACCCGCTGGCGGTGATGCAGGGCAGTCTGGAGCGACTGCTGATGCTGACATCTGGTCCGGACTGAAGGACCTGACAACGATTACGGACATGTCGTCTACTGTCACTGCATATGATTCTCTCAACATTGATAGAATGGTGGAGGATTATATGAGTGACCGCATCCAAGTAGGCACGTCACACAGTCCGTACTTATACTGGCAGGAAAAAGAGGCAATTTGGAGGCCCTTGCACAAACTGGCTTTATTCTACCTAAGTTGCCCTCCCACAAGTGTGTACTCCGAAAGAGTGTTTAGTGCCGCCGCTCACCTTGTCAGCAATCGGCGTACGAGGTTACATCCAGAAAATGTGGAGAAGATGATGTTCATTAAAATGAATTATAATCAATTCCTCCGCGGAGACATTGACCAGCAGCAATTGCCTCCACAAAGTACACAGGGAGCTGAGATGGTGGATTCCAGTGGGGACGAATTGATAATCTGTGAGGAGGGGGATGTACACGGTGATATATCGGAGGGTGAAGATGAGGTGGACATCTTGCCTCTGTAGAGCCAGTTTGTGCAAGGAGAGATTAATTGCTTCTTTTTTGGGGGGGGTCCAAACCAACCCGTCATATCAGTCACAGTCGTGTGGCAGACCCTGTCACTGAAATGATGGGTTGGTTAAAGTGTGCATGTCCTGTTTTGTTTATACAACATAAGGGTGGGTGGGAGGGCCCAAGGACAATTCCATCTTGCACCTCTTTTTTCTTTTCTTTTTCTTTGCATCATGTGCTGATTGGGGAGGGTTTTTTGGAAGGGACATCCTGCGTGACACTGCAGTGCCACTCCTAGATGGGCCCGGTGTTTGTGTCGGCCACTAGGGTCGCTAATCTTACTCACACAGTCAGCTACCTCATTTCGCCTCTTTTTTTCTTTGCGTCATGTGCTGTTTGGGGAGGGTTTTTTGGAAGGGACATCCTGCGTGACACTGCAGTGCCACTCCTAGATGGGCCCGGTGTTTGTGTCGGCCACTAGGGTCGCTAATCTTACTCACACAGTCAGCTACCTCATTGCGCCTCTTTTTTTCTTTGCGTCATGTGCTGTTTGGGGAGGGTTTTTTGGAAGGGACATCCTGCGTGACACTGCAGTGCCACTCCTAGATGGGCCCGGTGTTTGTGTCGGCCACTAGGGTCGCTAATCTTACTCACACAGCTACCTCATTGCGCCTCTTTTTTTCTTTGCGTCATGTGCTGTTTGGGGAGGGTTTTTTGGAAGGGACATCCTGCGTGACACTGCAGTGCCACTCCTAGATGGGCCCGGTGTTTGTGTCGGCCACTAGGGTCGCTAATCTTACTCACACAGTCAGCTACCTCATTGCGCCTCTTTTTTTCTTTGCGTCATGTGCTGTTTGGGGAGGGTTTTTTGGAAGGGCCATCCTGCGTGACACTGCAGTGCCACTCCTAGATGGGCCCGGTGTTTGTGTCGGCCACTAGGGTCGCTAATCTTACTCACACAGCTACCTCATTGCGCCTCTTTTTTTCTTTGCGTCATGTGCTGTTTGGGGAGGGTTTTTTGGAAGGGCCATCCTGCGTGACACTGCAGTGCCACTCCTAGATGGGCCCGGTGTTTGTGTCGGCCACTAGGGTCGCTAATCTTACTCACACAGCTACCTCATTGCGCCTCTTTTTTTCTTTGCGTCATGTGCTGTTTGGGGAGGGTTTTTTGGAAGGGACATCCTGCGTGACACTGCAGTGCCACTCCTAGATGGGCCCGGTGTTTGTATCGGCCACTAGGGTCGCTTATCTTACTCACACAGCGACCTCGGTGCAAATTTTAGGACTAAAAATAATATTGTGAGGTGTGAGGTATTCAGAATAGACTGAAAATGAGTGTAAATTATGGTTTTTGAGGTTAATAATACTTTGGGATCAAAATGACCCCCAAATTCTATGATTTAAGCTGTTTTTTAGTGTTTTTGGAAAAAAACACCCGAATCCAAAACACACCCGAATCCGACAAAAAAAATTCGGTGAGGTTTTGCCAAAACGCGTTCGAACCCAAAACACGGCCGCGGAACCGAACCCAAAACCAAAACACAAAACCCGAAAAATTTCAGGCGCTCATCTCTAATCATCACACACTTCATTTAATTTATCTGATTCAGGAAAAACCACATGTAGTTTTTTCACACTCCACATAATACCCTTTTTTGTGGTACTTGTAGTATCAGAAATATGTAACATCTCCTTCATTGCCCTTAACAAGTAACATGTGGCCCTAAAGGAAAATACGTTTGTTTCTTCACCGTCGACACTGGAGTCAGTGTCCGTGTCTGTGTCTGTGTCGACCGACTGAGGTAAAAAGGACGTTTTAACGCCCCTGACGGTGTTTTAGACGCCTGGACAGGTACTAATTGGTTTGCCGGCCGTCTCATGTCGTCAACCGACCTTGCAGCGTGTTGACATTATCACGTAATTCCTTAATTAAGCCATCCATTCCGGTGTCGACTCCCTAGAGAGTGACATCACCATTACCGGCAATTGCTCCGCCTCCTCACCAACATCGTCCTCATACATGTCGACACACAAGTACCGACACACAGCACACACACAGGGAATGCTCTGATAGAGGACAGGACCCCACTAGCCCTTTGGGGAGACAGAGGGAGAGTTTGCCAGCACACACCAAAAACGCTATATTATACAGGGACAACCTTTATATAAGTGTTTTTCCCTTATAGCATTTTAATATATATATACATATCGCCAAATAAGTGCCCCCCCCTCTCTGTTTTAACCCTGTTTCTGTAGTGCAGTGCAGGGGAGAGCCTGGGAGCCTTCCCACCAGCATTTCTGTGAGGGAAAATGGCGCTGTGTGCTGAGGAGAATAGGCCCCGCCCCCTTTTCGGTGGGCTTCTTCTCCCGTTTTTCTGAGACCTGGCAGGGGTTAAATACATCCATATAGCCTCCAGGGGCTATATGTGATGTATTTTTAGCCAGAATAAGGTATTATACATTGCTGCCCAGGGCGCCCCCAGCAACGCCCTGCACCCTCCGTGACCGTTGGTGTGAAGTGTGTGACAACAATGGCGCACAGCTGCAGTGCTGTGCGCTACCTTCATGAAGACTGAAAAGCCTTCTGCCGCCGGTTTCTGGACCTTCAATCTTCAGCATCTGCAAGGGGGGTCGGCGGCGCGGCTCCGGGACGAACCCCAGGGTGAGACCTGTGTTCCGACTCCCTCTGGAGCTAATGGTGTCCAGTAGCCTAAGAAGCCAATCCATCCTGCACGCAGGTGAGTTGAACTTCTCTCCCCTAAGTCCCTCGATGCAGTGAGCCTGTTGCCAGCAGGACTCACTGAAAATAAGAAACCTAAAAACTTTTTCTAAGCAGCTCCTTAAGAGAGCCACCTAGATTGCACCCTGCTCGGACGGGCACAAAAACCTAACTGAGGCTTGGAGGAGGGTCATAGGGGGAGGAGCCAGTACACACCACCTGATAATAAAGCTTTAGTTTTGTGCCCTGTCTCCTGCGGAGCCGCTAATCCCCATGGTCCTGACGGAGTCCCCAGCATCCACTTAGGATGTCAGAGAAAGGGGGTAATTCCAAGTTGATCGCAGCAGGACATTTTTTAGCAGTTGGGCAAAGCCATGTGCACTTCAGGGGCAGCAGATATAACATGTGCAGAGAGAGTTAGATTTGGGTGGGTTATTTTGTTTCTGTGCAGGGTAAATACTGGCTGCTTTATTTTTACACTGCAATTTAGATTGCAGATTGAACTCACCATACCCAAATCTAACTCTCTCTGCACATGTTATATCTGCTCCCCCTGCAGTGCACATGGTTTTGCCCAACTGCTAAAAAATTTCCTGCTGCGATCAACTTTGAATTACCCCCATAGTTAACTTTCAAATTATGTTTATTTGAATATTACTAGAGATGAGCAGATTTGGTTTTCTGGAAACCAAATCCACCCGAAAGTAGGTGTTTACCAGCAGGGGCGTAGCCAGAACTTTGTGGGCCCCATAGCAACATTTTGAAGACACCTCTGTCCCAATACTTCTAGAGAGACACCTCTCTGCAGCAGTTGTTAAATTTATGTCCCATAATAGTACCCTAGTTTTTTTTTTTTAATGAACCATAGTAGTGCCTTAGTTAATGTTATGCCCCATAGTAGTTCCCTAGTCTATTTTATTATGAACAATAGTAGGGCCCTATGTCACTTTATGTCACATTGTAGGGCTGCCAGTACACATTATGCCATACATAATCCCCAATTTATATTATGCCATTCAGCATCACAAGTTCATATTATGGCACATTGCAATGCCCTCAGTTTATGTTATGCCACACTATGGTGCCTCCACTTCATATTATTCCACATTAAAGTGCCCCAGTTCACATTATGTCACATTGTAGGGCTGTCAGTACACATTATGCAACACAGTATCCCCAATTCACATTTTGACATACAGGGGGGAATTCAAATGTTTGAAAAGTTGGTTGGGTGTCTGTTTTTTCCTGTCTATCAGATAGGAAATAACAGATACCCAACTGACTTTTCAAACATTTGAATTCCCCCCCACTGTCTCCCCAGTTTATATTATGCCACATTACAGTGTTCCCACTTCATACTGTGCCACATTACTGCCTCGGTTCATATTATGTAACATTATAATGCCCACCAGTTCATTTTATACCACATTACAATGAGCAGGTCCAGGGGCATACTTAGATATATTGTAGGCCCCAAGGCAAAAGTTTGTGAGGGCCCCACTGTACTGCACAATGGTGAAAAATGTATACAACACATGTAACTTAAACAGGGAATGTGGGCCCCTCTCAACTCCGGGCCCCATAACAGCTGCTCTCCCTGCACCTATGGTAATTATGCCCTTAGTTCCAAGCGGATCTGAGTCCCGTCTCAGATTTTCCTGTCGGGCTCGGCTCCAAACACAGAGATCCCAGCATTAGGTTTTGTGTTTTGGTCCGGAACTGTATTCTGTCGGATCCAATCAATGTCCGCTGGCCATAGTAACAGGCCGCTGGTTTGCTGAGAATGACACTCTTTCAGTCAGTCAGTGTCCTGTTAAAATGGTAGTGGACGTTGATTTCATGCATTCTGCCGCTGACATGTTGCCAGCAGCCGTCACCAGCAACCTCTAGCTGTGCCCCGCTTCTGCTTTCCCCTTCCTGACAGTCCAGTACCACAGCAGCAGAGTCACTGGGAGCAGGGAGTGACCACCCGCCCCACCTGTCCCCACTCAACCACCGAGCGGGAGGTTAATTCATGTGAGTCTGTCTGTCCCCCCTTACCCTCGGACCCCTCACAAGGTTGCCCGTGTGACAGCTCTCCTTGTCTCCCACCTCCTCAGCGAGCATAAGGATAGCAGTGCCGGCGGTGATGGCCTGTGTGTGTGTGTGTGTGCTAGTGTAGTGTTGTTTAATCCTGTGTGTATGCTGGTGCAATACGGTGCAACCCTGTGTGCCGAGCTGTAAGTAGACTTTTTGGTGCCCGGTGCCAGAAAGAGAATTGGTGTGCCCCCCTGATATTTTTCCAATTGGGACATAAGGTGCATGCCTCGCAGGGAAAGGGCATGACAAAATTGATCCCAGAGAAATCCCACGCTATGGTGCCCCTTTTTATATATATATATATATATATATATATATATATATACTGTGTATATATATATATATATATATATATATATATAATACACACACATTTATAGAACACTGCAAGAAAATGGATTTAGACATATATCCTCTTTATACCACATTCATGCACTCAACCCGAGAGCTTGCCACCATTCAGCTGCAATTCCCCTCATTAAGTATCATATTTCAATTAGTGATGAGCGGGTTCGGTTCCTCGGAATCCGACCCACCCGAACTTCACCTTTTTTTTACACGGGTCCGAGCGACTCGGATCCTCCCGCCTTGCTCGGTTAATCCGAGCGCGCCCGGACGTCATCATCCCGCTGTCGGATTCTCGCGAGACTCGGATTCTATATAAGGAGCCGCGCGTCGCCGCCATTTTCACACGTGCATTGAGATTGATAGGGAGAGGACGTGGCTGGCGTCCTCTCCGTAATAGAAAAGACTAAGAGTGACATTGTTATAATTGTGGGGAGGATTGGGGACGGGGAGCAGCTGTTAGGGAGTACAGTGCAGGGTTTTGATTATACCACCAGTGATTTTAATCCTTTGTTTCTCTGCCTGAAAAAAAACGCTCCACCATATCTGTGGCTGTGCTCACTCAGTGTGCTGCACTGCTGCATGATATATCTGTGCTGAGTGCACTGCTCTGCTCACACTGCCTAATTGTGGGGACTGGGGAGCAGTTATAGCAGGAGTACAGTGCACAGTTTTGCTGACAGTGACCACCAGTCCAGTATACGTTTGTCTGCCTGAAAAACACTGTGGTGGTTTTTTTTTTTCTTTCTTCATGCTAGTTTGTTTAGCAGTCTGCTGACAGTGTCCACCAGGTCCGTTATACAGTATATTATATATATAAGCACTAAGCAGCAGTACGGTAGGCCTCGGCTGTACCTACCTCTGTGTCGTCAGTGCACTCGTCGTCCATAAGTATAAGTAATACTATACTATCCATCCATCTACATTGTATACCTGTGGTGTTTTTTTTTTTCTTTCTTCATACTAGTTTAGCAGTCTGCTGACAGTGTCCACCAGGTCCGTTATACAGTATATTATATATATAAGCACTAAGCAGCAGTACGGTAGGCCACGGCTGTACCTACCTCTGTGTTGTCAGTGCACTCGTCGTCCATAAGTATAAGTAATACTATACTATCCATCCATCTACATTGTATACCTGTGGTGTTTTTTTTTTCTTTCTTCATACTAGTTTAGCAGTCTGCTGACAGTGTCCACCAGGTCCGTTATACAGTATATTATATATATAAGCACTAAGCAGCAGTACGGTAGGCCACGGCTGTACCTACCTCTGTGTCATCAGTGCACTCGTCGTCCATAAGTATAAGTAATACTATACTATCCATCCATCTACATTGTATACCTGTGGTGTTTTTTTTTCTTTCTTCATACTAGTTTAGCAGTCTGCTGACAGTGTCCACCAGGTCCGTTATACAGTATATTATATATATAAGCACTAAGCAGCAGTACGGTAGGCCACGGCTGTACCTACCTCTGTGTCGTCAGTGCACTCGTCGTCCATAAGTATAAGTAATACTATACTATCCATCCATCTACATTGTATACCTGTGGTGTTTTTTTTTTCTTCATACTAGTTTAGCAGTCTGCTGACAGTGTCCACCAGGTCCGTTATACAGTATATTATATATATAAGCACTAAGCAGCAGTACGGGAGGCCACGGCTGCACCTACCTCTGTGTCGTCAGGGCACTCGTCGTCCATAAGTATAAGTAATACTATACTATCCATCCATCTACATTGTATACCTGTGGTGTTTTTTTTTTCTTTCTTCATACTAGTTTAGCAGTCTGCTGACAGTGTCCACCAGGTCCGTTATACAGTATATTATATATATAAGCACTAAGCAGCAGTACGGTAGGCCACGGCTGTACCTACCTCTGTGTCGTCAGTGCACTCGTCGTCCATAAGTATAAGTAATACTATACTATCCATCCATCTACATTGTATACCTGTGGTGGCTTTTAGTTGTGCGCAAAATATGGAGAACAAAAATGTGGAGGTTAAAAAAATAGGGAAAGATCAAGATCCACTTCCACCTCGTGCTGAAGCTGCTGCCACTAGTCATGGCCGAGACGATGAAATGCCATCAACGTCGTCTACCAAGGCCGATGCCCAATGTCATAGTACAGAGCATGTAAAATCCAAAACACAAAAGATCAGTAAAAAAATGACCCAAAAATCAAAATTAAAAGCGTCTGAGGAGAAGCGTAAACTTGCCAATATGCCATTTACGACACGGAGTGGCAAGGAACGGCTGAGGCCCTGGCCTATGTTCATGGCTAGTGGTTCAGCTTCACATGAGGATGGAAGCACTCATCCTCTCGCTAGAAAAAAGAAAAGACTTGCGGCAAAAGCACAGCAAAGAACTGTGCGTTCTTCGAAATCACAAATCCCAAAGGAGAGTCCAATTGTGTCGGTTGCGATGCCTGACCTTCCCAACACTGGACGGGAAGAGCTTGCGCCTTCCACCATTTGCACGACCCCTGCAAGTGTTGAAAGGAGCACCCGCAGTCCAGTTCCTGATAGTGAAATTGAAGATGTCAGTGTTGAAGTACACCAGGATGAGGATATGGGTGTTGCTGGCGCTGGGGAGGAAATTGAGAAGGAGGATTCTGATGGTGAGGTGGTTTGTTTAAGTCAGGCACCTGGGGAGACACCTGTTGTCCGTGGAAGGAATATGGCCATTGACATGCCTGGTGAAAATACCAAAAAAATCAGCTCTTCAGTGTGGAAGTATTTCAACAGAAATGCGGACAACAGGTGTCAAGCCGTGTGTTGCCTTTGTCAAGCTGTAATAAGTAGGGGTAAGGACGTTAACCACCTCGGAACATCCTCCCTTATACGTCACCTGCAGCGCATTCATAATAAGTCAGTGACAAGTTCAAAAACTTTGGGCGACAGCGGAAGCAGTCCACTGACCAGTAAATCCCTTCCTCTTGTAACCAAGCTCGCGCAAACCACACCACCAACTCCCTCAGTGTCAATTTCCTCCTTACCCTGGAAAGCCAATAGTCCTGCAGGCCATGTCACTGGCAAGTCTGACGAGTCCTCTCCTGCCTGGGATTCCTCCGATGCATCCTTGAGTGTAACGCCTACTGCTGCTGGCGCTGCTGTTGTTGCTGCTGGGAGTCGATCGTCATCCCAGAGGGGAAGTCGGAAGACCACTTGTACTACTTCCAGTAAGCAATTGACTGTCCAACAGTCCTTTGCGAGGAAGATGAAATATCACAGCAGTCATCCTGTTGCAAAGCGGATAACTGGGGCCTTGACAACTATGTTGGTGTTAGACGTGCGTCCGGTATCCGCCGTTAGTTCACAGGGAACTAGACAATTTCTTGAGGTAGTGTGCCCCCGTTACCAAATACCATCTAGGTTCCACTTCTCTAGGCAGGCGATACCGAGAATGTACACGGACGTCAGAAAAAGACTCACCAGTGTCCTAAAAAATGCAGTTGTACCCAATGTCCACTTAACCACGGACATGTGGACAAGTGGAGCAGGGCAGACTCAGGACTACATGACTGTGACAGCCCACTGGGTAGATGTATTGCCTCCCGCTGCAAGAACAGCAGCGGCGGCACCAGTAGCAGCATCTCGCAAACGCCAACTCGTTCCTAGGCAGGCTACGCTTTGTATCACCGCTTTCCAGAATACGCACACAGCTGAAAACCTCTTACGGCAACTGAGGAAGATCGTCGCAGAATGGCTTACCCCAATTGGACTCTCCTGAGGATTTGTGGCATCGGACAACGCCAGCAATATTGTGCGTGCATTACATCTGGGCAAATTCCAGCACGTCCCATGTTTTGCACATACATTGAATTTGGTGGTGCAGAATTATTTAAAAAACGACAGGGGCGTGCAAGAGATGCTGTCGGTGGCCAGAAGAATTGCGGGCCACTTTCGGCGTACAGGCACCGCGTCCAGAAGACTGGAGCACCACCAAAAACACCTGAACCTGCCCTGCCATCATTTGAAGCAAGAGGTGGTAACGAGGTGGAATTCAACCCTCTATATGCTTCAGAGGATGGAGGAGCAGCAAAAGGCCATTCAAGCCTATACATCTGGCCACGATATAGGCAAAGGAGGTGGAATGCACCTGTCTCAAGCGCAGTGGAGAATGATTTCAACGTTGTGCAAGGTTCTGCAACCTTTTGAACTTGCCACACGTGAAGTCAGTTCAGAAACTGCCAGCCTGAGTCAGGTCATTCCCCTCATCAGGCTTTTGCAGAAGAAGCTGGAGGCATTGAAGGAGGAGCTAAAACAGAGCGATTCCGCTAGGCATGTGGGACTTGTGGATGGAGCCCTTCATTCGCTTAACCAGGATTCACGTGTGGTCAATCTGTTGAAATCAGAGCACTACATTTTGGCCACCGTGCTCGATCCTAGATTTAAAACCTACGTTGGATCTCTCTTTCCGGCAGACACAAGTCTGCAGAGGTTCAAAGAACTGCTGGTGAGAAAATTGTCAAGTCAAGCGGAATGCGACCCGTCAACATCTCCTCCTTCACATTCTCCCGCAACTGGGGGTGCGAGGAAAAGGCTCAGAATTCCGAGCCCACCCGCTGGCGGTGATGCAGGGCAGTCTGGAGCGACTGCTGATGCTGACATCTGGTCCGGACTGAAGGACCTGCCAACGATTACTGACATGTCGTCTACTGTCACTGCATATGATTCTCTCACCATTGAAAGAATGGTGGAGGATTATATGAGTGACCGCATCCAAGTAGGCACGTCAGACAGTCCGTACGTATACTGGCAGGAAAAAGAGGCAATTTGGAGGCCCTTGCACAAACTAGCTTTATTCTACCTAAGTTGCCCTCCCTCCAGTGTGTACTCCGAAAGAGTGTTTAGTGCAGCCGCTCACCTTGTCAGCAATCGGCGTACGAGGTTACTTCCAGAAAATGTGGAGAAGATGATGTTCATTAAAATTAATTATAATCAATTCCTCCTTGGAGACATTCACCAGCAGCAATTGCCTCCAGAAAGTACACGGGGATCTGAGATGGTGGATTCCAGTGGGGACGAATTAATAATCTGTGAGGAGGGGGATGTACACAGTGAAAGGGGTGATGAATCGGACGATGATGATGAGGTGGACATCTTGCCTCTGTAGAGCCAGTTTGTGCAAGGAGAGATTCCTTCTTTTTTGGTGGGGGCCCAAACCAACCAGTCATTTCAGTCACAGTCGTGTGGCAGACCCTGTCGCTGAAATGATGGGTTGGTTAAAGTGTGCATGTCCTGTTTATACAACATAAGGGTGGGTGGGAGGGCCCAAGGACAATTCCATCTTGCACATCTTTTTTCTTTCATTTTTCTTTGCGTCATGTGCTGTTTGGGGAGTATTTTTTGGAAGGGCCATCCTGCCTGACACTGCAGTGCCACTCCTAGATGGGCCAGGTGTTTGTGTCGGCCACTAGGGTCGCTTAGCTTACTCACACAGCTACCTCATTGCGCCTCTTTTTTTTCTTCTTTGCGTCATGTGCTGTTTGGGGAGTATTTTTTGGAAGGGCCATCCTGCCTGACACTGCAGTGCCACTCCTAGATGGGCCAGGTGTTTGTGTCGGCCACTAGGGTCGCTTAGCTTACTCACACAGCTACCTCATTGCGCCTCTTTTTTTCTTTGCGTCATGTGCTGTTTGGGGAGTATTTTTTGAAAGGGCCATCCTGCCTGACACTGCAGTGCCACTCCTAGATGGGCCAGGTGTTTGTGTCGGCCACTAGGGTCGCTTAGCTTACTCACACAGCTACCTCATTGCGCCTCTTTTTTTTCTTCTTTGCGTCATGTGCTGTTTGGGGAGTATTTTTTGGAAGGGCCATCCTGCGTGACACTGCAGTGCCACTCCTAGATGGGCCAGGTGTTTGTGTCGGCCACTAGGGTCGCTTAGCTTACTCACACAGCTACCTCATTGCGCCTCTTTTTTTCTTTGCGTCATGTGCTGTTTGGGGAGTATTTTTTGGAAGGGCCATCCTGCCTGACACTGCAGTGCCACTCCTAGATGGGCCAGGTGTTTGTGTCGGCCACTTGGGTCGCTTAGCTTAGCCATCCAGCGACCTCGGTGCAAATTTTAGGACTAAAAATAATATTGTGAGGTGTGAGGTGTTCAGAATAGAATGAAAATGAGTGTAAATTATGGTTATTGAGGTTAATAATACTATGGGATCAAAATGACCCCCAAATTCAATGATTTAAGCTGTTTTTTACGTTTTTTTGAAAAAAACACCCGAATCCAAAACACACCCGAATCCGACAAAAAAAATTCGGTGAGGTTTTGCCAAAACGCGTTCGAACCCAAAACACGGCCGCGGAACCGAACCCAAAACCAAAACACAAAACCCGAAAAATTTCCGGTGCACATCACTAATTTCAATACATTGCCACACCCAGGACTCAAACCTACAACATCCCAGCCAAACACCCCACCCATGAGCCACTCGAACCCACATAAAAACTATGAGATTTCTAACTATATGAAGCTACCTGTCCACTGTAAAAAAAATAACCAGCACCATAATCGAGCAGATTCATGCAGTGTGCTTCCTCACATCCAATCCCTTTCAGCCACACACTACATAGATCTGCCCAGCCGCAATGCTGACACACAGGGGCTTCAAAAAGGGAGAGGCTGCAAGTGAAAGTATTTAACTAATTCTTAATTGACAAGTGCTACCAACAGTGCCCCCAACCCTGTAGCGCTATGTGCAGAGTACACTACTTACGGCACTGCCTGTGTGCGTGCAGGTGCAGTGCAGTGTAACCCTGTATGTGTGCTGCTACAGTGTGGTGTAACCCTGTGTGTCTGCTGGTACAGTGTGGTGTAACCCTGTGTGTCTGCTGCATCAGTGTGTTGTAACCCTGTGTGTCTGTTGGTATAGTGTGGTATAACTGTGTGTATGTGTGCTGGTGCAGTGCGGGGAAGGGAAGGAGGAATGATGATGGGGAGGACTGATGAGGAATAAGGAGGGGATGTAACATAGTATAATGTGTATAAGAGACTCTTCTGTAGCATAATGTGTATAAGTGGCTTTACTGTGATATAACATGTATACGGGGTACTACTGTGTGGTGTAATGTGACTAAAGGATACTACTGTACGGCGTAATGTGTAATGTGCCATGTATTTGTGTCGCTGCTCTGTCACTTAGTTTAAAAAGATCGATAGCCTGTATAGGCTAGAGAGAATATAAGCACCCTGTTTGTTATGAAGCTAAACTGGCTGGAGCTGGTTTGTGTGTTGATATTTGCGTATAGGTGGTTAAGGTCGTCAGTAAGCCAATGACATATCTTCCAACATTAAACACTCGAAAACCTGTACAAGTTAGGAAAAAGGGCGTGGGCACGGGTAAAAAAGGGCGTGGCCACGCCCCCTTTCCTATACTTTCTATGGAGATTTAGTGAGCAAAAAATCGGTACAAAGCCCTTTTTGGCCGGTACAGACTATAAAAAAACAATACTGTGCCGGCCAAAAAGGTACAGTTGGAGGGTATGGAATGAGAGGACGACTTGTATGCGTGTTCTGTTAGGTTATATAAGGGGTGGCTGAGGAATTCAAATTCCTCTTGCCATTTTGTGAGCCCTGGGACTGGTAAAGTACTGGTATCACTCTGCAGGTTTTATCAATATTATCCCCTGTTTTTCAATTTTATGTCTTTCTGAACTGGGTTATTTTCTGCTCTATTCTTTAGCTCTTAATTTGCTATATTTTACTGTCATTTTCATTTGTTCATTTAATTAGTATTGTTTATTTGTATTCATTTACGCTACTGGTTAAATTTTACCCCAGCCTGTTATCATGCCCCATCCCCGTCGTAATACTCCCCCCTCCTCGCCGTCTGGTGGAAGCAGCAAGGTCACTTGCGGCTGCTCCCTCTTCTCCCGCAGTGAGAGGAGCCTGGCGCTTTGCGGCGCGTGCCGCCACTCACCCTGCTCCTATTGTGGGCTCTGCTTCAGCTGCGGCTGCGGCGAGTGGACCTCCGTCGCATACCCCCTCAGTGCTGCGGGACTGGCTGACGAGCAAAGCCGCAAGTCCTGCAGGCACCCCCCGCTGGCCATCCTCCATACAAGGCAGTGATTCAGGGGTGAGCCCCGCCCCTTATTCCATGGGAGTCATTTTAGGTAGGTCCTCATCAGCCCAGTCATCTACCACAACTTTAGCTGTGGCGATGGCTTCACCAGGCATGGACATGTGGGCTACAGGGGGGAAGTGATTTGTTAGCCTCTCCCACTGCAGGGGATGGATTTATTGCTAGGCAGCAAATGGTGGTGTCGCCCAGGGGTTATAATCCGCCCAGGTTGGTGTTCCAAGAGGGTGAGTCACAACGGGCATTGTACAGAATGCCTGCTCCTGTGCAAATGCAATCATTATTGCAAGGCAGTGTGCAGCCCCCACCGGTGGCTAAGGTCATCGTATTTTAGTCAGGGTGCTGCGCAGCAGTTAGTTCACTTTCCTTTCGCTGGACAGCAGTAGTTTATTAACCTTTATCATGAGGCCTACTGTGACAAATTACATGGCCCTATGTGGGCACTGCTATTATGTAGTGTTTGGACTGCTATCAGAGAAGCCGTGAAGTGGCTCAGCAGCTTAAGCATGCGTTTGCAAACATGTGTGACTAATTCTCTGAATTCTATTACCAGATAGGTTCAGGTATGGTTACAGGTAATTTTTAGTGTGCTGAAGGGAAATTTAGGGGTGGAGATTTGCACCCTCCACCTCTCTGTCTGTTGTTTGACTGTGACCCCTCCCCCCTTCCAGCACCTGATACATAATTATCTCCAGGAATGAGCAGCAACTACCAGGCATTGAATGGGAGCAGTATTTGGAAGGCATGCTGTTCCTTGTAGTGCCAATGGGAGATCCTGGGGGTGGCTTCCGGGTAAGTTAGCTCTCTGTCTGATATGTTTTAGTAATAGCCTTTATCATGTGGCCTACTGTGACAAATTACATGGCCCTATGTGGGCACTGCTATTATGTAGTGTTAGGACTGCTGATATCAGAGAAGCCGTGAAGTGGCTCAGCAGCTTAAACATGCGTTTGCAAACATGTGTGACTAATTCTCTGAATTTCTATTACCAGATAGGTTCAGGTATGGTTACAGGTAATTTTTAGTGTGCTGAAGGGAAATTTAGGGGTGGAGATTTGCACTCTCCACCTCTCTGTCTGTTGTTTGTCTGTGACCCCTCCCCCTTTCTAGCACCTGATACATAATTATCTCCAGGAATGACCGAGCAACTACCAGGCATTGAATGGGAGCAGTATTTGGAAGGCATGCTGTTCCTTGTAGTGCTAATGGGAGAACCTATGGGGGTGTCTCCCGGGTAAGTTAGCTCTCTGTCTGGATATGTTTTAGTAATAGCCTTTATCATGAGGCCTACTGTGACAAATTACATGGCCCTATGTGGGCACTGCTATTATGTAGTGTTAGGACTGCTGTTATCAAAGAAGCCGTGAAGTGGCTCAGCAGCTTAAACATGCGTTTGCAAACATGTGTGACTAATTCTCTGAATTTCTATTACCAGATAGGTTCAGGTATGGTTACAGGTAATTTTTAGTGTGCTGAAGGGAAATTTAGGGGTTGAGATTTGCACCCTCCACCTTTCTGTCTGTAGTTTATTAACCCTCAATTCCTTCAGCCTTTAGGGCATTTGTTTCAGCCATGTATCTACCTGCAATTTTCCCAATTTACATCAGCTCCACAGGTGTACAATCAGTATGGGCAGTTAGTGCAACCAGTGACAAGCCATTTTACTGGCACGCAGCAGGTTGGGCTGCCACCTTTGCCTCAGGCCCTTCCCCTAGTCAGGCCTCCGTCTCTGCGCCAGCCGCCCGTGGATCCTCCTCCCATACTTCCTCAGGTGCAGATGCCGCCGGATGCACCTGGGAGGCTGGATTCTTCTGTTCCAGCAGGGTTTAATGTAGATTTGTTAAGTCCGCAGGTTGTAGCTTCTCATACAGATTCCGAGGCTGCGTCGGTGGCAGGTGAGGTACCAGATGATCAGCCATCGACGAGTCAAGATGCAGCGGGTGCACCGCGCAATGTGGGACAAGTGGTTTCAGGAGATTTAGATGCGGGTCCTTCCGCTTCAGGAACTGGTGAGAAAAACTTAGAAGTGCAGCTCAGTGCCAATTGTCTCTCATTCTGAAGATTCATCGGATTCATCTAGTTCGCTAGAGAATTTATGCGAACATTCATTCAGCATATAAGAGGGAAGCGTAAGGGTTCAAAGGGAGTGCATAGTGTAGCGGGCAGCTCGGTTCCCGATGCAACAGGAAATACTGTCCATTGTGCCAATACGGCAATATTGAGGGGAGTTAGGTCTAGGATTAGGGATAGAATCGAGAAGGGTCGTTTTGTGGACATGTTTGCGATTACGCATGATGCAAAGAAAGCTTTGGACACAGCAAAGGCTTGGGGCCCTGCCGCTGAGGAAGCAAGGAGGAGTTATCATAATTCGCTTTCAGGAATTTATATATTTGTGGCCTGCTGTATAGAGCCTCGTCCATCAGAATTGTTGAGTGTTCTTAAATACTTGCATTTGGTACATAATATGTATTTGACGCTTAGACATAACGTTTGGTGTCCGGATGACGAGTTGTTTAGAAAGAAGCAAGATGGTCAGAAAATTCTGAGTTTAGGTTTTAAAGATGTTGAAGTTTGGCTGGAGGTGAGTCAAAGTAACAGGCCTTCAGCAGAGTTGGCGGGACGTAAGCAGCTCTTTCAGGCCAGACCGGGGTTTAATACCTGTTATGCACACCAGTGCCTGCAGGAATGTACTGGTGTCTGAACTGTTATGCACACCAGTGCCTGCAGGAATGTACTGGTGTCTGAACTGTTATGCACACCAGTGCCTGCAGGAATGTACTGGTGTTTGAACTGTTATGCACACCAGTGCCTGCAGGAATGTACTGGTGTCTGAACGGATAGGGATGCAAAACAAATGAACTCACAGACAGACTGGGGAATATGACATTACGTACACAGAAGGTGATAGGGTAACAAAATAAACACAAAGTGAACAGAGAAGCCCAGAGGCTAAGAAACTGGGTGTCTCCCTAGTATTAGTAATGCTCAGATGGAAAAAGCAAGATGTTGTGTTTTAATATGTAGAGAACCCGAAATGCTGTTGCTAAGGGCAACAGCAAAACCCTAAAGGGTTACCAACGGGTGTGGCAGTAAACTCCTTGGTCAGAGATGGAATGATAGACACAAGGAGAGTCTCCACAATCCTAATCCTCACTTGCAGTGCACAGGTTCAGCTTACTGCCACTAAACTGACACCTGAACACCTTGCACAGTGAGACAGGATTTAGGCAGGCAAGTCTGAGAATACAGCCGCAAACTTGCTAAGTTCACAGAGTAGCAAAAGAACCCCAGCAAGTTAAACGACTGACTCCAGTCTTACTGCTAGGTCTGGATTGGCAGAGTGTAGTACCAAATCCCCAGGCCTATTTGCAGTAAGCAACAACAAATACAAAGCTACACAGTACTGGGTAACTTTCAGGAACTGACTAACCAACAAAGATTCAGCAGCATCTGCTTAACCTGAGAAGAGGCCTTATATAGCAGGTGCTGTCCACGCCCCACTCAGACCTCACAGACTGTGAGCACAAAAACCAGCACCGGATCCCCTGCCGTGCACAGAGCCTGTAACCACTGCACAGCAAAAGACCCGAACCGGAGTATCAGCTGCGCTCAGGTTACTCCGCTAGCACTTGTCTCCCGGTTGCCATGACGACGTGGCAGCACAGGGCAGGAGACCCTAACAGTACCCCCCCTCTGACGAGGGGTCAAAGAACCCCTACCACCGGGTTTATCGGGGAACTGCGAGAAGAAAGAGCGTATCAGTCTGGGGGCATGAAGATCACAACTGCGCACCCACGACCGCTCCTCCGGGCCATACCCCTTCCAGTGCACCAAAAATGACAGCCGACCCCGAACCATCTTGGAGTCAAGAATCCTTTCAACAACAAACTCCCTCTGGCCACGTATCAGAAGAGGGGAAGGTCTTCCACTGGAAGAAGGATTACTAATCGCCCGTTTTAAAAGGGAACAATGAAATGTTTTATTGATACCCAAGGAACGGGGCAGATCTAACTGAAATGCCACCGGATTGATAACCCTGGTGATCTTATAAGGGCCGATGAACCGGGGGCCTAACTTATGAGATGGCTGTCTCAACTTCAAATTCTTGGTAGACAACCAGACGAAGTCTCCTAATTTGAAGCTGCAGGGTCTTTTCCGCTTATCAAAAACCCTTTTGGTCACTAATGACACAGACACAAGGGCTTTCTTCACTTTCCTCCAAATACCTCTAAGGACCGAAACCACAGAGGAACCACCAGGCGTGGAGTCCAGGGGGTCAAAAGAATTGGCCTTAGGATGATGCCCATACACACAAAGGAAGGGAGAGATCCCTGTAGCAGAGTGAGCCGCGTTGTTATAGGCAAACTCCGCCATGGACTCTGACACTTGGAGACATAACACCTGAGGAACTGCTCCAAGGACTGGTTCACCCTTTCAGTCTGCCCATTAGACTGCGGATGGTAGCCTGACGACAAGCTGACAGAAATCTGGAGATCGGAACAAAATGCCCTCCAGAATTTGGCCACAAACTGGGATCCGCGGTCAGAGACCACATCAAGTGGCAACCCGTGGAGACGCACAACATGCAGCATAAATAATTCAGACAGGCGTCTGGCCGATGGCAGCCCAACCAGTGGAACGAAGTGCGCCATCTTCGAAAACCTGTCAACGACAACCCAGATGGCTGTCATCCCCGAGGATTTGGGCAAGTCCACAACAAAATCCATTGAAATGTGGGTCCATGGCTTAGATGGGATAGAGAGTGGATGTAATGGGCCAAGAGGAACCCCTCTAGGAGTCTTATTTCGGGCACAGATGTCACATGCCCGAACCCACTGATCCACATCCTTAGCCACCGAGGGCCACCACACCGCCCTAGATAGCAACTCCCGAGTTCTGGCAATACCCGGGTGACCTGCCGACTTCTTGGCATGGAATTCCAGGAACACTCGCTGTCTTAACCTAGGAGGCACAAACAAAAGACCTACCGGAAGGTCTGGAGGAGCCTGCTCCTGTGCTCTAAGGACTAATGATAAGAGGTCCTGGGTAATGCCCACTTTAATACATGATGGGGACACAATGGGCAACGGCTCCTCGGTGGTCTCTTGGATTGGAGCAAAACTCCGCGAGAGCGCATCAGCCTTGATGTTTTTTGACCCAGGGCGATATGTTATCAAAAAATTAAAGCGAGCAAAAAACAAAGCCCATCGTGCCTGCCTGGCATTGAGACGCTTCGCTGACTCTAAATATGCCAGATTCTTATGGTCGGTGAGAATTGAGACGACAAGCTTAGCCCCCTCAAGCCAGTGTCTCCACTCCTCGAGTGCATCCTTAATAGCCAACAATTCCCGGTTACCCACGTCATAATTCATCTCGGCAGGCGAAAATTTACGGGAAAAGTAAGCTCAGGGATGAAGGCGATTATCAGACACTCCCATCTGAGAGAGCACTGCCCCAATACCCATCTCAGAGGCATCCACCTCCACCACAAAAGGACGCTCTGGATCTGGGTGTCGCAGCACCTTGGCCGATACAAATGCCCTTTTGAGACGGGCAAAAGCCGCTTTAGCCTCACAAGACCAGTGAGCAACATCCGCCCCTTTCTTAGTGAGTGCCACCAAGGGCGCCACTATAGACGAAAATCCAGCGATAAATCGTCTATAAAAATTCGCAAAGCCCAGGAAACGCTGAAGCGCCTTCAAACTAGTGGGCTGCACCCAATCCAGGACTGCCTGTACCTTGGAACCCTCCATTTGGAAACCTTCTGGGGAGATAATATATCCTAGAAATGCGATTTGCTGAACTTCAAATTCGCACTTCTCCAGCTTCGCCCCAAGCCGGTGGTCTCTGAGTTTCTGGAGGACTAAGCGTACATGCTTCCGATGTTCCTCCAGGGAATGGGAGAAGATTAGGATGTCATCTAAGTATACAACTAAGAATCTATCCATATATTCCCTGAGTACATCATTCATGAAATCCTGGAAGACTGCTGGGGCATTACAGAGCCCAAAAGGCATCACCAAATATTCATAATGCCCTGAGTGGGTATTAAAGGCAGTCTTCCATTCATCCCCCTCTCTTATTCAGATTAGATTGTACGCACCGCGTAGGTCAATCTTAGAAAAAATGGTGGCAGTACGAAGCTGGTCAAACAAGACCGAAATGAGAGGCAGTGGGTATGAGTTTTTAATCGTGATACGGTTCAATTCCCTGAAGTCGATGCAGGGTCGCAACGAACCGTCCTTTTTACCCACGAAGAAGAACCCCGACCCAACTGGAGACTGTGAAGGTCTGATAAATCCCTTAGCCAAGTTCTCCTGAATGTACTCTGCCATAGCCTGAGTCTCAGGACGTGACAGGGAGTACAACCTGCTCTTGGGAAGCTTAGCATTTGGCAACAAATCAATGGCACAGTCATAGGGGCGATGGGGAGGTAGTACCTCTGCAACTTTTTTGGAGAACACGTCCGCAAAATCTGTATAACACCCTGGCAATCCTGGCAAACTTAGCTGCGAGAGCCTGACTGGAAGGCTCAAGCAACTCCTGGAACAATCAGTACCCCAACTAAGAATCTCCCCAGAGACCCAGTCAAATTGAGGATTGTGGGCCCTTAACCAGGGTAACCCCAACACCAATGGGGCAAAAGTACAGACAGTCACATAAAAGGACAATTTTTCAGAGTGTGTGGCTCCAATAAACAAAGAAATCTGGCTAGTGCAAGAGGTAATTTTACCTTGGGATAATGGTTCCCCGTTTAACCCACAAATCTCAATTTCCGATGCCAAGGGTACTAAGGGAACAGAGTGTTTCAGGGCGAATTGGCGGTCCATAAAAACCCCATGGGCCCCACTGTCCCCAAAGGCCTCAGTCTTGACAGTTTGACCGAGGATCTTCAAGGTCACCGGAATGATAAAAGTCTTCTTGGGAAATTCTGACTTCTGGCCTGACAGGATATTTCCCATCACCCTCAGGCCCTGAAGTTTTCCGGCTTTTCTGGGCATGATACTACCACATGACCTTTATTCCCACAGTACAAACACAACCCCTGCTGTCTCCTCCGCGTCTTCTCACGCGAGGAGAGGCGGGTAGCCCCAATCTGCATAGGCTCCTCGGAAAATTCCTCAGAGTCTGAGGTTCCCTTGGGAAAGAAGGAAACCTCGGTCTCCCTTTCAAGCCTACGCTCTCTCAGCCGTCTATCCACCCGGATGGATAACTGCATGAGCTGATCCAAGCTATCAGGCAAGGGATATTGTACCAGTTGGTCTTTTATCTGGTTAGAAAGACCTCTTCGGTACTGGTGTCTCAGGGCTGGGTCATTCCACTGGGTATCATGGGCCAACCTCCGAAACTCCGTACAGTAAACCTCAACTGGCCTTCGCCCTTGCTTAAGGATCGAAATCTGAGCCTCGGCTGAGGCCGTCTTGTCAGGGTCATCATACAACATGCCCAGTGCCGTAAAAAAAGCATCAACACTTTTAAGCGACGGACAGTCAGGCTGCAACCCATATGCCCAGACCTGTGGGTCTCCTTGTAGCAAGGAAATCACTATGCCCACCCGCTGAATCTCCGACCCCGAAGACTGAGGCCTAAGCCGGAAGTATAGCTTGCAGCTCTCCTTGAAACAAAAGAACTGCGAGCGATCTCCAGAAAAACAATCCGGGAGATTTACTTTCGGCTCCTTAACCCCTGAAGGTGCTGCTGCTGCGGGAGCTCCGCCAGCGGCCTGGGAGGTGTGCATTTTAATGGACAAATCATTAAATTGTTGAGTCAGGACCTGCACCTGATCGACCACCTGTTGCAACGTATTTTGAGGGGTATGCTCCATATTCCCACAAAATTTCAACAGGAGTATTAGGCTGCTGAATATGTTATTCACACCAGTGCCTGCAGGAATGTACTGGTGTCTGAACTGTTATGCACACCAGTGCCTGCAGGAATGTACTGGTGTTTGAACTGTTATGCACACCAGTGCCTGCAGGAATGTACTGGTGTCTGAACGGATAGGGATGCAAAACAAATGAACTCACAGACAGACTGGGGAATATGACATTACGTACACAGAAGGTGATAGGGTAACAAAATAAACACAAAGTGAACAGAGAAGCCCAGAGGCTAAGAAACTGGGTGTCTCCCTAGTATTAGTAATGCTCAGATGGAAAAAGCAAGATGTTGTGTTTTAATACGTAGAGAACCCGAAATGCTGTTGCTAAGGGCAACAGCAAAACCCTAAAGGGTTACCAACGGGTGTGGCAGTAAACTCCTTGGTCAGAGATGGAATGATAGACACAAGGAGAGTCTCCACAATCCTAATCCTCACTTGCAGTGCACAGGTTCAGCTTACTGCCACTAAACTGACACCTGAACACCTTGCACAGTGAGACAGGATTTAGGCAGGCAAGTCTGAGAATACAGCCGCAAACTTGCTAAGTTCACAGAGTAGCAAAAGAACCCCAGCAAGTTAAACGACTGACTCCAGTCTTACTGCTAGGTCTGGATTGGCAGAGTGTAGTACCAAATCCCCAGGCTTATTTGCAGTAAGCAACAACAAATACAAAGCTACACAGTACTGGCTAACTTTCAGGAACTGACTAACCAACAAAGATTCAGCAGCAAAATTCTGCTTAACCTGAGAAGAGGCCTTATATAGCAGGTGCTGTCCACGCCCCACTCAGACCTCACAGACTGTGAGCACAAAAACCAGCACCGGATCCCCTGCCGTGCACAGAGCCTGTAACCACTGCACAGCAAAAGACCCGAACCGGAGTATCAGCTGCGCTCAGGTTACTCCGCTAGCACTTGTCTCCCGGTTGCCATGACGACGTGGCAGCACAGGGCAGGAGACCCCAACAATACCGCAGGAAAGGGGAAATGCTATGCGTTTAATAATACACAATTAGTAGGGGAACAACATGTCATTATAGGCACGTCTGTATGCTGTGTGGAGGAAGCCACGCAGCAAAGGATTGCAATAGGCCTGCAGATCAGTCAACTGGTAGACGGGTGCAGAGAGCCGTCACTAGATAAGGCGGAGTCGCCGGTAAAGGTCGAAATTTTAGAACGGTGGTTGGGCCGCTATCCTCTTAGGGAGGAGGCGGCCTTCTTGTTGCAAGGTTTTCAAATTGGTTTTCATTTGCCAATGATTAAGCCTGTTTTAGTTTCAGTTAAAAGGAATCTTAAATCAGCTAGAGATTTTCCGGAGATTGTGAGTGCTAAGATTGCAGCTGAAGTTGGGTTAGGGTGTATGTGTGGTCCTTTCAGGAGTCCGCCTTTAGCTGATTTTTGTGTTTCACCATTGGGTGCCGTTCCGAAGAAGGAGCTGGGAAAATTTTGGATTATTCAGCACCTTTCTTACCTGGAAGGGTGCTCAATAAACGAGGCGCTAGACCCGTTTTTTTGTAGTGTGCAGTACCAGTCGTTCGATGATGCTCTTAGTTTGGTGCAAGGTTTTGGATTAGGAGCTTTATTGGTGAAGGTAGATATAGAATCAGCATTTAGGTTACTGCCTCTTCATCCTGACTCATTTAAATACATTGGTTTTAAACTAAATGGTCAGTACTTTGCGGATAGGTGTTTGCCTATGGGTTGTTCGGTTTCATACTTATATTTTGAGTGTTTTAGTTCATTTCTCCAGTTGTGCATACAAGCAGGCACAAAGCAATCTGGAGTCGCTCATTACCGGTGTGAGGAAAGATGTGCCGAACTCACCACTGGAGCAACAGTTCGATGGTGAGCATCGATCGATACAGTGGTCCGATGTTGTGTGGAATGATATGCAGGGCAATATATGAATGCTGCTGGAGATGACGTGAAGCACCGCTGTAGGCAAATGGTAACACCAATCACTGCTGGAAGCTGAAAACAATGAAAGTGACACGCTGGAAGCTGGAAGCCAAAGACACTTTACCACAGAAGCTAGTGAGCGATGCCGTAGATAATGGAAGCAATAACAATACCAGGACACCGCTGGAAGCTGGAGGCAGAATAGAACCAATGCTGGAAGCCGATGTCAGGACCACAGTAGAAAGCCAGGAAGCAGAGCTGGAACACTGCAGGAGTCAGGCTGCACCGCAGGATGGTAATTGGTGCCGGTCTCTTGGAGAAGCTGAATCACAGGAGCTGGAATACCTGGAAAGTCAAGCTGAGAATTCACCAAACAGGAGAGACATGTATGCAGGATTGACAACCAAAGCACTGACGAATATCCAGCCCTGGAGCAGGATATTTATACCAGCTGGTGAGCAGAGTCCAGACTGCAGCGGATAGGCTGAAAACAACATGTGATGAAAACAAACATGGCTGCGCCCATGTTTGAAACTGGAGGGAAAGTCTGTATTTTACATGTGAGAATCGGCAGTAATGGCGGTGGAGGCCGCAGAGGGCAGGAGACGCCATACTTTAAACAGATGAATGTTTAATATAATGTTGCCATGTCAGCGCTGCTGTGATCACAGAGGAGAACCCTGAGACACAGATATGCAGCGCGCTGCCCGCAGACAGCGCAGGTGGAACCCAGGCCTGGAACGCCGGGCCAGTCTCAGAAGGCACTTAGCGGGTAAATAATGGGGGCTAATAACCCGGATCGTGACACCATGAGCTTCAATTATTCACAGATGCTTCAGGGTCAATAGGTTTTAGGGCGTACTTTGAGGGTGAATGGTGTGCTAAGACTTGGCCTAAAGAGTGGCATGAGAAAGGTCTTATGGGTAGTATGCTTTTGCTTGAGCTTTTTCCAAACATTGTCGCAGTTGAGATCTGGGGTTATAGATTTAGTAATCATAGAATTGTGTTATTTTGTGATAATTTGGGAGTGGTTCAAGCAATTAATAACCAGAGGATGTTGTGTTTGCATGCACTGCGGTTGCTGAGGCATTAAAGTTTAAGGTGTCCGCAGAAAAATATTGATTTGATTGCTAAGCATGTGCCTAGGGTTGAGTATGAGATAGCGGATGCATAATCTCATTTTCAATGGGATAGATTTAGAAGATGAGCTCCAGCAGCTAAGGTGGATGGTTTGTCATGTGTTGATTTTGTATGGCAGATCATCAAGCCGGCATGAAAGCTTTAGCGATGAAAGCATTCGACCCTGGAACTTTGAAAACATATTCTGCGGCTTGGGGTGACTCACAGGCGTACATGGCTTCCAGTGGTAGGGGTAAGAGTTTGCAGGATGCTATTTTGGAGTTTGTATGGTTGTGGCATGAGAGAGGTCATTCTAAGGCGGCTATGTCAGGTGCGTTAGCAGGAATATCTTATTTTTCACGCTTAGAAGGGTTAATCGATCCCACTAAATCTTTCATTCTATCAAAGGCACTGAAAGGATGGGCTAGGGAGTAAGCGAATTTAGGTGATGCTAGTAGGCCGATTGATATAGGGCTTTTGAAAGATTTAATACTGGCTGCTTCGGGAATTGCATTGGGAAGTAATGAAATTAACCCTTTTAGATTAGCCTTTACTTTAGCTTACTTCTGAGCTTTAAGGGTAGGAGAATTGGTTGCATGGAGTAAAAAATTGGTTGATACAGGTATTATGGCAAATAATGTAGCGGTTAAGAGAGATATGTTGCTTGTCAGAATACACTGTTCTAAGACGGATCAGCTAGGGAGAGGTTAATGGATTTCTATTCCTGCGCATCCGGAACCGAGCATTTGCCCAGTAAGGTTAGCTGAAAGTTATTGCCGGAAGCGTCCAAGTGGGGGGAAGCAATGGCTGGTGCACGAGTATCTTATTCCTTTATCAAGGTTTTAGTTTACCAGTGTGTTCAATAAGTGTCTGATAGCGTTGGATCTTCCATTGGAGCAGTACTGGATGCATTCTTTTAGGATCAGCGACGTTTGTGACATCATCTGGTTCTTCCAGCGAAGCTATTAAACGGCTAGATCGTTGGAAGTCAGATGCTTATAAGGGTTATATTCAGGGTGATAAGTTGCATAGCTAGGTGCTTCCAGCGAGTTTGTTTTTTGGGAAGCTCAGGGCCTTAAGCTAACCTCCGTTAAAGGGGATTTGGAGTTCTTTTCACCTTTTTCCTCATAAATTTTTGAGGTTTGGTGTTGTTCATCTCCATCTGGGTCACCTAAACAACTCAGTTTTTACCTACCCTGCAAGCAGTCGGCTCTGAATTAGTTACTAATGGTAAAAAAATGTTTTACTGTTTTTCACAGGTTTTCTGACATTGTCAAGCCGGGTGTGGATTGTTGGTCACTATTATGTCTATTGGGCTGGTAGGCATTTGGCATCTAAATCATTCCCCTTTAGTGTTAGGTGGATAGGGGCAAGGGGAATGAGATGGCGTAATTTATTGAACTTGCTCTGGCAATCAGAAGCGAAGTGGGGTGCCTCAGATTGTTTAACTGTGCACTGGGGAGGTAACAATCTTGGTACTTGTATAGGAATTTAATTCATTAATGACATGAAGAGGGATTTTCAGTTAATTATGGAGCATTGGACATTGGTTAAGGTATTGTGGTCAGAGATTATACCACGTAGATTTTGGAGAGGCACCCAAAGGGGCGCAGCTTTGGATAGGGTGAGGAGAAAGCTCAATGCTGCGGTCTCTAGATATGTGTTTAGTTTGGGGGGGGGAAAGTTGTAAAGCACCCTGAATTGCGTTACGAGGAGGTCAATTTATATAGAATGGACAGGGTGCATTTATCTGAGAGTGGTATGGAGTTATTTGTCACAGCCTTGTTGCAGGGTTTAAAGGAGGTTTGAGGTGTTTAGTTTATGGTGGCAGTTTCGTAGTCTGGCGTCTTCGAATTTGACGGAAAGCAGTGTTCCTCAGCGGCTCAATTTAGCGCAGCAGAGCTTGGCTAGCATTTCCCCTCTGAGAAAAGGCGAGTCAGTCACTACCTCAGGGGAGGACCAGGTCACCATCTTAAGGAGGAACCAGCACTGTGCTAGTTAAGGGGAGATGGTTATACCCAAGACAGATTATGCAAGGGGTGGAAACTCTGCCCCAGTTGTTTAGTGATTCAAACTTTTTAAGTCATGGCCGAGGTGGCACTGCTTTTTTCACCACCATTGATGAATATTTCCAATTCTAATTTGAATTTAATAAATTTGTCTGTGACCTCCTTTTTTCCAATCTAAACAGTGGTATTATTAACCTCAATAGCATTCATTTCCAGTAATTTCCAGTCAATTTTGACCACCTCACAGCTCACAATATTGTTCATCAAAGGCTGCTGGCTAAACTAAGCAACAGAGCAGCTGTACAAATACATGGCAGTTATTTCTATTTAAAAACATTTTGCAAATTGGTAATGTATGAGCAATAACCTATCAAACCAACTTGCAAGTATTTTCAATAGAAAATAAAACACAGAAATTTACTAAGAATCGTGTTTGGAATGTCATTGTTCTAAAGTAATAGTAGATAACAAAAAGCAAAGATAAAAATCCTAAACCATGTGTAAAATAGCAACAGCAGATATGGATGCCCCATGCACAAGTGCACGTGCCCCCAGCACATGCCTATTCTCAGTTCCCAATGTGTACCTCCCTCCTGGGGGCCCTGGACCACTGATGACTGGCACTCTGTGCCAATGTAATCTCCAGATCAATCAGCCTTTTTGTTGAGCAGTTTGCCAAAATTTCACCAACCATAAAAACAGTGTTCCATGCCTGTGGGTTGGATACAGTGCAGGTCGGATACAGTGTGGGTTGGATACAGTGTGGGTCAGATACAGTACAGGTTACAGTGCAGGTCAGATACAGTGCAGGTTGCATACAGTGTGGGTCGGAAACAGTGCAGATCGGATCCAGTGCAGATTACAGTGTAGGTTGGATACAGTGCAGGTTGGATACAGTATGGATTGGATACACAAATAGTGCACTTACTATGACAGCAGGCGGGAGGGGTGCCCCCGATGATAAATTCCCCAGGTGGTGTCTGTAAGAAGTATTATGCCAGCGGTGTTGGCAGTGCGGTGGTGCCGGCTGTGTCCTCTGTGCGGGTGTGCCAGTGATGTCAGCAGCACTGGGGTGCTGGCGGTATCCTCTGTGCAGGGGTGACAACAGTGTCCTCTGCGGGGGTGCCAGTGGTGTCGGCAGTGTCCTCTTTGTGCAGGTGCCGGCTGTGTCAGCAGTGCAGGTGTGCCGGTGGTGTCCCCTGTGTGTTGGAGTGGCGGTATCCTCTGTGCGGGGTGTCAGCAGTGCAGGGGTGCTGGAGGTGTTCTCTGTGCGGGTGTGCTGGCTGTGTCTTCGGTGCAGGGGTGCCAGCGGGGGATGTCGGCAGTGTCCTCAATGTAGGGGGGGTGGCGGCCAGTATTTTTAATGTTGTGCCCATTGAATTCTATGTACAAGCGCTAATTGACTGAGACCCGTGACAGGTGGCTCTCTTAGCCAATCAACGGTCAGCCCATTGAATTCAATGGGACAGGCACCCGAGGCAAAACCACAAAATCCAACAGCGGGGTCTCAAGGTTTTGCCTCGATTTGGAATCCATGGCAGGCAGGGAGATCCGAGCCAAAGCTCAGATCACCTCGGATCCCGGAAGCTCGGATGAGTTCGGTTTCCATGAAAACCAAACCGCTTAGGTCTAAATAAAACCAAAACATGTGAAGACGGTTTTGGCAAAACCAATACCAAAACACAAGGGTTATACAGGTTGAGTATCCCTTATCCAAAATGCTTGGGACCAGAAGTATTTTGGATATGGGATTTTTCCGTATTTTGGAATAATTGCATACCATAATGAGATATCATGGCGATGGGACCTAAGTCTAAGCACAGAATGCATTTATGTTTCATATACACCTTATACACACAGCAGGAAGGTCATTAGCCAATATTTTTAATAACTTTGTGCATTAAACAAAGTGTGTGTACATTCTCACAATTCATTTATATTTCATATACACCTTATACACACAGCAGGAAGGTCATTAGCCAATATTTTTAATAACTTTGTGCATTAAACAAAGTGTGTGTACATTCTCACAATTCATTTATGTTTCATATACACCTTATACACACAGCAGGAAGGTTATTAACCAATATTTTTAATAACTTTGTGCATTAAACATAGCGTGTGTACATTCACACAATTCACTTATCACTTATGTTTCATATACACCTTATACACACAGCCTGAAGGTCATGTAATATATCTTTAATAACTTTGTGTATTAAACAAAGTTTGTGTACATTGAGTCATCAGAAAACAAAGGTTTCACTATCTCAGTCTCACTCAAAAAATACTGTATTTCGGAATATTCCGTATTTCAGAATATTCGGGGTATACTCAACCTGTATATAAAAAATAATATATTTTCTTCTTTCTTGGTCTGTCATTAACCAAACTGAAAAAAAAAATGTTAAAACAAAAACAACACACTACCGAGCCTGCCCACAAACTGTCACTGTCTATCAATTTGCAAAGAAATCCTCATATGAGTGGCATTGCTAAGGTACCTTGGTGCTTGCGCATTGTGACTGTGACGCAGTTGATTGGTAATGGCGCAACTACATAAATATAAGCATTGTGTAAATCTCTGGATCAGGCTCAATATTCCTATGAGGCTTGTACAAAGACAACATTTTTGTGTATTTAGCAAACTACCATTTTTGTGTGCTGTGGCTGAATGTACAGTATATACTAGGGATGTGCACTTGAAATTTTTCGGGTTTTGTGTTTTGGTTTTGGGTTCGGTTCCGCGGCCGTGTTTTGGGTTCGACCGCGTTTTGGCAAAACCTCACCGAATTTTTTTTGTCGGATTCGGGTGTGTTTTGGATTCGGGTGTTTTTTTCAAAAAACCCTAAAAAACAGCTTAAATCATAGAATTTGGGGGTCATTTTGATCCCAAAGTATTATTAACCTCAAAAACCATAATTTCCACTCATTTTCAGTCTATTCTGAATACCTCACACCTCACAATATTATTTTTAGTCCTAAAATTTGCACCGAGGTCGCTGGATGACTAAGCTAAGCGACCCTAGTGGCCGACACAAACACCTGGCCCATCTAGGAGTGGCACTGCAGTGTCACGCAGGATGGCCCTTCCAAAAAACACTCCCCAAACAGCACATGACGCAAAGAAGAAAAAAAGAGGCGCAATGAGGTAGCTGTGTGAGTAAGCTAAGCGACCCTAGTGGCCGACACAAACACCTGGCCCATCTAGGAGTGGCACTGCAGTGTCACGCAGGATGGCCCTTCCAAAAAACACTCCCCAAACAGCACATGACGCAAAGAATAAAAAAAGAGGCGCAATGAGGTAGCTGTGTGAGTAAGCTAAGCGACCCTAGTGGCCGACACAAACACCTGGCCCATCTAGGAGTGGCACTGCAGTGTCACGCAGGATGGCCCTTCCAAAAAACACTCCCCAAACAGCACATGACGCAAAGAAGAAAAAAAGAGGCGCAATGAGGTAGCTGTGTGAGTAAGCTAAGCGACCCTAGTGGCCGACACAAACACCTGGCCCATCTAGGAGTGGCACTGCAGTGTCACGCAGGATGGCCCTTCCAAAAAACACTCCCCAAACAGCACATGACGCAAATAAAAATGAAAGAAAAAAGAGGTGCAAGATGGAATTGTCCTTGGGCCCTCCCACCCACCCTTATGTTGTATAAACAGGACATGCACACTTTAACCAACCCATCATTTCAGTGACAGGGTCTGCCACACGACTGTGACTGAAATGACGGGTTGGTTTGGACCCCCACCGAAAAAGAAGCAATTAATCTCTCCTTGCACAAACTGGCTCTACAGAGGCAAGATGTCCACCTCATCATCATCCTCCGATATATCACCGTGTACATCCCGCTCCTCACAGATTATCAATTCGTCCCCACTGGAATCCACCATCTCAGCTCCCTGTGTACTTTGTGGAGGCAATTGCTGCTGGTCAATGTCTCCACGGAAGAATTGATTATAATTCATTTTAATGAACATCATCTTCTCCACATTTTCTGGAAGTAACCTCGTACGCAGATTGCTGACAAGGTGAGCGGCGGCACTAAACACTCTTTCGGAGTACACACTTGTGGGAGGGCAACTTAGGTAGAATAAAGCCAGTTTGTGCAAGGGCCTCCAAATTGCCTCTTTTTCCTGCTAGTATAAGTACGGACTGTCTGACGTGCCTACTTGGATGCGGTCACTCATATAATCCTCCACCATTCTTTCAATGGTGAGAGAATCATATGCAGTGACAGTAGACGACATGTCTGTAATCGTTGTCAGGTCCTTCAGTCCGGACCAGATGTCAGCATCAGCAGTCGCTCCAGACTGCCCTGCATCACCGCCAGCGGGTGGGCTCGGAATTCTGATCCTTTTCCTCGCACCCCCAGTTGCGGGAGAATGTGAAGGAGGAGATGTTGACAGGTCGCGTTCCGCTTGACTTGACAATTTTGTCACCAGCAGGTCTTTGAACCCCAGCAGACTTGTGTCTGCCGGAAAGAGAGATCCAAGGTAGGTTTTAAATCTAGGATCGAGCACGGTGGCCAAAATGTAGTGCTCTGATTTCAACAGATTGACCACCCGTGAATCCTTGTTAAGCGAATTAAGGGCTCCATCCACAAGTCCCACATGCCTAGCGGAATCGCTCCCTTTTAGCTCCTCCTTCAATGCCTCCAGCTTCTTCTGCAAAAGCCTGATGAGGGGAATGACCTGACTCAGGCTGGCAGTGTCTGAACTGACTTCACGTGTGGCAAGTTCAAAAGGTTGCAGAACCTTGCACAACGTTGAAATCATTCTCCACTGCGCTTGAGACAGGTACATTCCACCTCCTATATCGTGCTCAATTGTATAGGCTTGAATGGCCTTTTGCTGCTCCTCCAACCTCTGAAGCATATAGAGGGTTGAATTCCACCTCGTTACCACTTCTTGCTTCAGATGATGGCAGGGCAGGTTCAGGCGTTTTTGGTGGTGCTCCAGTCTTCTGTACATGGTGCCTGTACGCCGAAAGTGTCCCGCAATTCTTCTGGCCACCGACAGCATCTCTTGCACGCCCCTGTCGTTTTTTAAAAAATTCTGCACCACCAAATTCAAGGTATGTGCAAAACATGGGACGTGCTGGAATTTGCCCATATTTAATGCACACACAATATTGCTGGCGTTGTCCGATGCCACAAATCCACAGGAGAGTCCAATTGGGGTAAGCCATTCCGCGATGATCTTCCTCAGTTGCCGTAAGAGGTTTTCAGCTGTGTGCGTATTCTGGAAACCGGTGATACAAAGCGTAGCCTGCCTAGGAAATAGTTGGCGTTTGCGAGATGCTGCTACTGGTGCCGCCGCTGCTGTTTTTGCGGCGGGAGTCCATACATCTACCCAGTGGGCTGTCACAGTCATATAGTCCTGACCCTGCCCTGCTCCACTTGTCCACATGTCCGTGGTTAAGTGGACATTGGGTACAACTGCATTTTTTAGGACACTGGTGAGTCTTTTTCTGACGTCCGTGTACATTCTCGGTATCGCCTGCCTAGAGAAGTGGAACCTAGATGGTATTTGGTAACGGGGGCACACTGCCTCAATAAATTGTCTAGTTCCCTGTGAACTAACGGCGGATACCGGATGCACGTCTAACACCAACATAGTTGTCAAGGCCTCAGTTATCCGCTTTGCAACAGGATGACTGCTGTGATATTTCATCTTCCTCGCAAAGGACTGTTGGACAGTCAATTGCTTGGTGGAAGTAGTAAAAGTGGGCTTACGACTTCCCCTCTGGGATGACCATCGACTCCCAGCAGCAACAACAGCAGCGCCAGCAGCGCCAGCAGCAGTAGGCGTTACACGCAAGGATGCATCGGAGGAATCCCAGGCAGGAGAGGACTCGTCAGAATTGCCAGTGACATGGCATGCAGGACTATTGGCATTCCTGGGGAAGGAGGAAATTGACACTGAGGGAGTTGGTGGGGTGGTTTGTGTGAGCTTGGTTACAAGAGGAAGGGATTTACTGGTCAGTGGACTGCTTCCGCTGTCGCCCAAAGTTTTTGAACTTGTCACTGACTTATTATGAATGCGCTGCAGGTGACGTATAAGGGAGGATGTTCCGAGGTGGTTAACGTCCTTACCCCTACTTATTACAGCTTGACAAAGGCAACACACGGCTTGACAAATGTTGTCTGCATTTCTGGTGAAATACTTCCACACCGAAGAGCTGATTTTTTTGGTATTTTCACCAGGCATGTCAACGGCCCTATTCCTCCCACGGACAACAGGTGTCTCCCCGGGTGCCTGACTTAAACAAACCACCTCACCATCAGAATCCTCCTTGTCAATTTCCTCCCCAGCGCCAGCAACACCCATATCCTCCTCATCCTGGTGTACTTCAACACTGACATCTTCAATCTGACTATCAGGAACTGGACTGCGGGTGCTCCTTCCAGCACTTGCAGGGGGCGTGCAAATGGTGGAAGGCGCATGCTCTTCACGTCCAGTGTTGGGAAGGTCAGGCATCGCAACCGACACAATTGGACTCTCCTTGTGGATTTGGGATTTCGAAGAACGCACAGTTCTTTGCGGTGCTTTTGCCAGCTTGAGTCTTTTCAGTTTTCTAGCGAGAGGCTGAGTGCTTCCATCCTCATGTGAAGCTGAAACACTAGCCATGAACATAGGCCAGGGCCTCAGCCGTTCCTTGCCACTCCGTGTGGTAAATGGCATATTGGCAAGTTTACGCTTCTCCTCCGACAATTTTATTTTAGATTTTGGAGTCCTTTTTTTACTGATATTTGGTGTTTTGGATTTTACATGCTCTGTACTATGACATTGGGCATCGGCCTTGGCAGACGACGTTGCTGGCATTTCATCGTCTCGGCCATGACTAGTGGCAGCAGCTTCAGCACGAGGTGGAAGTGGATCTTGATCTTTCCCTAATTTTGGAACCTCAACATTTTTGTTCTCCATATTTTAATAGGCACAACTAAAAGGCACCTCAGGTAAACAATGTAGATGGATGGATACTAGTATACTTATGGATGGACGAGCGACTGCCGACACAGAAGTAGCTACAGCCGTGGACTACCGTACTGTGTCTGCTGCTAATATAGACTGGATGATAATGAGATGAAATCAATATATATATATAATATCACTAGTACTGCAGCCGGACAGGTATATATATTTATTATGTAATGACTGATGACGGACCTGCTGGACACTGTCAGCTCAGCAGCACCGCAGACTGCTACAGTAAGCTACTATAGTAGTATGTATAAAGAAGAAAGAAAAAAAAAAAACACGGGTAGGTGGTATACAATTATGGATGGACGAGCGACTGCCGACACAGAGGTAGCTACAGCCGTGGACTACCGTACCGTGTCTGCTGCTAATATAGACTGGATGATAATGAGATGAAATCAATATATATTATATCACACTAGTACTGCAGCCGGACAGGTAGATATATTTATTATGTAATGACTGATGACGGACCTGCTGGACACTGTCAGCTCAGCAGCACCGCAGACTGCTACAGTAAGCTACTATAGTAGTATGTATAAAGAAAAAAGAAAAAACACGGGTAGGTGGTATACAATTATGGATGGATGAGCGACTGCCGACACAGAGGTAGCTACAGCCGTGGACTACCGTACTGTGTCTGCTGCTAATATAGACTGGATGATAAGGAGATGAAATCAATATATATATATATATATATATAATATCACTAGTACTGCAGCCGGACAGGTATATATATTTATTATGTAATGACTGATGACGGACCTGCTGGACACTGTCAGCTCAGCAGCACCGCAGACTGCTACAGTAAGCTACTATAGTAGTATGTATAAAGAAGAAAGAAAAAAAAAACCACGGGTAGGTGGTATACAATTATGGATGGACGAGCGACTGCCGACACAGAGGTAGCTACAGCCGTGGACTACCGTACTGTGTCTGCTGCTAATATAGACTGGATGATAAGGAGATGAAATCAATATATATATATATATATATATATATCACTAGTACTGCAGCCGGACAGGTATATATATTTATTATGTAATGACTGATGACGGACCTGCTGGACACTGTCAGCTCAGCAGCACCGCAGACTGCTACAGTAAGCTACTATAGTAGTATGTATAAAGAAGAAAAAAAAAAACCACGGGTAGGTGGTATACAATTATGGATGGACGAGCGACTGCCGACACAGAGGTAGCTACAGCCGTGGACTACCGTACTGTGTCTGCTGCTAATATAGACTGGATGATAAGGAGATGAAATCAATATATATATATATATATAATATCACTAGTACTGCAGCCGGACAGGTATATATATTTATTATGTAATGACTGATGACGGACCTGCTGGACACTGTCAGCTCAGCAGCACCGCAGACTGCTACAGTAAGCTACTATAGTAGTATGTATAAAGAAGAAAGAAAAAAAAAAACCACGGGTAGGTGGTATACAATTATGGATGGACGAGCGACTGCCGACACAGAGGTAGCTACAGCCGTGGACTACCGTACTGTGTCTGCTGCTAATATAGACTGGATGATAAGGAGATGAAATCAATATATATATATATATATATATAATATCACTAGTACTGCAGCCGGACAGGTATATATATTTATTATGTAATGACTGATGACGGACCTGCTGGACACTGTCAGCTCAGCAGCACCGCAGACTGCTACAGTAAGCTACTATAGTAGTATGTATAAAGAAGAAAGAAAAAAAAAACCACGGGTAGGTGGTATACAATTATGGATGGACGAGCGACTGCCGACACAGAGGTAGCTACAGCCGTGGACTACCGTACTGTGTCTGCTGCTAATATAGACTGGATGATAATGAGATGAAATCAATATATATATATATAATATCACTAGTACTGCAGCCGGACAGGTATATATATTTATTATGTAATGACTGATGACGGACCTGCTGAACACAGTCAGCTCAGCAGCACCGCAGACTGCTACAGTAAGCTACTATAGTAGTATGTATAAAGAAGAAAGAAAAAAAAAAAACACGGGTAGGTGGTATACAATATTATATATATATTATATACAATTATATATATATATATATATATATATTAAACTGGTGGTGACTGGTGGTCAGGTCACTGGTCACACTATCAGCAACTTGCAAGTAGTACTCCTAAGCAGACAATCACAATATATATTATACTGGTGGTCAGTGTGGTCACAATGGCAGTGTGGCACTCTGGCAGCAAAAGTGTGCACTGTACGTTATATGTACTCCTGAGTCCTGCTCTCAGACTCTAACTGCTCCCCACTGTCAGTGTCTCCCCCACAAGTCAGATAATATACAGTCACACTATCACTTCAGCAAGTAACTAGTACTCCTCCTAATGCTCCCCAAAATTACTACTGTGTCTCTCTCTACTGTCTCACTCTCTTCTCTATAAACGGAGAGGACGCCAGCCACGTCCTCTCCCTATGAATCTCAATGCACGTGTGAAAATATATAGAATCCGAGTCTCGCGATAGAATCCGAGCCTCGCGAGAATCCGACAGCGGGATGATGACGTTCGGGCGCGCTCGGGTTAACCGAGCAAGGCGGGAAGATCCGAGTCGCTCGGCCCCGTGTAAAAAAACATGAAGTTCGGGCGGGTTCGGATTCCGAGGAACCGAACCCGCTCATCCCTAGTATATACAGTGACTTTTTAAAATGAATCACACATTTCTATATGTGACTAGATTCTGCAGCTGAATGCAGACTGAGAGCATTATCATTAGTATTCCAAGGCTGAAATGGATAAGTCTGGGATGCAGACAGACTATTGCTGAGGAGATGACATCCTTGAAAAGTATAATTTGTTAAGACTGCAAGAGGTTGTACAGAGGGTGTGTGAGTCTGGTGAAAGGGCGGATGTGTAATGGAATGAAGGCTGTTGTGTGTAAGCAGAAAAATTCCATAAACTGATTCTTGAAACTATGATCTGATTAACAACTATAGCAGTAGATGGTATTAACAAAGATGAGAAGCATTTGTTAAGCCTTTATTTTGGCATGTCACATTACGTATTGTGCTGTATGTAATATATGTACTGGCTAGTTATCCCACGGATCAGCAGCGCTGTGTGTATTAAGCCGTCGTGCGGCACCCGCAACTCAGCATTATGCTTCACTCTTGTTCAGTGGTTCCCAACCTCGGTCATCAAGTACCCCCCAACAGTTCATGTTTTCCAGGTCACCTAGCAGTTGAACAGGTGTACTCATTACTCACTGACACATTTTAAAAGACCCACAGGTGGAGCAAATTATTTCACTTGCAATCCCGTGAGGAGACCTGGAAAACATGAACTGTGTACTTGAGGACCAAGGTTGGGAACCACTGATCTAGTTCTAAGCCGGACACCATATTCATGTGAAACTAGCAAATGGGAGTCTGTGGGCAGGCTTAGAAGGAGAGTGAATCCTAATGCTGCTGAGTTCTGAGTGCAACACGGCGGCTGTGATCCACACAGCGCTGCCAATCTCCGGGATAACAAGCCAGCACATATATTACATACAGCATAATTTCTATGTTTTGTATCTGCTAAGCCAGCGGCTCCCAACCTCGGTCCTCAAGTACCCCCAACATTTCATGTTTTCCAGGTCTCCTCACAGGATTGCAAGTGAAATAATTTGCTCCACCTGTGGGTCTTTTAAAATGTGTCAGCGAATAATGAATACACCTGTTCAACTGCTAGGTGTCCTGGAAAACATGAACTGTTCGGGGTACCTGAGGACTAAGGTTGGGAACCACTGTACTAAGCCACCGCTAATAGCGTCTGTTTCCATCTTGTACAATTACTGGAGATAAGGTCAAAGCAGAAAATGGCTGGTGACACAGCATCTAAAGACCACAGCAGACGAGATAAACTGAAGCTTCTCAAAAACTTAGGCACAGGTGACTTTATTTATTTATTTATTATTTATTTATTTATTTATTAACAGTTTCTTATATTGCTCAGCAAATTCCGTTGCGCTTTACAATTGGAAATAACAATGATATAACAAGACTGGGTAATAACAAACAGTCATAGAGGTAGGAGGGCCCTGCTTGCAAGCTTACAATCTATAGGGAAATAGAAATGGATACACAAGGATAGGTACTATCTATTGCAGAGTCATCCACCAGATTCCAAAGGTTCCTGGTGGGCTATATGATATGGTCACACAGCAATGATGACCCGGGGTCGAGAGGAAGGGAAAGTGAAGAATGAGAAAACATGTGAGGATATGTGTGGATTGTGCGGAGTGGATGCAATTTGATAGGAAGGTTAATAAAAGTTATGTGAGCAGTTCTGGAATTTGATACGCTTGCCCGAAGAGGTGAGTTTTCAGGGAACACTTAAAGGTTTGGAGACTAGAGGAGAGTCTTATTGTGCGTGGTAGGGCATTCCACAGAGTGGGTGCCACCCGAAGAAAGTCCTGCAATCGTGAGTGGGAGTGCGCAATGAGTGTGGATGAGAGACACAGATCTTTTGAGGAGCGAATAGGTCGGGTTGGGAGATATTTCGAGATAAGCAAAGTGATGTACATTGGTGTAGTTTGGTTAATGGCCTTGTGTGTGAGTAAAAGTATTTTATATTTGTAACCCTATCTTATCTCTAGATATGAATCACCAGTGCCTCCACCCAAGCTAATTGTTATTTTGGCTTGCCTGGGAAAGCCTTGCTGTAAAAGGGTGTACTAATTAACCTATACACATTTAATACCCAAATCCCCTTAGTATAATAACATATTTAATACCTGTTCTTCTTTCCTTTTCCTTAGGATCCGGAGAAATCACCACAATATCTTTATGGTAAGTATATTTTTATATTAAGATATATATATATATAGGTATACTCTAATTACATACATATACAATTACTAATTGACAATTTTCCTCTATCTAAATAACAATGCATGTAATACACAATGACACATATTATATGCTCTACTTGAGTGACCCGGGTACTCTCAGTCTTCAAATGTGCAGTTGGGGCCCAATGAGTGTATTTTATCCTTTTAGACAAGTGTCGATGAATTAATCCTCCTTTCTAGCTTGGATTTTACATAGATGGTTACAATGCATTGCAAAGAAAAGTGAAATACCATTACTTTGTATCCTGAAGCCTAAACTTGTTATTTAGTTATTTATAGTGGTCCTTCCAGTCTTTTCACTGTAATAAGTTACTTTCTTTAGAATACAATGTCTCTAATATCCTTGCTTTCCTTTTTTATTCCTCAGTGAAGAGTCTCTCTACTGTGTAGCTAGCAGATGGTAAGTATGATATTGTATACTTAAATATTTATTATTGCTCCTCTGTAGATGAAGTCTCTTTACCAGTGTGAATATAAATATATACAATTACTATCTCCATCTCCGAAGTATGCAGCGTTCTATTTAACTGGAGTAAATATTCTATTCTCTCCTGCAGCTTTTCTGAATACTTATAAGCTCAGGGTAGTCCAGTAGCGTTGTAGGAGGTTATAAATATAAGATATTCAGGAAATATTATATAAGCTAGATATAATTATGTTAGGCAGCCTATATGTATGTCTTTACTTGGCTTCCTTAGAACTAGCTGCCTCTATGTCTTTAGTTAATAACCATTAAACTCTCTCAGATCCGGCATAATAAAGTCTATTGCCATGTAGTGTTTCCCTTTGCTGACTGAAGAGTTTAAAATCCTATTAGTTTTTTCAGGGAAAACATAGTCTATATTTCTGATGCTATAGGCTAACCCCTTTGTTTTGTATATGTATATATTTATATACTCTGTCCATAGTCTTAGGGGTTAATTATGGACTACTTGTGCCTTCAAAATGTTTATCACCATCTGAGCCCAAGTGCAGCTATATGATATATGTCTTCTATATATTTGAGGTGCCTTTGCTGTGTTACACACATACAGGTGTCAATTTGTTCACTTACACCTCCGGGATTGGTCAGCCACGCTTTCAGACACTCCCCTGGCTCTCCTCACTGGCTTATCACTGCAGGCACCGCCTCCCTTCTATCTTGAGCTTTAACACAGGAACAGCCTTTACTGACTTCTCTGCTGCCACTAGCCCCGCCTTCCTGTCATTTCTGCTACTGGGGCACATGGGCTCTCATCCGTGTCACCGCCTTCAGCCTTTTCTTACTGCCCGCCAAGATGTTTACAGCAGCGGCGGGGCAGTGGCATTTCAGCGATGCACGTTATAGAGCCTGCCGCCTGGGGATCTTAGAGCAGGTAGGCAACCTTATCAGCCTTTCCTGTCGCTCAAAACCCGCTCTGATCTCCAGCGGCTCTCCCTGTATGGCTCCGCTACCTGGTCTCTCTCTGGCGGCTGCTGTAATGTTTACAGCGGTTACAGCTCATCAACAGCGCCAGAGATACCAAGTGCGAGCACTACAAGGGCGATCTGCATTCTGCCCATCGCCGGCTGAGCTCGCCTTATATACACTCCCTGGTACTGGTCTCGAGGGCCCCCCTTTGCACCCGGCTCCCTGATACTAGCCTCGCGGGTCCCCTTTTTGCACCCGGCTCTCTCTGTCTGCCGGCGCGCGGTAGCCGTCTATGCACACGGCTCCCGGCGCGTGATCGGTAATTTCTCCCTGGCACATGGCTTCCCCACAGCTCCCTTCTCTTCTTACCGGCGCGCGGTAGCCATCTATGCACACGGCTCCCTGCGCGCGATCGGCAATCTCTCCCCCTGTACTATCTCTGTTATAAATCATGCAAGTATGTACATGTAGAAATATAACAATTATTCCTATCCCTATACACATTTTTCATCTAATTACATTACATTATACCTTGCTTTCTTATATATATGTTTGTATTACAATAAATATACATACTTCACTACTTATAATATATATATATATATATTCATACAATACTTACTACTTTATAAATACATATAAAGCAAATAAAATCAATATTTCCGCTACATTTTGAATACGGTTGAATACAGGTAACCAATGGAGGGACTGGCAGAGTGGATTTACAGACGGTGAGGGTCTAGTGAGGAAGATTAGCCTCGCAGCTGCATTCAGAATGGATTGTAGTGGTGAGAGTCTCGTTTTGGGAAGACCAGTTAGGAGACTATTGCAATAATCAATGCGGGAGATAATGAGAGCGTGGATTAGAGTTTTAGCAGTGTCTTGTGTAAGGTATGGTCGTATTTTGGATATGTTTTTTAGATGCATGTAACATGATTTTGAGACAGATTGAATGTGGGGAACAAAAGACAGATCAGAGTCAAGAATGACACATAGGCAGCGAGCTTGTGGGGTACGGTTGATTGTCGAGTTTTCAACAGTGATAGAGATATCAGGTTGGTACCTACTATTGGCCGGTGGAAATATTATTAACTCTGGTTTTTAAATATTAAGTTTGAGGTGGCGAGATGACATCCAAGATGAAATGGCAGAAAGGCATTCAGTGACACGGCCCAGTACAGATAGGGACAAATTAAGGGAGGATAGATAGATTTTTTATGGTTACCAGGCCTGGAGGTGTGTGTGTGAAGTGGAGACCACCATGTGCCAGTGCTGCAGCAGAGGCTGTGTCTGATTGTGTGAGCCAAGTTTCTGTTATAGCCAGAAGATTGAAGTTGTTAAATATGAAGAGGTCATGGCTGGATGTTAATTTGTTACAAACAGAGCGTGCATTCCATACGGCACATTTTAGTGATCTGGAGGGTGATAGAAGACAAGTGATGTTTATGAGGTTAGCTGGATTTCTATGTTGCTGTGAATCAGGTGAATGTGAGCGATGCAAGTGGTTGGGTCCTGGATTTGGTGAAATGTCACCAACTATCAGAAGCTAAAGAAAAAGATAAATGTGGGTTTCAGAGGTCTGTGAAACTTTTTTATGGTGAGTGGTTGTAGATGTTATGGTCAATGAAGTCCTACCTGCCAGTCACGGTCACTACAGGTAGTCCCATTGGGAGGTGTATCCTCCCTCTGGGACTGCCAGACCAGGCTGAGATTAGCAGACAACTGACTTCCAGTAGTAAGCCAGCTCCCTGCCTTGTCAGCTTTAGCCGGATTCTATGGGCTGCATCCGATGCTATCCATAGAAGCTGTGGTTTTGTGCATGCGCCAGGTCCTGACGTCTGTGAACTGTACATAGTACAGGTGCCAGGACCCAGGCGGTGACAGAGACAAGCATTACCAGTAGCAGCCTTCCTCCTCCACCAAGGTAGGAGCCGCTGCTGCTCTGTTCTATACCATGCCTTTCGTACCACACCACAGAACTCCCAGTTAAGACATGGGCAGTTACGTATATCAGGTACATGGAAGTGATGCCCATACTCTGAGCCACAACCCTGAGAGTGCTAACCTCTAACTGGCTATTAGAATCCAGATATTCCACCCAGGGCTGGTTGTAGACCTTGTGGCGCCCAGTGTGAACGTTTCCACTGGCGCCCCCCCCGCGGTAAAACAGTTAGTGTGCGCCAAAGACGCGCAGCAAAAATAGGGGCGTTGGTTCATAGGGGAGGGGCGTGGATGCCCCCAGTAGTTGTGCCCCCAGTAGATTTGCCCCAAGTAGTTGTGCCCCCCAGTTGATTTGCCCCCAGTAGATTTGCTCCCTGTACCTATGCCTCCAGTAATTGTGCCCAGAGTAGATTTGCCCCCTGTAGCTATTACCCCAGTAAATTTGCCTTAGTAGCTGTGTCCCTTATAGCTTTGCCCCCTGTCACTGTGCCCCCAGTAGTTGTGCCCCCTGTCGCTGTGCCCACAGTAGTTGTGCCCCCTGTCGCTATGCCCACAGTAGTTGTGCCCCCTGTCGCTGTGCCCACAGTAGTTGTGCCCCCTGTTGCTGTGCCCCCTGTAGTTGAGCCCCCTGTTGCTGTGCCCCTTAGTAGCCGCTTACAAACACACACACACACATACACACAAAAAAAAACAATACTTACCACTGCCTCGCTCCTGCTTCCCGACCGCTGCTGCTTCTCCGTCTGGCCGCCCGTGGCTCCTCTCTATGGGAGAGACATCATGAGATGCCATAGCAGCGCCGCACAGACACTAGAGGTAAATAATGACCTCTAGCGTCTGACAGGTGCACCGGCTGCAGCAGACACCCACACATCCCACTGCGTCTGCTGCAGCCGGGGAGCGGGGTGCGGGTAGGCGGCGGGCGCCTGTGGGGTGACTGCGGCCGTGGCCTCCGGGCGCAGGCACTGCTTGCCCACACCAAGAATCGCTCCTGATTCCACCTATACGTGTGACAGACTTTTGTCAGCATGATCATGAACACAATGCTGTTCATGTGCAGATAACATCGCAGATTAACACATTTTCTGCAATTAAATATATTTTAAAATGTAATTATATAATAGCACTTCTTCAAGGAGAAAAGTGCAATACTATGTTCCATTGAAATAGAAAGACTGGAAGAGGGCATCTCTCATGGCATTATTACATTAATGTTGTGATTTCATTGGAAATATCAGTTTAAAAGTTCTTCCATACAAAGATGTATTATTTCTGTGTAAATATGTGCCTTTGTGTTTGCTTTCATATAAACACACCCTATTGAAGGTTGGTGTCCTTTTAACCTATCTAAAAGTTATACTATAAATACAGTGATCAGTAAAATTAACATCATAGAGTAAAGGGCCCCATACACTAGAACGATAATGCCCAATTTCATCCAATTTCGTGCATTCGGGCTGATATATCGGGTGAAAGTGGGTATTTTCCCATCTGATCCGATGCGCGTTCCCGTGAGGGTCGGATCGGCTCCCCTAGATCGTTAGTGCTGCACTCGTAATAGGTTCCTGCAGGCATGGCTGGGATCGCATAAGATATATCGCATGCAAAATAGAGATGTGCACTGGAAATTTTTCGGGTTTTGTGTTTTGGTTTTGGATTCGGTTCTGCGGCCGTGTTTTGGATTCGGACGCGTTTTGGCAAAACGTCCCTGAAATTTTTTTGTCGGATTCGTGTGTGTTTTGGATTCGTGTGTTTTTTTTCAAAAACCCCTCAAAAACAGCTTAAATCATAGAATTTGGGGGTAATTTTGATCCTATAGTATTATTAACCTCAATAACCACAATTTACACTCATTTTCAGTCTTTTCTGAACACCTCACAATACTATTTTTAGTCCTAAAATTTGCACCAAGGTTGCTGGATGAATAAGCAAAGCGACCCAAGAGGGCGGCACAAACACCTGGCCCATCTAGGAGTGGCACTGCAGTGTCAGACAGGATAGCACTTCAAAAAATTGGCCCCAAACAGCACATGATGCAAAGAAAAGAGAAAAAGAGGTGCACTGTGGTCGCTGGACAGCTAAGCTAAGCGACACAAACACCTCAATATCACAGGAATTATTCGTTCTAATCAATGGTATTATTTGTCCAAATTACTGGAAGAAAATGACAAAATCACTGGAATTATTCGTTCTAATCAATGTTATTATTGGTCCAAATCACTGGAAGAAAATGACAAAATCACTGGAATTATTTGTTCTAATCAGTGGTATTATTGGTCCATATCACTGGAAGAAAATGATAAAATCACTGGAATTATTAATTCTAATCAATGGTATTATTGGTCCAAATCACTGGAAGAAAATGACAAAATCACTGGAATTATTCGTTCTAATCAATGGTATTATTGGTCCAAATCACTGGAAGAAAATGACAAAATCACTGGAATTATTCGTAAACATTTGTAGCAAATCGCTGCTTTCTGATTACAGAAATACTCAAATATTCCTGCGAATCCACAATCCCTTCCCAGAGGAAAAAGAAATTGAGAAACCGTTGTTTGAGAACGTTTGTTCTCTTTCCCTTATAAAGGAACAAACCACTTTCCAAGAAGACTGACGTTTTTGGGATTATGGAGACATAATGTTTTTGAATATAAATCCTAAAGCAGGTGGTGTATTAGAGCAAAAGAGTGCAAGAGACCAGCCATGCAGTTTCTGAAATATTATGACAAAATGTTACTGTATTTCATAAGCACTCATTCCTAACTCTGCTAAGTACTGTTTGGTATATGTATCTGGCTTCCATGAGGTAGTTGTCCATCCTTTCAGCTTCCATTGAACTTTTTGAAAGCAGTAGAAGTTATCTATCCTTTTTTTTCCCCCCCTATTTTTAATTTTCTCCTGCATAGCCCTTAAAATGTGCAATGTTAAGTATTGACTTGTGCCTTCTGGGGGTCCACTTCTTCACCAAACCGAGCCAAATCTCATCCTAACCCTCTGTTCCACGTTCTCTATGTACCCCATCTGTGTCACCCATGTATGTCTACCCCTCCCCTTTAGATTGTAAGCTCTCACGAGCAGGGTCTTCTTCCCTCATGTACTTATCCTTTGTCTTACTTTAATAATCTTCAACTGTACCACATCCAGCAGTCTTCTGCCACCTGATACTTATTCCAGTGTCATCTGCTGATGTAACTATGTGTATTTACCCTGTACTTGTCCTATACTGTCATCAACTGTAAATTGCTGTTTTCCTGTTTGATTATTTATGTTCTCTGTAATTGGGTGCTGCAGAACCCTTGTGGCGCCATATAAATAAAGGATAATAATAATAATAATAATAATAATATAGGGTGTATAATCCCCAGGTGTATCTCACACATCACACAGTACAGTATATAGGATGTATAATCCCCAGGTGTATCTCACACATCGCTCAGTAGAGATGACAGGATGTATAATCACCAGGTGTATAACACAAGTCGCACAGTACAGTGTACATACTGGTAACAACAATGCAACAGATATTGAGCACTGATCAGGATACTAGAAGTGACACAGAGCTGCAATATAGAGCAATGGCCTACTGTACTGTACTATATATGTATACTGCTGGTCACCAAAATGCTGCACTGTCCTACTATATACTGCTCACAATAATGCAGCACAGATATGGAATGGATACTTGCAGTGACACAGAGCTGCAAGATACAGCAGTGGCCTACTGTACACAACTATATACTGTTGGGTCACCAAAATGCTGCACTGTAGTACTATATATACTGCTCACAAAAATGCAGCACAGATATGGAATGGATACTTGCAGTGACACAGAGCTGCAAGATACAGCAATGGCCTACTGTACACAACTATATACTGTTGGGTCACCAAAATGCTGCACTGTAATACTATATATACTGCTCACAAAAATGCAGCACAGACATGGAATGGATACTTGCAGTGACACAGAGCTGCAAGATACAGCAATGGCCTACTGTACTGTACTACTATAAGTATAATTATATACTGGTGGTCCCCAGTCCCCACAATAAAGCACATTGAGCACAGATATTTGCAGCACACTGAGCACAGATATGGAGCGTTTTCAGGCAGAGAACGTAGATATTTTTAGCACACTGAGCACAGATATTTGCAGCACACTGAGCACAGATATTTGCAGCACACTGAGCACAGATATGGAGCATTTTCAGGCAGAGAACGTAGATATTTTCAGCACACTGAGCACAGATTATTTGCAGCACACTGAGCACAGATTATTTGCAGCACACTGAGCACAGATATTTGCAGCACACTGAGCACAGATTACGGAGCTTTTCAGGGAGAGAACGCAGCCACGTCCTCTCCGTTCAATCTCCAATGCACGAGTGAAAATGGTGGCGACGCACGGCTCTTTATATAGAATACGAATCTCGCGAGAATCCGACAGCGGGATGATGACGTTCGGGCGCGTTCGGGTTAATCGGGTTAACCGAGCAAGGCGGGAAGATCCGAGGCTGCCTCGGAACCGTGTAAAATGGGTGAAGTTCGGGGGGGGGGGGGGGGGGGTTCGGATCTCGGAGAACCGAACCCGCTCATCTCTAATGCAAAATGTATCAAATCGTATGGAATCATATGGAACCAGTCACGGGAAGCTCCCTGGAGAGTTCAAGGGAAATCGCCTCCGACTTCAGCCTCAGACATATCGCTGTAGTGTATGGGGGCCTTAAGTTGTATTCAGCAATAATATAAATACCACTGTTAAGTGTCCTCTGAAAAGCATTTCCGCTCCACCCAATTGCAATACTAACTTGTATGCATAAACAGAAACATATAAAGGCATTTTAAACATTTAAAAATAGTTGTGTGTATTTTGAATAGTTTAAAATAATCAACAGCTTGTAAAATGAGATATCACCCTTATACTATATTGTGCTAGAATAGTGGTAAAAGAGCTTTCAGTTTTAGACAGAATGATATAATACAATACCTATATTATTACAATTTGAAAAAATCTATTTCTCCTGGCTTTTCCCTTACTCTCCATCTACCCCTTGTCTTGTTGCTTATTCTTATTGAAATAGTTACTGTTACTTTATATTGTAATTGATTTTTTGTTGCACCCGTGAGCTTAGTTGTTTTTATGATGATTTTTTTTGGAACACGATAGCAAAACCGGCTTTCTCTTATATGATCAACTTCTTTTCAGAAGTCGAGCTGGTACCAGTATGTTATATTGCTATTTTTGTCTGTATACCATTTAAATTTTTGAAATATGTTTGTTATAACCATATTTTTCTTGAAAACCGAAATAAAGAATATATAAAAAAATAAAAATAAAATCTTCGCACTGGATGTAGTTGTTATGTCGATATTCATAATGGTGACAGCACAGTGTCACCAGTTATGATGTTGAAATTGGGGGTGATTCAGACCTGATCGTTTTCGCCCAGCGGGTGATCAGCAATAAACTGCGCATGCGTATGTACCGCAATGCGCTTGCGCGTCAGCTAACTACAACGGGCATCGACGGTCAGCGACAGGATGGTGCGAAAATTTAAATCACACGGGCGTTCACAAGGTGATTGACAGCAAAAGGCCGTTTGTGGGTGACCATTTACTGGGAGTGTCCAGAAAAATGCAGGCGTTCCCAAGCGTTTTCAGGGATTGTGTCTGACGTCAGCTCTGGCCCTGATCAGCCTGTTCTCATTGCACTGTATGCACTGAATGCAGTGATTAAGTCCTGGGCAGCGCACAGACTGCACACACTGGATTTCTGCAGCTCGGAGTACACATGCCATCGCACACTTGCAGTATAGCACAGTAAATTTTCACTCTCCCATGGGATGTGACTATCTGAACACAGGACAGCAAAGTTAGCAGCCCAGCGATCAGGTCAGATCAGGTCTGAATCACCTCTATTGTTTAAATGTCAACATTGAACATGTCAGCATTGCAGAATGTCGGTATGTTCACAAGGTTGAGATGTGAAATGTTGTCATTCTACCAGAACCAGAGGGCTAGGGTTAGACTTTGGCAAGGGAGGTTAGGATTAGACTACAGGAGGGGAAAGTTAGCCACTAGGGTTTAGGGTTAACAAGACTCACTGCTGGAGGTGCTGCAGGATCCGATGTAAGTCTTCAGGACATCACTGCTAACCCAAAAGACACCAATGGAGTTGCTGGACCCGCGATACCAGGTACATCACTACTAGACTAGCAGGGACATCATGTTGACATCTCATCATTGTAGACTTGATGAATAACAACATAACGACCATGGGGTTTATTTACTAATATTCGTGTTTTTGCCGTTTTTAAGGGTGTTTGAACTCGAATGGTATGACCAGAGGTTGACCAAAAGTAACCTCACCGCTGACCGCGAAGTTCCCACCATCGGCTACAATGGAGCGCATAGGCGCTACATTGTATCTGTGCCGTGTGCTGCCTGACAGACACTACAGGAGCACACAGCCAATCAGGAGAGTGCCACGACGTGGCGCTCCCTGATTGGCTGAAGAGACCCTCTTTGACAGGAGTCAGGGGGGGTCCTGGCAGTCGGGGAAAGGGGTCCCATGTGTAAACATGGGACCCCTTTCAGTGCGTGGTCGGGTTTCCGTTTTTTTTTTTTAGCCAAGTACTTGGATTATTCAAAGGTCGGATTCTACCCTGGATTATGTGAGTATAATTTTTAACACAGGTACCCCTAGGATTCTACATGGAGAAGAGGACCGAGCCTCGTGGGAACATAGGTAAGTATGTATGTATGGAGGTGTGCATGTATGTAATAAACTTATACTGTCACGGTGTGTGTGTCCTGTTTTTTTTGGGGGTATTTTTTTAGTAGTAGTACTACAGGTACCAGCGGGCCCGGTTTTCCACCACATGCTGGTACTTGTGGTTCTCCAAGTACCAGCTTACGGGGGAGGCTTGCTGGGACTTGTAGTACTGCTACTAAAAACAATATTCACAATTTTTCACAAGGCTATCAGCCCCCCATCCGCCGCCCTTGGATGGGGGGACAGCCTCGGGCTTCACCCCTGGCCCTTGGGTGGATGGAGGGGGGGGACCCCTTGATTGAAGGGGTCCCCACTCCTCCAGGGTACCCCGGCCAGGGGTGACTAGTTGGGTATGTAATGCCAGGGCCGCAGGGACCAGTATAAAAGTGTCCCTCGGCTGTGGCATTATGTACCTGGCTAGTGGAGCCCGGTGCTGGTTTCAAAAATACGGGGGACCCCTACGCTTTTTGTCCCCCATATTTTTGGAACCAGGACCATACGCAGAGCCCGGTGCTGGTTGATTAAATATGGGGGAACCCCTGTCATTTCCCCCCCCATATTTTTTCTACCAGGACCGGCTCAAAGAGCCCGAGGCTGGTTATGCTTAGGAGGGGGGACCACACGCAATTTTTTTCCCCGATTTTACACTAAACAGACCCTTTCCCATAGATAACCATGCACAGATCTCACTGATCCGTGCATGGTTATCCAAACTCGACTGGAAAAAGAAGGTCTATTTTTTTGCTGCTTTTTTTAACGAATCGAAAAAAAACAGACCCGCACTTGAGCACTCAGAAACACCCAAATACAAATGAATAGTGAATGCCCGTATTCTATGATATAACAGCCGCGTTTGACCGATGGTCTATTCATTCGTATTTCGGAACGTTGTCATTCAAACCACTACGAATAGACCAGACACTGCCGAGATTGGTGCTTAGTGAATTCCCGGATTGGGACTTAGAAAAAAAAACACAAATCGGCCAAACTCGGATTTTTAGTAAATACTGGCCCATGTCGGAATTCTCATGTTGACATTATGAATGTTGACAAAATATACCACACCAGTTAGCACAATTAAAATATAACAATATTATTTAGATATTTTAATGAGCAAACTATACTATATTTTTTATCACGATTCCGGCGTGGCAATTCTTCAGATACGCCAATCTGAGAACGCTGCCTTTGACACCTTACTGATTACCCGAGTGTGGTAAATCCATGTGGTAACTGCCACCAGCAGAAGTACCAGTCGCTGTGCCAGACAGGCTAAGCGACTTTTGAGGGACTATGCCCCAGGTGAGCTTCTGCTCTCAACCTAACACAAAATTATTAATACGTAAAAATTTGGTAACATGAGCCTCTCAAGGTTTTCGGTGTGAAAACACAAATTCCAGCGGCTGACCAAAAGTAACCTCACCGCTGACCACAAAGTTCCCACCATTGGTTACAATGGAGCGCATAGGCGCTTCATTGTAACACTGCCGTGTGCTGCCTGTCATACACTACAGGAGCTCACAGCCAATCAGGAGGGTGCCACAACGTGGCGCTCCCTGATTGGCTGATGGAACCCTCTTAGACAGAAGTCAGGGGGGGTTCCTGGCATTCGGGGAAAGGGGTCCCATGTGAAAACATAGGGCACCTTTCAGTGCGAGGTCAAGTGTCCATTTTGTTATTTTGCAAAGTACCAGGATTACAAATAGAAAAGAAGAGGAGCCATCTACACTGGATTTTGTGAGTATTATTTTTTCAACAGGTACACCATGGATTCTACATGGAGAAGAGGACCGACCCTCGTGTGAACATAGGTAAGTATGTGTATATGGAGGTGTGGATGTATGTATTAAACTTTTACTTTCAAGGTGTGTGTCTTCTGTTTTTATTGGGGTATTTTTTTAGTAGTAGTACTACAGGTACCAGCGGGCCCGGTTTTCCACCGCATGCTGGTACTTGTGGTTCTCCAAGTACCAGCTTGCGGGGGAGGCTTGCTGGGACTTGTAGTACTGCTACTAAAAACAATATTAATTTTTTGACAAAAAGGCTATCAGCCCCCCATCCGCAGCCCTTGGATGGGGGGGACAGCCTCGGGCTTCACCCCTGGCCCTTTGGTGGCTGGAGGGGGGGGACCCCTTGATTGAAGGGGTCCCCACTCCTCCAGGGTACCCCGGCCAGGGGTGACTAGTTGGGTATGTAATGCCAGGGCCGCAGGAACCTATATAAAAGTGTCCCCCGGCTGTGGCATTATGTATCTGGCTAGTGGAGCCCGGTGCTGGTTTCAGAAATACGGGGGACCCCTACGCTTTTTGTCCCCCGTATTTTTGGAACCAGGACCAGGCACAGAGCCCGGTGCTGGTTGCTTAAATATGGGGGAACCCCTGACATTTTCCCCCCCATATTTTTTCAACAAGGGCCGGCTCAAAGAGCCCGAGGCTGGTTTGGCTTAGGAGGGGGGACCCCACGCAGGGGGATCCATGAGATCCGTGCATGCCTATCCGAACACGGTAAAAAAAAGCAGGTCTGTTTTTTTTTAGCACTTTTTCACGATTTGTATTTTAGCACGGCAGTGTTTGGCTATTGTCGGCAGTGTTTGTGATTTGCACTTTTTAGTAAATGACCGATTTCTACCAAATTCCTGGTGTATTTGACCGATGGTGTATTGATTCGTAATTTTTTCCTAGGACTTCCAAAATAATACGAATGCCCTCATCACTGCCGTGATTTGAGTTTAGTAAATTCCCGAGATGACACTTTGAAGAAAAAACATAATCTCGGTCAAAATCGGGACCTTAGTAAATATATCCCTGTGTTTCTACTAGGTTGCAGGGTGGACCCCTGCGGTGTTTATACACAGATTCCTGTCACATACACAGGATCTTAGGGCTGATTAGCATCTTGTCTTTGGAGTTCTGTGGCTATGATTAAATACTAGCAGATCAATTAACTTTCAACAATTTGGCATGCAAAGACATTTAACTGGTATAATACATTGGTACATCGATACAGCAATCAGAATAATAGCAATTTTAATCATACCCATTTCGATATAAAATTGGCTGTTCCTTACATTTTTAATAAATTAAATCAGTAGTTATAGTTATCTAGACAATTTCTTGAGGGTTGGCATGTGTGGCACCACAGGGAGTAATCTTTGTCAATCTGACTCTGGGAAAAAAAGCACAAATATATAACAATAAGTGAAAATATGTGGTGACATTCAGTGAGGTTTATATGTATCAAGAGCTATGAAGAGCTGAAAACTATTTTTTAGTTCTGTGTTTAGAAAGAGTTGTTTTAACAAGAACACTTGTTTATATCTTGCAGAGTGTTAAGCCTACATCTGCTCATAAAAACTACCAGCTTTGACGTGGTATAAAACAAATACAAATGTTCTTACAAGTTTGCAGTGCAAAACATTTTATTAACAACAAAACATAAACCACCTACGTTACAGCTGCTAAAAGTAAAGGTCATTTAGGGACCACAGTGATGTAAATGCTCTTTTGTGATGTCCTACAATTAGTTTTGCCCAAGGACTCCTAGTTTTGCAGGTATGTGCAAGTGGGTGAAGTCTGCGTGGTGCAAAAGTTTCCACAAGTTGATGAGAAAACTTCAGTGGATCAGGCGTTCCTTGCTAATTACGGATGCATCCTACTTTTCCGTAGAATCTTCTTACATGTATATTCACCTTGGGCTGTACAATATAAAACAATAAGGGCATTTTTATCAATTGTTGGAAGTTCACATCAATAAGAAATTAAGTAATGCTGGTATTTAAGAAACATCACATGCAGTGATAAGGGGCTTTGGTATATTTCGAAGCTTAGTAATTTTAGAATTTTAGCAGACCTCCTAGAAACCTATGGGGTCTGCTTTGCAAGTGAAAACATGGAACTATGGTCCCTATTCAACACGGATCGCAAAACTGACAAAACACAATCCGGCCAATTATCAAACAACTACTCATGTACAGAGTTTGTATTGCACATGCATGCCCGTGATTTATTTATTACCGCATCGCTTTACAGAGAATATTTGGACATTCACATCAGTCCCTGCTCCAGTGGAGCTTACAATCTATATTCCCTACCACATGTACAGACACACACACACACACTCAAACTAGGGTTCATTTTTGTTGGGAGCCAATTAACCTACATGTATATTGTTGGATTGTGGGAGGAAACTGGAGTGCCCGGAGGAAACCCATGCAGTACGGGGAGAATATACAAACTCCACACAAGCGTGGCCATGGTGGGAATTGAACCTACAAAATCAGTGCTGTGAGGCAGTAATGCTAACCATTACACCATCCATACTGCCCTGCAATTATTTGAAATTATTTGTGTGCACACATTGTGCTTCAATGCAATTGCATTTTGATTAACAGGAAGCCAGTGTTTAGGGGAGGAAACATGGGGGGTAATTCCAAGTTGATCGCAGCAGGACATTTTTTAGCAGTTGGGCAAAACCATATGCACTGCAGGGGGGGCTGATATAACATTTGCAGAGAGAGTTAGATTTGGGTGGGTTATTTTGTTTCTGTGCAGGGTAAATACTGGCTGCTTTACTTTTACACTGCAATTTAGATTGCAGATTTAACTCACCACACCCAAATCTAACTCTCTCTGCACATGTTATATCTGCCTCCCCTGCACTGCACATGGTTTTGCCCAACTGCTAAAAAATTTCCTGCTGCGATCAACTTGGAATTACCCCCCTTGGCGTTTTGTAGGTTTGTAAAAATGCATGTGTGGCAAGGCGTTTTTTTGGGTGGGACTCTGATGTCAGCGATGTCCACTTCCAGCCTCTTGCATATGCAGCATTGTGGATGACCTTGCCTGGCTCAGATGGAAAAACTCTTTGATGTTCGGGTATTTGCGTATAGTTATGCAATCACATCGCGCATTGTGACACGTTCGCAATTTCTGCAATGGGCATTTTTTCTTGATTTCTTGGTGGCAACTATATGATCGTAGCAACTGCTTTTTAGCAAGTTTTGCGATCAGTGCTGTTTGGGTCCTATATCACCTCCACTGTGGCATAGCGTCATCGGGAAGGGCAAAGAAGGCAGAGCAAGTACAGTAGCTATTCATTTATGCAAACAGAACTGGGTGCAAGGGATCAGTGTCTAGTTAGGAAAATAATCACAAACATTTCACTACACATGTTATGGGTGGATTGCTTAATGTCCATTACTGTTTCAGGCTCAACTCTTACAGACAGAAAATACTCTCATGTCTACAGTATATCTATCTGTTAATAACCAGTCTTGTTTTATTACTGTGTTTCCAATTGTAAAGCACCATATATTATGCTGGTGCCTAGTAAATAAATGTTAATAATAGGTATAAGATGGCTGGTCTTGAAGATCGCAATGATAGTTCCAACTTTTTTACCATATAAGCAATGAAAACTATTTTTATTGTTTTCATGGTAAAAGTACCATATTAAAAAGCTTCCCTACAGCTCACCTAATGACAGGGATTGCCCATGGGGCAAGATACTAGTTCGGTGGGAGGCACCAGCCACCATCAAGCAGAGTACGTGGCTCTCTTTATGGCTAGTGTTTACTCCAAGAATCATCACAATGTGGATTACATTCTACACAACGGATTAAGTATTGTTTATTATTATTATTATTATTATTATTATTATTATTATTATTGTTATTACCAGTTATTTATATAGCACACACATATTCCACAGCGCTTTGCAGAGAATGTTTGGCCATTCACATCAGTTTACCAGCGGACGGGATGCCAGCTGTCAATATCCTGACAGGGGCATGCCGCCCTCCAAAATGCCGACAGCTGCGCTCACCACAGGATCTATTCCCACTCTATGGGTGTCGTAGACACCCATGATTGGGAATAGCCCTGATGCGACGGGATTCCACTTGGCGGTATTGTCGGCTGTTGGGATTCCGGTGTTCAATATCTTGACCACTGGTAACCTGACAGCCAGCAAATGAAACGCATCCCCTACACAACCTAGGCCATTCACCTAATTTGGCTAGGGTGGGATCTGCATTGATTGCCAACGCTAATCTAGCCTGGGAGTTTACACAGCAGTACTATCTTTTGAACTTCCTCTATGAACATCCTAAACTCCAAAAATCACCCACAGAAAAATCATGGCTAGTCTTAGCCTTCTTTTTGTCAGTGACACAGTCTAGCAACCCTTTAACCAGAAGAAAGACAAAACCTTAATTAGACATGTTGGTTTTTAGTAGTGATGAGCGGGTTCGGATCCTCGGGATCCGAATCCCCCCGAACTTCACCCATTTTACACGGGTCCGAGGCAGACTCGGATCCTCCCGCCTTGCTCGGTTAACCCGAGCGCGCCCGAACGTCATCATCCCGCGGTCGGATTCTCGCGAGATTCGTATTCTATATAAGGAGCCGCGCGTCGCCGCCATTTTTCACTCGTGCATTGGAGATGATCGTGAGAGGACGTGGCTGGCGTCCTCTCAGTTTCTATGTTCAGTGGGCTGCAAATTGTGCTGCAAATATCTGTGCTCAGTGTGCTGCAAATATCTGTGCTCAGTGTGCTGCAAGTGCAAATATCTACGTTCTCTGCCTGAAAAACGCTCCATATCTGACTGTGCTCAGTGTGCTGCAAATATCTGTGCTCGGTGTGCTAATTGCTTTATTGTGGGGACTGGGGACCAGCAGTATTATATAGTAGGAGGACAGTGCAGAGTTTTGCTGAACAGTGACCACCAGTATTATACGTTCTCTGCCTGAAAAACGCTCCATATCTGTGCTGCATTGTAGTATATAGTAGGAGGACAGGGCAGAATTTTGCTGACCACCAGTATAACTATATATATAGCAGTACGGTACAGTAGTCCACTGCTCTACCTCTGTGTCGTCAAGTATACTATCCACCCATACCTGTGGTGCATTTCAGTTTTGCACACTTTGCTGACCACCAGTATAACTATATATATAGCAGTACGGTACAGTAGTCCACTGCTCTACCTACCTCTGTGTCGTCAAGTATACTATCCATCCATACCTGTGGTGCATTTCAGTTTTGCACAGTTTGCTGACCAACAGTATATGCTATATAGCAGTACGGTACAGAAGGGCACTGCTCTACCTACCTCTGTGTCGTCAAGTATACTATCCATCCATACCTGTGGTGCATTTCAGTTTTGCACAGTTTGCTGACCACCAGTATATACTATATAGCAGTACGGTACAGTAGGCCACTGCTCTACCTACCTCTGTGTCGTCAAGTATACTATCCATGCATACCTGTGGTGCATTTCAGTTTTGCACAGTTTGCTGACCAACAGTATATAATATATAGCAGTACGGTACAGTAGGCCACTGCTCTACCTACCTCTGTGTCGTCAAGTATACTATCCATGCATACCTGTGGTGCATTTCAGTTTTGCACAGTTTGCTGACCAACAGTATATAATATATAGCAGTACGGTACAGTAGGCCACTGCTCTACCTACCTCTGTGTCGTCAAGTATACTATCCATCCATACCTGTGGTGCATTTCAGTTTTGCACACTTTGCTGACCACCAGTATAACTATATATATAGCAGTACGGTACAGTAGTCCACTGCTCTACCTACCTCTGTGTCGTCAAGTATACTATCCATCCATACCTGTGGTGCATTTCAGTTTTGCACAGTTTGCTGACCAACAGTATATGCTATATAGCAGTACGGTACAGAAGGGCACTGCTCTACCTACCTCTGTGTCGTCAAGTATACTATCCATCCATACCTGTGGTGCATTTCAGTTTTGCACAGTTTGCTGACCACCAGTATATACTATATAGCAGTACGGTACAGTAGGCCACTGCTCTACCTACCTCTGTGTCGTCAAGTATACTATCCATGCATACCTGTGGTGCATTTCAGTTTTGCACAGTTTGCTGACCAACAGTATATAATATATAGCAGTACGGTACAGTAGGCCACTGCTCTACCTACCTCTGTGTCGTCAAGTATACTATCCATCCATACCTGTGGTGCATTTCAGTTTTGCACAGTTTGCTGACCACCAGTATATACTATATAGCAGTACGGTACAGTAGGCCACTGCTCTACCTACCTCTGTGTTGTCAAGTATACTATCCATCCATACCTGTGGTGCATTTCAGTTTTGCACAGTTTGCTGACCACCAGTATATACTATATAGCAGTACGGTACAGTAGGCCACTGCTCTACCTACCTCTGTGTCGTCAAGTATACTATCCATCCATACCTGTGGTGCATTTCAGTTTTGCACAGTTTGCTGACCACCATTATATACTATATAGCAGTACGGTACAGTAGGCCACTGCTCTACCTACCTCTGTGTCGACAAGTATACTATCCATCCATACCTGTGGTGCATTTCAGTTTTGCACAGTTTGCTGACCACCAGTATATACTATATAGCAGTACGGTACAGTAGGCCACTGCTCTACCTACCTCTGTGTCGTCAAGTATACTATCCATCCATACCTGTGGTGCATTTCAGTTTTGCACAGTTTGCTGACCACCAGTATATAATATATAGCAGTACAGTACAGTAGGCCACTGCTCTACCTACCTCTGTGTCGTCAAGTATACTATCCATCCATACCTGTGGTGCATTTCAGTTTTGCACAGTTTGCTGACCACCAGTTTATACTATATAGCAGTACGGTACAGTAGGCCACTGCTCTACCTACCTCTGTGTCGTCAAGTATACTATCCATCCATACCTGTGGTGCATTTCAGTTTTGCACAGTTTGCTGACCACCAGTATATAATATATAGCAGTACGGTACAGTAGGCCACTGCTCTACCTACCTCTGTGTCATCAAGTATACTATCCATCCATACCTGTGGTGCATTTCAGTTTTGCACAGTTTGCTGACCACCAGTATATAATATATAGCAGTACGGTACAGTAGGCCACTGCTCTACCTACCTCTGTGTCGTCAAGTATACTATCCATCCATACCTGTGGTGCATTTCAGTTTTGCACAGTTTGCTGACCACCAGTATATAATATATAGCAGTACGGTACAGTAGGCCACTGCTCTACCTACCTCTGTGTCATCAAGTATACTATCCATCCATACCTGTGGTGCATTTCAGTTTTGCACAGTTTGCTGACCACCAGTATATAATATATAGCAGTACGGTACAGTAGGCCACTGCTCTACCTACCTCTGTGTCGTCAAGTATACTATCCATCCATACCTGTGGTGCATTTCAGTTTTGCACAGTTTGCTGACCAACAGTATATACTATATAGCAGTACGGTACAGAAGGCCACTGCTCTACCCACCTCTGTGTCGTCAAGTATACTATCCATCCATACCTGTGGTGCATTTCAGTTGTGCGCAGTATATATAGTAGTAGGCCATTGCTATTGATATATTACTGGCATATAATTCCACACATTAAAAAATGGAGAACAAAAATGTGGAGGGTAAAATAGGGAAAGATCAAGATCCACTTCCACCTCGTGCTGAAGCTGCTGCCACTAGTCATGGCCGAAATGATGAAATGCCATCAACGTCGTCTACCAAGGCCGATGCCCAATGTCATAGTAGAGAGCATGTAAAATCCAAAAAAATAAAGCTCAGTAAAATTACCCAAAAATCTAAATCAAAATCGTCTGAGGAGAAGCGTAAACTTGCCAATGTGCCATTTACGACACGGAGTGGCAAGGAACAGCTGAGGGCCTGGCCTATGTTCAAGGCTAGTGGTTCAGCTTCACATGAGGATGGAAGCACTCATCCTCCTGCTGGAAAACTTAAAAAAGTTAAGATGGCAAAAGCACAGCAAAGAACTGCGTTCTTCTAAATTACAAATCCCCAAGGAGAGTCCAATTGTGTTGGTTGCGATGCCTGCACCTCTTTTTTCTTTCATTTTTCTTTGCATCATGTGCTGTTTGGGGACTATTTTTGGAAGTGCCATCCTGTCTGACACTGCAGTGCCACTCCTAGATGGGCCAGGTGATTGTGTCGGCCACTTGGGTCGCTTAGCTTAGTCACACATCTACCTCATTGCGCCTCTTTTTTTCTTTGCATCATGTGCTGTTTGGGGACTATTTTTTTGAAGTGCCATCCTGTCTGACACTGCAGTGCCACTCTTAGATGGGCCAGGTGTTTGTGTCGGCCACTTGGGTCGCTTAGCTTAGTCACACAGCTACCTCATTGCGCCTCTTTTTTTCTTTGCGCCTCTTTTTTTCTTTGCATCATGTGCTGTTTGGGGACTATTTTTTAAATCTGCCATCCTGTCTGACACTGCAGTGCCACTCCTAGATGGGCCCGGTGTTTGTGTCGGCCTCTTGGGTCGCTTAGCTTAGTCATCCAGCGACCTCGGTGCAAATTTTAGGACTAAAAATAATATTGTGAGGTGTGAAGTGTTCAGAATAGACTGAAAATGAGTGGAAATTATGGTTATTGAGGTTAATAATACTATGGGATCAAAATGACCCCCAAATTCTATGATTTAAGCTGTTTTTGAGGGTTTTTTTGTAAAAAAAACACCCAAATCCAAAACACACCCGAATCCGACAAAAACTTTTCAGGGAGGTTTTGCCAAAACGCGTCCGAATCCAAAACACAGCCGCGGAACCGAATCCAAAACCAAAACACAAAACCCGAAAAATTTCCGTTGCACATCACTAGTTTTTAGCGTGCTAGGCTAGCTGATGTCCCTGTAGGTAGTTTAGATCTTACAGTATATTTAAATCTGTAAGATAATCAGAATCAGTAGGTAACAGATAAGCAGGTGGGGGGGGGGGGGGGGGCAAGTAAAGTCATACAGGTTAGTATACCGTAGGGACACAAGAGAGTTGTTTCTTGTACGTCTAGTCAGTCAATGTTCAGGAGTTCAGCAGGCAGACCGTTTGGGGAAAGAAACTTTTGAGGCTTCTGGTGGACACGGTAGGGACGACCCTGTAACGCCTGTCTGAAGGAAGCTAGTTAAACATGCTGTGGCCTGGGGTGTAGCTGGTCCTTTACTATCTTCATTACCCGCTTTTTAGCTCTGGACAGGTACAGGTCCAGGACTGAGGGAAGGTCGGCCCCAATGATCTTCTCTGCGGTTCTGACCACCTTTTGGAGTCTGTATCTGTCCCTAGCGCTGGCGGAGCCGTACCATACCAGTATCAAGGAGCACAGTACCGACTCCACAGTCGCGGAGTAGAAGAGGAGCAGAAGCTTCTGTGGGATGTTGAACTTCCTTAGTTGCCTGAGGAAGAACAACCTCTGATGCGCTTTCCCGACAGTGGCGTCAGCGTTGGATCCCCATTTAAGGTCCCGGGAGATTGTGGTCCCTAGGAACTTGAAGGAGTCCACTAGCGACACGTCAGTCAGCAATCGTTAGTGGAGGTGCACTTTAGTAAATACTTTACTATAGGGGGATAAGCTTTATTTGCAAAATGAAGTAAGTTAAATCAACTCTTCATAAGATTTTTAATGTCATCCTAAATTAAGTAGAACAGCAAAAAAAGAATATTTAAATATAGACCTAGGATTTTATGTATTTTTGTGATATATGAGTTCTGCTAGTTAGCACTACTGTTACCAATATAATTCATTGGAATTATTTATCTGATGATGCCAGATGTCCTACATTTTTGTTGAGAAATCAATTATAGGAGAACATTTCTTCTGTTTTTAAATTCTAATCATTAAAACTGAATATAACAGCCCCCAAAAATGTCACCTGTTCAGAATAGCCATTACATATTAAATGTCCATGTGTAACGATTATAGTTAATGAGAAAGAAGGCTAACATAGTGGAGCAACAGTCAATGGTGCACGGAAAAGAATTTCCGTATAGAAAGTTCTTAACTCTTTTTCAAAATATTTTTTTAAAGATTGGGGGCTTGCAGGCTGGATTGAAGCCTGACAATGCTGGGACTCTCTGGTAGGGCTGAGCTCAATGCAACCCACCCCAGATCAGTGAGCTGAAAATATATGAGTGGGAAAAATCATTACATATATTTTGTAAGGGGTGGGGTGAGGGAGGATCTTTAACATTATAAGGGGTAGAGGTGATCATTACATACACGGGCTAAGCCAGGGCGTGGTCCTCACATGAGAGGGAGAGCCCCAATGTAATCTGTTATCTTCAAGGAAGCCAGGACTGTATATGTGTGAGCAGCTATGGCAGTCAAGCCAGGCCAGGCTAACTATACCTGTCTTGCTCTGCAGGTAGTGTGAGATTTTTGTAAGAGACTTTGTATTATGTTTGCAGCTTAGCTGCTCATTTATAGAGAAGGGTCAAGAAGTGAGTTAGTTGCCCTGTATGGACTAGGCGTTTATTATTTTTGTTCCTTATTTTATACTGACAGTAAAGCGTTATTTGATTTATCCCATGAAAATCTGTGCATGGACTCTGACTTAGCACCAAAACACCCCTCTACCGAGCTATTTACCCCATATTGTTATAGGCCCTACACACTGGCCGATTTTCTGAAAGATATGAACGATCTCGTTCATAAATGAACGAGAACTCGTTCATATCTTTCAGTGTGGAGACTCCAGCGATGAACGATGCGCGGCCCCGCGCTCGTTCATCGCTGGTCTCCCGTCGGCTGTGCATGCAGGCCAATATAGACGATCTCGTCCATATTTGCCTGCACTTCAATGCAGCCGCGTGACGGGGGGAGTGAAGAAACTTCACTCCCCCCGTCACTGCCCCCCCGCCGCCGGGTCGCTCGTCGGCCGTTTCGGCCGTCGGGCACCTCGGCGGCGCATCGTCAAATGTGTAGGGCCCCTTACAGTTGATGCACAATATCCCTGATGGTATTTAGAATAACTATACAATCGAGATACAGGTGAAGTTCTGGTTTTAAGAAAGGGGATTCTGTTGCTTTTTATTTTAATACTTTTCCTTAAACCAGAATAGAGACATATTGGGGACATGTACTAAGCAGTGATAAAAGTGGAGAAGTGAGCCAGTGAAGAAGTTGCCCTTGGCAACCAGTCAGCTGCTTTGTATACTTTTATAGTATACAAATTATAAATGTTATGTCTATACTGATTGGTTTAGTAAATATACCCCTAATATACACCTAAATCCCACATTAACTAACAGATGATTTTTGACATATTTTTTTAAAAGGATCTCAAAAATCATCTGTCAGTAAATGTGTAATTTAGACCGTGAAACAGAAAATCGATCAACATCGACCACATTTAACTTTTAGTAAATACACCCCCTCGGGTATCGGGAGTGCGCATACTTGCGGTAATCCAAAATTGGGCACAAGGTAAGCAAGGTTTTTTACCTTGCTAAACCTCACTCCCAATTGAATCTGCCATATAGTGTCACCTGAGACTTTTGGAGAGGTGTTTGAGAGGTGCATTTATTACCAACCCCCTCCCTGAAGCTGTTGTAAGTGCTACTGAGCAGCTGGCTGAAACCTGTGTCTGCCGTACCAATCCCTGTCTCTCAGCATCTCCACTATGCAGCTTCTGTCTGCCTGGTAGTATCTCTCTGCACATCAATCAGCCAAGACACCGCCTCTTTCACGTCGCTCGGGGTCGGCCTTCCTTATACACATTGCCACCCTCAACAGCATTCAGCACCTCCACAAATTGGTGCTGTCTCTGGTCACCAAAGTAGTCACTGGTGTAGAGAAGGAAGTGCTGGACACACCATGGATCTTCTCAAGCAGGTAAGTCAGCCATGGGAAAAAAAACAGTTTAATTGCAGCTGGCTGCCACTGTCATACTGGCACATGCACGGATTCCCCCTGCCACCGCATGCCGGCAGAAGCAGACCGTCCTTTACAACTGCTCCCTCACATATGCTGTGCATGTCCTTTTGCTCTATTGAGGAGCTGTGGGATTATCCCTAATTGTTCTTTATAGTGATACCTTGCACTGTCTGGGTATCACATACTGTATATTTCTCTTACGTCCTAGAAGATGCTGGGGGCCATTTTAGTACCACAGGGTATAGACGGTTCCGCAGGAGCCTTTTGCACTTTAAGACTTTTTAAAAGTGTGAACTGGCTCCTCCCTCTATGCCCCTCCTCCAGACCTCAGTTTAGAAAATGTGCCCGGGAGACTGGATGCACACCAGTGGAGCTCTACAGAGTTCTGTTGGAAAAGACTTTGTTAGGTTTTTTATTTTACAGGGAAGCTGCTGGCAACACAAGGGAGCTGCTGGTGTACATACCCCTGCAAGTATAAATATTATATTACTGTGGCTGAACCGTACCATTACAGGGGGCGGGGCTTCTCCTCAGAATTGCTAGTAACACTCAATTGGCGCCATTTTCTCCTCACAGAGACGCCAGAGAGCTCATCCTGAACGCTGCTTCTCCTCACACATCGCTGATACAAGTACCAGGGTGTTATAGAGGGGAGGGGAGCACATAATTTATTGAAGTCTGCGGGCTTCATATTGGATATAGAGCGCTGTGTTTGTATATATATATTCATTGTATGCAATACATATAGGGCGTGTGGTGTGGACTGGCAATTCCCTCTGAGTCCCTCTGACAGACATTAGTGTAGGTATGTCCCCATTAGCTCCACTGTGTGTGAGTGGTGTGACTGTACACATGTGTACCATGCCTAGAGAAAGCTCTTCCCCAGAGGAACCCTTTTTGGAGGCACAAGAGTGTTCTTAGCCTGTGTGGGTGAGAAAGCTGCAGAGTAATATGTCTAAACTAGCAAAGAAATTCTCTGAGTCTGAAGAACAGACAAAGAATTGGAGACAGTCTGTGGAAGATGCTCTATTTGCTGATTCCTCCACATCATCAACTATATAAAGTATATCATTCTCATACTATGCAGTCCTTTCGGCCCAACAAGTACAAAAAGGCTAAGAGTACCCCTTTTTTCACAGGAAAAGGGAGAGGAAAAGGTAGAAAACCTACAACACCCTCAGGCTCCCAGGAGCAGAAGTCAGCAACTACTTCTGCAAAAGCCACAGCATGACGCTGGGGCTCCTCTGCGGGAGTGCGATCGGGTGGGGGCACGTCTACTATTTTTCCGCCAGGTCTGGCTTCACTCAGACCTGGATCCTTGGATTTTACAGATAATATCCGAAGGTTACAAGTTGGAATTTCAAGACCTTTCCCATGCCGATTTTTCAAATCAGCCTTGCCAGTTTCTGCTCAAGACAGCACAAATGTCCTGAACGCAATACACAAATTATGTCAAGACAAAGTAATTGCCTTGGTTCCTGCTGAACAAAGGAACCAAGGCTTTTATTCAATCCTGTTTGTGGTACCGAAGCCGGATGGCTCAGTCAGACCGATTTTAAACCTAAAATCTCTGAATCTTTATTTGAAAAGATTCAAATTCAAGATGGAATCCTTGAGAGCAGTGATTTCCAGCTTGGAAGAAAAGCTATTTCTGGTGTCAGTGGACATCAAGGATGCTTACTTGCATGTCCCCATTTACTCGCCACATCAAGCATACCTGAGGTTTGCAGTTCAGGATTGCCACTACCAAGACAATACCATTCGGGCTCTCCACGGCTCCGAGAATATTCACCAAGGTGATGGCGGAGATGATGGTTCTCCTTCGCAAACAAGGAGTCAACATAATTCCATACTTAGACGATCTCCTCATAAAAGCGAGATCCAGGGACAAGCTAATCCAAAACATAGCGTTATCCTTGACGGTACTTCAACAGCACGGTTGGATCATCAACTTTCCAAAATCTCAGTTGGAACAGACGATGTGGTTATCATTTTTGGGAATGATACTGGACACCGAGGTACAGAGAGTATTTCAACCGGTGGAAAAGGCTCAGGAGATCCAGAGCATGGTCAAACAACTTTTGAGACCAAGAACAGTATCAATTCATCAGTGCATTTGCCTGTTGGGGAAATGGTAGCGGCTTACGAGGCGCTACAATATGGCCGATTCCATGCCAGGGCGTTCCAGTGGGACCTACTGGACAATGGTCCGGGTCACATCTCCACATGCATCAAAAGATAATCGTGTCAGCAAAAGGCAGAATTTCGCTCCTGTGGTGGCTACAAATGTCTCCCCTCCTGGAGGGACGCAGGTCGGGATCCAAGCCTGGATCCTGGTAACCACGGATGCAAGTCTCCGAGGATGGGGAGCAGTCACGCAAGGCGAAAATTTCCAAGGAAGATGGTCAAGTCAAGAAACTCGCCTTCATATAAACAGTCTGGAGTTGAGAGCTGTGTACAACAATCTTCATCAAGCGGCACACCTTCTTCAAGGTCGTCCCATAAAGATCCAATCAGACAATGTAACGGCAGTAGCTTACATAAACCGTCAAGGCGGAACAAAAAGCAGAGCGGCAATGGCAGAGGTGACAAAGATACTCCTCTGGGCAGAAAGACATGCAAAAGCTCTGTCGGCAATTTTCATTCCGGGAGTGGACAACTGGGAAGCAGACTTCCTCAGCAGACACGATCTCCATCCAGGAGAATGGGGCCTCCACCCAGAAGTCTTTGTGGAGGTGGCAAGTCGTTGGGGCGTTCCTGAATGGATATGATGGCATCACGCCTCAACAAGAAGCTTCAGAAATATTGTTCCAGTTCGAGAGACCCACAACCAATAGCGATAGATGCACTGGTGACCCAGTGGGAGTTTCAGTCGGTGTATCTGTTCCCTCCACTTCCACTTATTCCAAAAGTTCTCAAGATCATGAGAAAAACAAGAGTACGAGCAATACTCATTGCTCTAAACTGGCCAAGGAGAGCTTGGTATCCAGATCTTCAAGAGTTATTACTGAAAGATCCTCGGCCTCTTCCTCTTCGCAAGGACCTGCTTCAGCAAGGGCCGTTAGTTTATCAAGACTTACCGCGGCTGCATTTGGCGGCATGGCTGTTGAGCGCCAGATCCTAGCCCATAAGGGTATTCCCAATGAAGTCATTCCCACATTTATTCTGGCCAGGAAAGGTGTAACGTCCAAACATTACCATCGTATTTGGAGAAAATATGTATCTTGGTGTGAATCTAAGAAGTCTCCTGCAGTGGAGTTTCAATTAGGACGACTTCTCCTATTTCTACAGATAGGTGTGGATGCCTGATTGAGATTAAGATCTATCAAGGTTCAGATTTCAGCCTTGTCAGTTTTCTTTCAGAAACAATTGGCTTCTCTTCCTGAGGTCCAGACGTTCGTGAAGGGGGTTCTGCACATCCAACCTCCCTTTGTGCCTCCTGCGGCGCCATGGGATCTTAATATGGTGTTTCAGTTCCTTAAATCAGACTGGTTTGAGCCTCTGCAAGAGGTGGAGCTAAAGTTTCTCACTTGGAAAGTGGTCATGCTGTTGGCCTTGGCCTCAGGCAGACGAGTGTCTGAGTTAGGAGCTCTGTCACACAAGAGTCCTTATTTAATATTTCATGAAGATAGGGCTGAACTGAGAACACATCAGCACTTTCTTCCGAAGGTTGTGTCTTCTTTTCATATCAACCAACCAGTGGTGGTGCCAGTGGCTTCTGACACCTCAGCCGTCTCAAAGTCCTTGAATGTCGTCAGAGCGTTGAGGACTTATGTTGCAAGAACAGCTCAGATAAGGAAAACAGAATCTTTGTTTGTCCCCTATGAGCCCAACAAGATTGGGGGACCTGCTTCTAAGCAGACTATTGCGCGCTGGATCAGGAGTACCATTCAGCACGCTCATTCCACGGCAGGATTGCCGTTACCGACTTCGGTAAAAGCCCACTCTACAAGAAAAGTGGGTTTGTCCTGGGCGGCTGCCCGGGGTGTCTCGGCTTTGCAAATCTCTTGAGCTGCTACTTGGTCAGGTGCAACACGTTTGCTAAGTTTTATAAGTTTGACACCTTGGCTGCTAACGACCTAAAATTTGGTCAGTCAGTTCTGCAGGAACATTAGCACTTTCCCACCCGTACTGGGAGTTTTGGTACATCCCCATGGTACTAAAATGGACCCCAGCATCCTCTAGGACGTAAGAGAAAATAGGATTTTAATAATTTACCGGTAAATCCTTTTCTCGTAATCCATAGAGGATGCTGGGCGCCCGCCCAATGCTCATTTTTTCCTGCTGATTACGTTATCTTTTTGCACACATGTGTTTAGATGTTGACAGCTGTTGCTGTTGCATTTTACATGCTGGTTGGCATGAGTTATGTTAAAGGCAATGTTAGCCGACATGTTTTTTGTGTATGGTGTGAGCTGGTGTGAATCTCGCCACAAGTTTATTAATAATTCCTCTCTCGAAAATGTATGTCTCCTCGGGCACAGTTCCTATATTGAGGTCTGGAGGAGGGGCATAGAGGGAGGAGCCAGTTCACACTGTTAAAAAGTCTTAAAGTGCTGAAGGCTCCTGCGGAACCGTCTATACCCCATGGTACTAAAATGGACCCCAGCATCCTCTACGGACTACGAGAAAAGGATTTACCGGTAGGTTATTAAAATCCTATTATTATTTTCACTCTCAATTGGATATTAACGCTCCTTGGATGCACAGTGTATATCTATATAGATTTGAGCAGTGTCTTATATCAAGATATAAAACAAGAGGGGCTACAATGAGAATGCTTTACCCAGGCAGCTGTATGTGGGAGATCACTCTCAACAATGCAATACAAGGAAAATAGAGAAATCAGCACAAAAGAACTTCATGCCTAAAAACATTTAGAAAAATATAAATTATTGTAGATATAAGGCATATAGAACCATTGTATTTATTGGTATAATATACATAGAAATACAGTAAATAAAAATGTGAAAACATTCATTCGTAATTCATAAGGTCTATCTGACAGTTGGGTTAGCAGATAAGATCAAGCCAATATCAAGAAAATTTAATTAACCTCCAATTAGTCTATTGTATAACGGTGAGGGCTTTAAGTTGGTATGTAAGCCCGACAAGGTAAACAATGTCCGTCTTTGAGATGGTATATTACCAGTTCTGTGATGAATAATGTCCAGCTTTGTCCAGCTCTGTGGTAATGTGCCAGAGACTTCGTAATGAATGATATAGATGGGCTTGAGTAAAGCTTCCAACGCATAGGGGTGTATTCAATAGAAGTCGGATCCTTTCAGATAAAAGAATCCGACATCTGGGTATTCAATGAGCTTTTTTTAAAGTCGGATTGACATTGTCGGAACCGGGGCCAAAACCTGTTGGATTTGGCCGCGGAATCCGACAAAGCACATGGATCCGCAGTTAATCCGACGATCCACGTGCTTTTCAACAAGTCGGAATTGCCGACTTGTTGGAAAGGATTAAATAGGTCGGAAACCCTTCCGACCTAAAAAAGTCGGAAACTGCCATCTTTCCAACAAGACGGCAGATTCCGACTTCAATTGAATACCCCCCATAGCCTGCAATTCCACTTTTAGACACAGTGTGGACTGGAGTCATCAACGCAAAATATGAATCCAAGTGAGGAAACTTAGAGGTTTTTGAGGCGATCTCTGCTTACAGGATGGGTTGCTGATATAGCTTGCAGCTTTAAAAGGTATGAGTGCACACACTAATTAAATGTACTGCGTATGCCAATGTTGTATTTGCTATTGGGTTTGAAATCATACTAATAATCACTGTAAGATATTACATCATCAAAGCTAAGTAAAGATATTCTGGATAATACCTCCTGTACAGTATGTGAGGTTCCACTGAAATGCCAGCTACACACAGGTGGTTGTGTGTAATTAAAAATGATTCTGTAGTATCATCACTTTAGAAAAAAACAATTTACCAGGCAATGCCACACTCGTTTGTAACACTCAGGACTTGTATAGATCAAGTGAATTAGGACAAAGTGATCTCACCTACTTGCAGCCTTAATCAAGCCCTCATTCTTACCAAACACTAATTCATGTTTGTAAGGAATTGCACACCCAATTCTGTGTTTTAAAAACCGAAATGCAGCAGGAGATGTCTATAGGAGATAGACGCGTCCTGCATAGTTTAGCGAGGTCCAAATGCAGCTTCTGAGGATGCAGTCTCGGATCACCAATTCACAATGTTTTTAGGCAGCGATCAGCATTCATAAGCTGAAGCTTACTCAGACTGACCATCGGATCTGTCCTGGACACACGGGTCCAGTAAGTCTGCATCATCTGGATCGTCACTCCTACAAAACGGGGTCAACATGTCCCTCCCTGTTTTGAAGAGTAGTGCGAGTTGCTGCCCCCAAACACTGCAGCATGCGTATTATATTTTGATAAGAGGTATACACTCTGAACATTGCTGCTTAGACTCACTCTATGGTGCTCACTTAAATAGCTTTTACTGAATACCCAGAAACCTCCCAGCAAGTTTAAAAGGGCAATGTTTTTAATATCAAAACACCTGTACTTTGCTATTTAAAGCATTGCTCTTCTAAATTTCAAGCCTAAACACATCAGGAACTGGAAGGTTAGTAAATGAATCCCCTTTGAATCAAAACTAGCTTAGAGTTGAGGCTGAACCATTTGTGTCATTATGGATGAGGTTGAACCACTTGTGTCATCATGAGACGCATTTCATCACATGGAAGTCCTGACTGATATACACTTTATAAAATTGTAATCTCCATATATTTATTAGAGATGAGCGGTTCGATTTTGTTGAAAACCGACCACACCTGAACTTTGAGGATCTAAGTAGAACTGAGTCCTGGTATGGATCAATTTTGGGGATTCAAATTTAATGTGTCCAAAGTCGGGTTTTCTGCTCGAGTTTGAAACTCAGATTTAAAAACTGAATCTCAGGTTTTGGATTGCATGTACAGTAAGTCCCTCCCTTGTGATTTCAGGTGTCATTTCACTCAGGAGAGTGCATGGTGAAGTGGGAAAAATTTACTGGAAATTAATGTTTTTACTGTTAATAATACCATAGGAGCAAAATTAGGTTCTAATTATGGCCCTCATTCCGAGTTGTTCGCTCGGAGTTTTTCATCGCATCGCAGTGAGAATTCTCTTAGTGCGCATGCGCAATGTTCGCACTGCGACTGCGCCAAGTAACTTTACTATGAAGAAAGTAAGTTTACTCACGGCATTTTCATCGCTCCGACGTTCGCATTGTGATTGACAGGAAATGGGTGTTACTGGGCGGATGCACGGCGTTTTAGGGGCGTGTGGCTGGAAACGCTAGCGTTTCCGGAAAAAACGCAGGAGTGGCCGGAGAAACGGTGGGAGTGCCTGGGCGAACGCTGGGTGTGTTTATGACGTCAGCCAGGAACGAAAAGCACTGAACTGATCGCACAGGCAGAGTAAGTCTGAAGCTACTCAGAAACTGCTAACTCGTTTGTAATCGCAATATTGCGCGTACGTCGGTCGCAATTTTAAGAAGCTAAGATTCACTCCCAGTAGGCGGCGGCTTAGCGTGTGTAACTCTGCTACATTCGCCTTGCGAGCGAACAACTCGGAATGAGGGCCCATATTCAGCTGTTTGTATCTATTTCTATCAAATTTTAACGAAATCCAGATCCAAAACTGAACCCAAAACACTTGAAGGTGGTTTTGCAAAACCAAAACATGACAATGGTTTAGACCCAAACCTAAAACATGGGGGGTCTGCGCAAATGCCTAATATTTAATGCTAGCTCTTGTATTTATGATGCTTTTATCAAAGTGTCCTTTAAATAAATAAAATGTCATCATATCTAATCCAAAGAGTTATATTGTAAATCCTATATACCTCCAAAATTATATCCATGAAGCAAAATAGCCCCGAATGTTTTTCAGTAGCCTTCTACTTTATAACATTCTCCGTGATAGCAAGACCTTTGAGCAATTAGCAGAAAGTCTGGGGATAAGTCCAACACCTGTTCTGTCCTGTTTATGATATTACTTACCTTATTCCATTTGTCTCCTATGGAAGAAAAGTGAAAAGACCAATATTCCCTGAACTCAATGTTTCCTGCTAACAGCTACAATAGTTCTGGAAGGTTTTATATATCATTTCCCATTATGGTTTCTGACTCTATGCTTTCAGGCGACAATGTTAAACCGAGCACCTTATAAGAGGAAGGTATTTGAAATTAAGCTTAAGCCACACTGTACACTATTTACAGTTCACCTAGAAATAGCATACTCCCAAGGACCTACTTGACCCTGAATTTTAATTGGCCATATGCCACCTAGAACCCTTGAGTGATCCAAACCAGAACTTGTACAAGGGGTGTGCAATAAGCTTCCAGACTGTCTTGTTGTGAACTGTAATCTCTGACTAAAGTTCTTGTGAAATGTCAAGGCACAGAACGGTACATAAGCAGCACTGCACACCGAAGAAATCAGCATGTTCACTTCTTTCATAACCTTGTTATAGAGCGCAACAGAAGCCGGAGAGTTGTGACCAACTGCAAGCTGCTTTTGGGGAGGAAGCACCATCCTGACTCACTTTGTTTGAGTGGTTTTCAGAATTGTGGGTGTAAGAAACAGTCCCTGGAAGACAAGGAGTGATGTGACCTAACTGTGTCCACCATCACTGAGGGCAACCTTGCTGCCGTGCGGGTCAGTGACCCAGTTAGAGAAGGATCCAGACATCTCTTTGGGATCCATCTTGTTGTTACAACATGAAATCTTGGCATGAGCAAGCTTTCTGCATGCTGGGTGACCCATCAGCTGACTCAAGAGCAGAAGGAGGCTCAGGTGACTTGGTGCCACAACACGCTAGCCCGGTTAGGGGGCGGTCGCTCAAACTCTGTCTGGAAGATTATCAGTGGTGTTGAATCCTGGATCTACAGTTTCGACCCTAAGACCAAACCAGTTGGCCCAGTGGAACACAGTTGGAGGTGCCCTGCAACAGAAGTTACGATATGAGTGCAGTGGGGCCAAGCAGATGGTGGCTGTTTTTGTGGTCATGACTGGTCATGTAGCTAACATACCACTCATACAGCAGTGTACTGTCACTGGTGACTGGTATGGCAACCAATACCTTCTGCAAGTGCTGGAAGCCATTTCAGTGTGCCATCCAAGAACTCGCAATTCTCCATCATGATGTTATGCACACCAGTGCCAGCAGGAATGTACTGGTGTCTGAACGGTGAGGGATGCAAAACAAATGAACTCACAGACAGACAGGGGAATATGACATTACATACACAGAAGGTGATAGGGTAACAAAATAAACACAAAGTGAACAGAGAAGCCCAAAGGCTAAGAAACTGGGTGTCTCCCTAGTATTAGGAATGCTCAGATGGAAAGAAGCAAGATGTAGTGATTTAATACGTAGAGAACCCGAAATGCTGTTGCTAAGGTCAACAGCAAAACCCTAAAGGGTTACCAACGGGTGTGGCAGTAAACTCCTTGGTCAGAGATGGAATAATAGACACAAGGAGAGTCTCCACAATCCTAGTCCTCACTTGCAGTGCACTGGTTCAGCTTACTGCCACTAAACTGACACCTGAACACCTTGCACAGTGAGAAAGGATTTTGGCAGGCAAGTCTGAGAATACAGCCGCAAACTTGCTAGGTTCACAGAGTAGCAAAAGAACCCCAGCAGGTTAAACGACTGACTCCAGTCTTACTGCTAGGTCTGGATTGGCAGAGTGTAATACCAAATCCCAAGGCCTATTTGCAGTAAGCAACAAACAAATACAAAGTTTACACAGTACTAGCTAGCTTTCAGGAACTGACTAACCAACAAAGATTCAGCAGCATCTGCCTAACCTGAGAAGAGGGTTTATATAGCAGGTGCTGTCCACGCCCCACTCAGACCTCACAGACTGTGAGCACAAAAACCAGCACCGGATCCCCTGCCGTGCACAGAGCCTGTAACCACTGCACAGCAAAAGACCCGAACCGGAGTATCAGCTACGCTCAGGTTACTCCGCTAGCACTTGTCTCCCGGTTGCCATGACGACGTGGCAGCACAGAGCAGGAGACCCTAACACATGACAATGCACCTGCCCACAAGTCCAGGAAAGTGTTGCATTAGACCTGTACCTCCTGCGACTTCTTAGTGTTCCAACAAATCATGCGCAAGATCCGTGTCATTCATTTTGAGTCACCAGAAGCTGCAGTGGAGACCTTCATTCAGCATGTAAAGACGTAACTGCTTCGGACAGGTCCAGATGCTTCACAAAGTGGTTGGAGCGCATTAAACTTTCCATAGACTCCTATGGCAACTACTTTGAAAAGAGGTAATGTTCACCTTGATTGAAAATTGAATAAAGTTTGTGCATCCAGTAACTTTTTGCACACCCTTCAAAGGCTGTATAAATACAAATGTTTTTTGTATCCGCTAAATGACCAGATACTGTATATAGGATGGGCATGATGCAGATAAATCACAGAAAAAATAGAGAAAGCGCTGTCCGAAATATAGGCTTTTATTAAAATATAGTAAAACCACCATACAGATAACATAAAAATATTATAACACCTATTAATACAGTTTGCTTATATACCTTACTGGAAATCTCCTGCTGTCATTAAATAATGCTTTGCACAACTGACACAGTAGTTTCCCTGACACCTACAATTGCTTCTTAGTAAAACAATGTATCATATGCATACAATTTCCTCCACAACGCACATTTGTATATAATCAATAGCACACTGATATAAGCAGTAAACTAGGGGTTCTCTAATAGCTCCATAGCCCAATCATAGCTGAAGGGTTAGATTAGCACAGATAATCAAAACTGCTCAGATCCTCTCACTCAGGCAGCGTTTTGATGTAATAGATGGACAATGTCTCTGTTATTATATGCGCTGGAATTAGAGAGATTAAATCAATTGACTGACAGTCTTAAAAGTCTCCTTATAGTCACCGCTAATATCAGTTGTATGAACTAACGGGCGTCCCCGTTATATTAGAATTGATGCAAGTGGATAGTAGTCATTGAAAGTGTACTGGGACTCACAATTACTATGTGTCCACTGCGGCCAAATCAGTTTTAAAGACTTTTGCTCACCAGTGCCGTTCTGCTGTTACACCTCCCGCCGAGCACCCGTTCTTATCCCACACAGCGCTCAGCGGTTTTGCCGCTAGCACCGGCGCTGGGGATCTACTGCTGGAGAAGATGATATGTCGGCTGTAGCTGGAGGTGATGGGTGATCTTCCAGCCAATGGTTGGATGGCTCCGCTAGCCGCCGGTAAACAGTCAGCAGCTTGTTGGATCGCACAACTTTTGCTGACACTGGGAGTAATGCAGGCTGCTTTCAGGATAATTGCATCCACGTAGATAGGGGTCACACTTAACGCGTTTCTCGGCCTTGTGACTGTGGCCGTTTCCTCAGAAGTATACCTCCCCCTTTCCAAATCCACTGCTTATATCCACATAGAGAGCAGTAATCACCATTATAACCTGTGCATTAACCCTTTCATCATCAAGGTCTATAATCAACAGTATATGCACATCAGGTGGAGCATTTAAAATTTGTGTCTATTAAGAACATAAGCTTTATAATACATTACTACCATAGTTTCTAGTCGTTAATATTTAGTTGGGACAATTTCTTATAACAGCTGATACACATAAAACATCATCCATTCTCTAAATCGTTTTATTTATTAATTATCTATTATTTATTTATTTAATTATTCCTTTTAATATATCTAATGATCTGTTTTACTTCTATTTTATTTTATTTTATATTGAACACTGTGAATTTGTTCCTCAATGAATTAAAGCAAAAAAAAAAACATACCATATCAGATAATAAACAAAGTAGAACTTTTCATATAGTTCAAACATATTATATTAAATTAGAATAATCTAGATAGTCTCTCCCCCCCCCCCCAAAAAAAAATATTTTATATTTTTTCTTTTTTCTTTATCTATGGAGATAACCCTACATAAACTATAATAACCTGTACACGGAAAATAGAAATTGGACTCACACTTAATCCCCAATAAGGACCCAAGCCAGACTTACTAATCATATTCATACCTTTATAATAGAATATAGACCACCATCCAGATCCCAAAATATAGTAAACACAGTACCCCCTAAATATTGTTTAACTCTATTGAGTCATTTAGACTAGAGGGTACCATCGTACCTAACCTGAAGATCCAATAGGCCTCTTTCTTACATAGTTCCCGATATCTGTCCCCCCCTCTAGCAGTTACTTTAACCTGTTCAATTGCCTTCACTTTTAGATTTTTTAACCCACCTTGCTCACAATTCAATACATGTCTTGATACACTGTGATTTCTCGATTTATTGACTATCCCCCTCCTGTGTTCCAAAAACCTAACATTCAAACTGCGGATACTTCGACCCACATACTGGATTCCACATCCACATGTGAGGACATAAATCACATACATAGGAGGACTGACAATTCATAAAGCCCTCCAATGTATGGGAATTCCCATCCGTATGTGAAGTAATTACAATACTCCTATGATCTGCATATGTACAGGTAATACACCCATTCCTTCCACATTTAAAGAACCCTTTCGGTTTTGGTGGCAACCAATTAAGTGTCATAATTTGATCTGGTCTATCACCTAGTATCTTATTTTGTTTCTGTAGCATACCGGGTGCCAATTTTTGCTTCAGGTTCCTTGATTTCCTAAATATTACTTTTCTTTTTTCTTTTAACATGGGAGCTAGAAATTTATCATGCGTTAATAATTGCATGTTCCTCTCAACTATTGATTTAATTTGTTGTGCGGCTGAATTGTATCGGAGCACACTCTAAAAAGGGGGGTACTGTCAGGCTCCGGAGCCTTACCTCCGGAGGGTGCTCTTGGGGGGTTGCCGTCCTGGCTGGTTGGCGCGGCTGCGGCGGCAGGTCCTCCTGGACGGATGTGCGGCTGCCGAGGGCAGGGGGTCTGGAGAGCCGGGTGCTGCGGTGGGGATTGCTGTGGTAAGGTCCTCTAGTGTGACACAGTATAGTGTGTCAGAGTCAGAAGCTGGCTAAAGCTGTGTGCTAGTAGCTGAGTATGTCTCCTGTGCTGGGGGCAGCCATGTTGGAGACCAGAGCATTACCAATTAAGTTCCCATTCTGTGTCCAGCCAATCCTGCGTGTTCTCCCCTTACAAAAGGGGGCTGGCCCAGGGGGTCATTGCAAGTGCTTCAAGTTACCTCCTTGTGAAAGGTTCTCCAGCTCTGTGCTCCCATGTTACTTCTGGTGCCCTGGTCCTGGTTGCTCTCATCTATCGGTTACCTAAATGCTGCTGTAGTCCTGCTGTCTAAGTCCGTCACCACGGGGTCCCAGGTAGTAGAGGAGCTCCAGGTGCTAACGGCAGTTCTCGCAGACGTCTTCATTTCTTCAAAGTCCAAGTTCTTCAGCCTTGTCTTTCAATCACAAATCACAAGTCTTCATTTCTTCAAAGTCCAAGTTCTTCAGCCTCGTCTTTCAATCACAAATCACAAGTCTTCATTTCTTCAAAGTCCAAGTTCTTCAGCCTCATCTTTTAATCACAGTTTTCAGTTCTTCTTTACCGGAGTTCTTCAGCTTCACTTTTCAAGTCATTTAACCATAGACTGTAATTCTTCCAGTTTCGTCAATTTCTCCAATTTTTGTGTACAGCCTGTTATTCATTAAAATTACAGTTATCTTCCTACGAAGTCCTCCTTTTCCTTTACGCCCTCTGGCCAATGTTAACAATTAGTTTGGACTCCACCCTATGAGGAGGAATTACATTCAACCAACTCGTTTACTCTCCTCACAGGTAGCTTGGTTGTCGGAACCCCAACTTACGCCGAGTGTGACAGGTGGCACCTTATGCACGTTACTTTTTGCAAGTACAGTACACGTGAAATCCAACACCAGGAGGATGATGTTTTGCCTCATTTTCAGATCCAAGCTTGGCGGAAAATACCGGATGTATTCAGATACCGGAAGTTTGGGTGGTTTCGGTATCCAAAGGAATCGAACCGCACATCTCTATTTTATACTATATTATATGGAATTAAATAGTGCTAAAGTGTCAACTCAGCTGATGACAGAAAGGGTTCCAGGTTATGTTTGCTTATTGCTGATGTGCTTTGATAAAAAGTATTAAAAAAACTAAGGGTGGTTGGAAATAGTATACATTCCTGGAGAAGACACAAGGCATGGCTTATGGAGTTATCTACAGAAATCTGATACGAGTGTTAGGGGGTACTCGGTGAATGGCATAGGCACTAAAATATCAGAAATAATCTGTTCTATCCAATCTCCTTATTAGAGTAGACAGGATTAGGGGCTAGGAAAAAAGATATGTAGCATGCACTGGCGCTCCAACTTACAGATGCATCCCTTAAATCAATTGGGGATGTGTGAACCAACAGGATCAATGAAACAAATAATTTATTCCATATAAAATGTATTTATTGTGACAAATGAACTCACTCACATATAACATACATAAAGTGCAATAGTGAACCTGATCGCAGTGACCAATTCAAAGTGACCGTGCAGTAGGTAAACAAAGGTCTCTCACCATATACTGGAATTGCGGTGGGCTAGCTTTAAGCAAAGCAACATGGGTCCGAGGCTGAAAATAGCCCGGCACCACCGCAATAGGCTTTATTCAGCGTGAAAGTCCTTCCACTTGCGTCACTGCTCCCCGTCACAAAACTCCTCCGTCCAAGAACAACGCGTTTCGGTCATGTAGCTATGACCTTTTTCAAGTATTGGATGGAGGATCCTCTTCCTGGGAGTGTATTTATGCCCCTTTAGCTAATTTCAATTATTTACACCTGTTGGTAGAGGGTCCATAGTTGCCGAGCGTTCTCTCCCGGAAGTGCCGTGTTTTGCGTTCCAACCGCGACCGGAAGTGACACACTATGCATTTCAGCGCTAGCCGGAAGTGGGATAGTTTGCATTCCATTTCAACGCTGGCATTGTAAACATAGCGGTTTTGATTCTAACTGCTCCCACTTGGTTAGATTAATTGTGCGATGCATCTCTCTTATCATTAACTTCACATGTATATTCAGTCCATAATAGAGTGAATAAATCGATCACTCAAACCGAGGCCCTCTCCGCCATCGTTAAAGAGGGAAAATAGCCCTTTTCCTGATACACTCATTTAAGAAGCTCTTGTCCATTGTTGGGTTTCTTACTCCTTTTATGTAAAGGGACCCCCTCTGACCAAACTACGTGGTACTTCGTATTCCCACTAGTCCATCCCTACTACCCGAGAGGGGTCCCTCTTTTTTTACTGTTGTTGTGTATGGAGTTCCCACCAAGGATTCATATCAGAAATGCATCACTGTTGTTGATATATAGAAGAGAACAGAGAAAAACAATTTTAAAACACACATAAAATTTCAGAAATCTAAAGTGCATCAAAAGGTAAATAAAATCAGTCTAAAAACCACTTTAATTCAAAGTCAACATTGTGTCCATTCAGTCTCAGGGAATTTAAATCAAAGATCCAAAGCATCTCGTTCTGCGCGAGGCGTTTATCAAGATCTCTATTTTTCCAATTTGATTTAATTTGTTGAATTCCCAAGTATCTCACAATGTGCCCCTCACATTTCTTGTGTACCTTACTAAAATGATCTGAAAATGGGTGACTATCCAGACCCTTGCGGATGTTATACACATGTTCCGCCATTCGAGTTTTCAAGGGTCTGGAAGTTTTACCCACATATATCCGTCCACACCTGCATTCAAGTAAATAGATGACATTTTTGAATGACAGGTGATGAAATCCCTAATTTTATACTTTTTTCCGTTCACTATGAATTCCGTAACTTTACGGGGGAGATCTTTTCTGGTGGTAGTCCGACACATGAGATAAGCCCCACGTCTATGAAATCCCTGGTTACATGTTCTGGCCAGGGAATTTTCAGGTAGGCTACTCTTCACCACACTGTCTTTCAAAGACTTGGCTTTTTTATGGATGAAAGTGGGTTTTTTAGGAATAATTTGTCCAATGATTGGATCATACTGTAGGATTCTCCAATTCTGTTTGAAAATCCTCTCGATTCGCTTGTAGTGTGCACCGTATTGGGTAATGAAAGCCCATTCATATGGGTTCCCACTTGCTTCTGAGGTAGTTTTCTCTTTTAGTAGGAATGGTTGTGGGTGGCATTGGTATGTGACAAATCTTTTACTTTCATGCAGCGGATGCATCTCAATACTGGAAAATAGCTGTTAGGAATGGTGTAATATGTTTCTTTCTAGAGCATCACATCCTCTACTGTGTGAATTAGGATGTCTAACTCTGGACATTATAGAACATTTTTCAAAGAATCCTGTGGAATACATTCATTCAGACTAGATGTTATACTAGTCCCTTCTCAGGGTATGGTGTGCCAATGAGCATGGAATCATTACATGCAACAACACTGACTGTGAAGCTGATTCAGAGATAGACGTTACAGCTACAGCCAATGCTCATTACCATTGTATGCAGTGGCTGTGCTAACATATGCAAAGGCCAGAGGTGGCATCTTATGGAAAAGAACGTCCATGACAGCTTCTGTGATTTGCTGCATCGAATCACTCTGGTGACCATTATACATCTGAGTGGGATGTAGTTAATATCCCACCGGTCGGGATCCTGGCAGTCAGAATACCAACACCGGGATCCCGACCATCAAGAATGCCGACAGCTGTGCCAGTACTATTCCCACTCATGGGTGTCCACAATACCCATAGAGTGGGAATAGAATTTATGGCGAGCGTAGAGAGCCACCGAACCCCGCAGCGTGGCGAGCGCAGCAAGCCCACAAAGGGCTTTCTAGTGCTTGCCCCTCTGCCGGTACTCTGGCGTCCGGGATTCCATGTCCAACCCATCTGAGTAAAACCCTCAGGTGCAGATCCAGTGAAGCTGCATCTGATAACGCAGCTACTGGCTTAAGCACACCAAGAAAACAGGGACAACACACCCATAGCAGTCCCCAAACACCAGCAGCATGTCAGTCATTAGGGCAATCGAAGCAACATTGCAGACCCAGATCTGCACATGCAGCTTCTGCGCATGCAGAGAACAAACACAGATTTGCTTAAACATTGTGTTACATATTTCTGAATGAGGCCCTGTGTCACTCCGGGTGCCACTTGAAACATGGGCTTTTGGGGATGCGCACCCTGCACCTAGGGTAGGGAGGCAGCTGATAGATAGATAGATAGATAGATAGATAGATAGATAGATAGATAGATAGTCCATCATTAGGTTGACCCCATATGGTTGTCGAAGTCAATAAAATATTACATAAAGAGAACAAACAAACTACACACATTATGAGTCGCTATACTTGCAAATACGCGCAGCGAGCACAGCCATATATGGTAACACACGCATTTACATGGACATGCCACAGAGATGGATTCGACACTTATTTCATACAGTACATAATTATAATAATATCAAGCGCCAGACATCATGATGATTTAAAATTATATATATTGAAGTAATGTCATGTGTGTGTATTATTTGAACGAAACCAGATAGACCGGTCATGTTTACTATTGAAGCAACCAGATTGATGTGTAGATTCATTTGATGCTTGTTGTGAAGTTGTGGGACATTGCAGCGGATAGTTATGATTAAATGTATAAAAGCTAAAATCACTTTTATTAGAACAATAGATTTTCCAAACAGGTGGTGGACAGGAAACTCAGGCCAGCCCCTTTGGACGTCCCCAAGGCTGAACCTGCTCAACATATACAAAGAAACTAGTGACTCATCATGAATGAGAGAGAGTCCCCTCCCCCAAACTAGATAACACATGGCTGATCACACAGGAAGGTAGTTCCTGTTTTTGGTCTCAGAGTGGCTGTAAGGTCTGAGACGATGATGGACTTGCTGGCAGATCAGTTCCTGTATTTATTTACAAAGAGAGAGAGACATAAGATGCATTGGAGGGAATGGTAATTGTATCGCTGGCCTGTAACTGAAACTGTATGTAACTGTATGTAATTGTATGTAACTGTATGTAATTGTATGTTTTAACTGCTTACTGTGTGAGTTGTAATCATGTAACTATAGGTATACTGTACTTTGTAATATATATTGAATCCATATCCTTTTAATAACAAATATATACATCAATGAGCTTTGGAACTCAGATAATGTGTGGGTGTATTGTTTTCTCTTATGGGATGCAGTGTTTTGCAATGTATAGCGCACATTCATGGGATATGGTAATTAGAGGTGCAGGCATTTACAATATATATTAGAGCGGGCATTTTAAATATTTGTGAGAAATCAATTTGGCATTCTTATGGTAGATAGTATAAAGTACGACAGGGTCAAAAGTACTACAGTCAAAAGGTCGGCAGGGTCGACACGTTTTTTCATGCTTTACAACATTTTTTTCCATTTACTATCCATGTTATAAACTATTACCTTTAGTAACCTTGTGGCGAGCAAAACGGAGTGGAGCAAACCACCGAGCCCCAAGCGTGGCGAGTGAAGTGAGCCCGCGAGGGGCCAAATTTCAATAAATTTGGGGAAGAAATGGGGAAGAAATGTTTAAAACCACAAAATAACACAAAATTATCTTTAAGACCTTTTGACTGTAGACCTTTTGACTGCCAGAGTTTTGACTCTGTCAGACTTTTGACTGTCGGTTATATCAGGGGGCAAACGCAGGGAGGGAGGTTTCCAAATGCAATCCACAATATCCCTGTGGAAAATTGGAGCAAGCATGGGAGTCTGGGGGAGCGGTAGAACATCCTAATTCCGACCCCAGACATTAATGTACACATTGGTCTTTTTATACTCTGAATACTGTATGGAATACCGTATTAATATTTAACTCTATAGATGGTATATGGTTTAGGCTGTATTAAACATATTAGACTAATATAAATACAATAAGTGGTCAGTAAAAGGTTAAACACAGCATAATAAATAAATAAATAAATATACAAACTATAGAACCAGTAGAAGACATAAATGCACTTTCTAATCACAGTCTTCCACCTCATGGTAAGACTCCTGTCTCTTCTTGCTGGGAGCTACTCCCTGGTCCAGTGCATTGATTGATAGCTCAGAGCCAGACACACAGCAAACTTGGTAGAAAAAATTGCTGCCACCGAGCATGTTGTGGTGGCAGCTCTAATAATCATATTACATACTATTGCTATTGTGCTCATAATTTGATCCGCTGGCGAAAGGGAGGGGGGTTTCCGGCCATCCAGAACCCCCCCCCCCCGCGTTTGTCTATGCATATGGTGTCGACCTAATGACTGTCTAGCTTTTAATTGTCTAACTTGTGTACTACACCCCGTAGGGTAGATAAGCCAGTGGACACCTACAGTATATTGTTGTAACCAGACATTACTAGCTAACAGTAGAATCTGTCTGACTCAGAAGACTGCAGTACAAATATTCCTGACATATAACAAGGCCATGCTGACAATATTACTCAGTACAGTTATAAACATACAGGAGACTAATTTAGAATTTTGAAATCATGGCCAATTATTAATGGCAGGAGAAGGGTAAAGAGTACTTTTAAGTTTATGTCAGATCAGCCACGTCAATAAAAATGATGAAGGTTAGTTTAGTGTTTATATCACAGTTTGGAAAACTGAGGCCAAATACAATCTGATGCTATTGTATAAACTATTTAGCTATTATCTGCATATTATTTAATTATATTTAACATGGATCCGCTCCTGTGACCGCTCCTGCTCGGCTGGCAGTTTAATACATAGGCAGACATCCAACAATGAACTCATTCTGTGCCAGGAGCTCTGCTGAACAGTCCATTGCAATTTATTGTGTTTTATTCTTTATTCCTAATAGATTATTGGCAATTCAAAGTTGTACGTAAACCCTAAAGTACCTCTGCTAATAGGATACCGCTCATAGAATGAAGAGGGGGGGACAAAGAGAAACATATAATGAAGGGAGAGGGGGGAGGGACACAGAGAGATATAAGGGCCTATTTATCTCCATCTGCATCCAAGGATGCGGATGACATGTGATAAAATCGGCCAAACTCACACTGCTATAATTGATTACATCGCAGGGATCTATCAATTATCACATGCATGCGTCAAAAATCCCCTGATGTCCTGCTGTGAATGCAGCGCCCCCGCCGACGCTACCTCTGCCGCCCGGTCGGCACCCCCATTGTGACTACTCCCCCCCCACGCGCGCAGCAGAACCCCCCCTCCCCGCAGCAAATATACTTACCAGTCCAGGAAACCAGTCCACACTGCTCCTGCTGGGCTTCCGGGTGCTGGATCCTGTGTGCTGCGGTGACCCCCGGTTGTCACAATCCTGACTGTAGGTTTTATATTTGGTGACTTACCCCTGCCATCTGTCCTGGATCCTGTGTCTTTTCACTCACGGAGTTAAACAGCTTGTCAGCACTGAGTTTTCCTGAGTTCTCTGCCTGAGAGGTAATAGTTAATTAGCTCCACCTGTGGTGATCTCCTGTGTGAGGCTGAATTCAGTAATCTGAACTTTAGGTCTAAAAGCCAGCATCCTGTGTTTTGCAGAAGTCCAGGCTTCAGTGTTCTCTCGGCCTGCTAGGCCTCATTCTACATCACAGCCTTGGCTAGAGTAGTCACATGACAGTGACTGTTCACCTGACCCAGAGTTGTTCAATCCTCTGCCAGCCTGAGACTCTCTGCATCACCTAATCCTGCTCACCAATCACCAAGGACCAGGAAGTATAAATCAGGAGGCTGAATTAGAAATAGTGATGAGCGAGGTTCGGCGTTTTGAGAACCGAGTAAAACCGAGTAAAACCGAATCCGCTCATCACTAATTAGAAACGGCGCCAGTTCCTTGTGTCACACACAGCTATGTGTGAGCATTCTAGCTGAGCTCCCTAAGGTTGTGATCTCCAGAGCTCCCGTATTCCAGCACCTCCGTGCCTCAGTATCTCAGCACCTCCGTGCCTCAGCATCTCCATGCTTTCAGCACCTCCGTGCCTCAGTACCTCCGTGCTTCCAGCACCTCCGTGCCTCTGCACCTCCGTGCTTCCAGCACCTCCGTGCCTCCGTGCTTCAGCACCTCCGTGCTTTCAGCACCTCCGTGCCTCCGTGCCTCAGCACCTCCGTGCCTCTGCACCTCCGTGCTTCCAGCACCTCCGTGCTTCCAGCACCTCCGTGCCTCCGTGCCTCAGCACCTCCGTGCCTCAGCATCTCCGTTCTTTCAGCACCTCCGTGCTTCCAGCACCTCCGTGCCTCCGTGCCTCAGTACCTCCGTGCTTCCAGCACCTCTGCACCTCCGTGCTTTCAGCACCTCCGTGCCTCAGTACCTCCGTGCTTCCAGCACCTCCGTGCCTCCGTGCCTCAGCACCTCCGTGCCTCAGCATCTCCGTGCTTCCAGCACCTCCGTGCCTCAGCATCTCCGTGCTTCCAGCACCTCCGTGCCTCAGCACCCCAGTGTCTCCACGCACCTCAGTGTCTCTACGCACCTCAGTGCCTCCAATCACCTCAGTGCCTCCACGCACCTCAGTGTCTCTACGCACCCCAGTGTCTCTACGCACCTCAGTGCCTCTACGCACCTCAGTGCCTCTACGCACCTCAGTGTCTCCAAGTACCTCAGTGTCTCCAAGTACCTCAGTGTCTCCAAGCACCTCAGTGTCTCCAAGTACCTCAGTGTCTCCAAGCACCTCAGTGTCTCCAAGCATCTCAGTGTCCCCAAGCACCCCGTGCCCTTTAGCACAGTTGTACCTGTTATTCTTCACTGATTCATCAGCGCCTTTCCAGTTCTGTCTTTCAGGAGACCTTCAGCGCCCACACGTGCTTCCTGTCTGCCGACCTCATCCTGCATGAGGAGAACCTGGATTCGGCCATCTCTGCCGCGGTTCCTCTTCCCAGTCACCGGAAGAGACCCCGAGTCCACAACACTTCCAAACCAGGTCAGTGGTGGTATTCGTGTAGTCCTCCAGTCACCCGCGCAGACTTCGCTAGCACCGGGTTCACAAAACCTTAGTCATGACAGTAGGAACTGGCCACATGGACCCGGCCGAAAGTGTTTGTCTGACGCAGGACCTCCTAAGCAATATTGCAGGACGCTTGGAAGGTCTGGAGTCGACTCAGCATCAATTGGCACAGTGTCTGCAGCGGAATTCTTTCTCCAGAGATTCTCTGACCTTCTGCTCTAAGACTCCTGACCAACTGCAGATTTTCTACCAGATGTTACTACAGTTACAAGAACTTTTGCCTAGTATTCTCTCTGTGTTGCCTGATCTCCTCAGGAATACTACCAACGTTGTTGATCCTGTTTTGTCCCATCCAGTTAATAGAGTCTCTTCCTCTGCGCAAGGGAAAGTTTTTCATCAGAGCTATCCACGGCCCAAGCTCTCTGAAGCTGAACGTCAGCGGCGTAAGGAGCTACATCTCTGTCTTTACTGTGGAAATTCTGGTCATTTTGTTAAAGACTGCATTCTTCGCAAGCCAGGTAATAGTGACAAATCTCAGTATCATAGTGCTCATGTCTACAAGTCATCCACAGTATCCGATCCTTCTGCTGCTGACGGGGGTATCAAGAAGGCTACTCTTCTGAGAGAGACTCAAATTTATGACTGGGGTCCGGTGGTTAAAAGACCTTATCCCAAGTTGGGTGTCCAGAGAAGAATGTTCAAGCCATTTACAGTCACAGAGGAGTCCGTGTCCACAGCCCCAGGAGGGGCGTCTTCAGAGTGTCCAGCCCCAGGAGGGGCGTCTTCAGAGCGTCCAGCCCCAGGAGGGGCGTCTTCAGAGCGTCCAGCCCCAGTGAGGGGTTCAGAGCGTCCAGCCCCAGAGAGTCTTCAGAGTGCTGCCCAGCCAGAGAGTCTTCAGAGTGCTGCCCAGCCAGAGAGTCTTCAGAGTGCTGCCCAGCCAGAGAGTCTTCAGAGTGCTGCCCAGCCAGAGAGTCTTCAGAGTGCTGCCCAGCCAGAGAGTCTTCAGAGTGCTGCCCAGCCAGAGAGTCTACAGAGTGCTGCCCAGCCAGAGAGTCTACAGAGTGCTGCCCAGCCAGAGAGTCTACAGAGTGCTGCCCAGCCAGAGAGTCCACAGAGTGCTGCCCAGCCAGAGATTCTACAGAGTGCTGCCCAGCCAGAGATTCTACAGAGTGCTGCCCAGCCCCGTGAAGAGGGGGCTCTTGCCTCAGCCCAGCGAAGTGGGGGCTCTTGCCTCAGCCCAGCCCCGTGAAGAGGGGGCTCCTGCCTTAGTTCAGCCCCGTGAAGAAAGGGATCAGTCCATCCCGGTTCCAGCCGGTCCACCCATACTCCAGGCCCAGCCTGGTCAGTCCGTCCCGGTTCCAGCCGGTCCAGCAATACTCCAGGCCCAGCCTGGTCAGTCCGTCCCGGTTCCAGCCGGTCCAGCAATACTCCAGGCCCTGCCTGGTCAGTCCGTCACGGTTCCAGCCGGTCCAGCAATACTCCAGGCTCCGCCTGGTCAGTCCGTCCCGGTTCCAGCCGGTCCAGCAATACTCCAGTACCAGCCTGGTCAGTCTCCTTTGGCTCCAGCCAATTCAAGTATCCTCGGATCCAATCCAGTCCTACTCGTCCAGCCAAAGCTTTCTTCAGTTTCATCCTCTAAGCTTTCGTCTGATGGTTTTCCACCTATTTACTTTGATGGAGATTTATTGCAATATGCCGCTCTGGTTGAACAATTTCTCTCTCGGATGGAGTCTGATCCTTCAGGTGCAGTAACTCCTTCCAACATTACTCGATATCTGTTCCTGGCATTCAGAGGAAGAGCTTTGGAGTGGGCCAACATGCTCTTTGAGAGTAATGATCCTGTGTTCCATGACTTACAGACTTTTAGTAACGCTGTAGTTAAAGAATTTAGTCCTAAACCTTTGGAATCTGCATCAACGAAGGTCCTAAATTCTTCTGTATGAATTTCTCAAGTTCCTCTAAGATTCAAGATGGGTGTCCGGAGTCCACCCTTGAAGAGGGGGATACTGTCACAATCCTGACTGTAGGTTTTATATTTGGTGACTTACCCCTGCCATCTGTCCTGGATCCTGTGTCTTTTCACTCACGGAGTTAAACAGCTTGTCAGCACTGAGTTTTCCTGAGTTCTCTGCCTGAGAGGTAATAGTTAATTAGCTCCACCTGTGGTGATCTCCTGTGTGAGGCTGAATTCAGTAATCTGAACTTTAGGTCTAAAAGCCAGCATCCTGTGTTTTGCAGAAGTCCAGGCTTCAGTGTTCTCTCGGCCTGCTAGGCCTCATTCTACATCACAGCCTTGGCTAGAGTAGTCACATGACAGTGACTGTTCACCTGACCCAGAGTTGTTCAATCCTCTGCCAGCCTGAGACTCTCTGCATCACCTAATCCTGCTCACCAATCACCAAGGACCAGGAAGTATAAATCAGGAGGCTGAATTAGAAACGGCGCCAGTTCCTTGTGTCACACACAGCTATGTGTGAGCATTCTAGCTGAGCTCCCTAAGGTTGTGATCTCCAGAGCTCCCGTATTCCAGCACCTCCGTGCCTCAGTATCTCAGCACCTCCGTGCCTCAGCATCTCCGTGCTTTCAGCACCACCGTGCCTCAGTACCTCCGTGCTTCCAGCACCTCCGTGCTTCCAGCACCTCCGTGCCTCCGTGCTTCAGCACCTCCGTGCTTCCAGCACCTCCATGCCTCCGTGCCTCAGCATCTCCGTTCTTTCAGCACCTCCGTGCCTCAGCACCTCCGTGCCTCAGTACCTCCGTGCTTCCAGCACCTCTGCACCTCCGTGCCTCAGCACCTCAGTGCTTTCAGCACCTCCGTGCCTCAGTACCTCCGTGCTTCCAGCACCTCCGTGCCTCCGTGCCTCAGCACCTCAGTGCTTTCAGCACCTCCGTGCCTCAGTACCTCCGTGCTTCCAGCACCTCCGTGCCTCCGTGCCTCAGCATCTCCGTGCTTCCAGCACCTCCGTGCCTCAGCATCTCCGTGCTTCCAGCACCTCCGTGCCTCAGCACCCCAGTGTCTCCACGCACCTCAGTGTCTCTACGCACCTCAGTGCCTCCAATCACCTCAGTGCCTCCACGCACCTCAGTGCCTCTACGCACCTCAGTGTCTCTACGCACCCCAGTGTCTCTACACACCTCAGTGCCTCTACGCACCTCAGTGCCTCTACGCACCTCAGTGCCTCTACGCACCTCAGTGTCTCCAAGTACCTCAGTGTCTCCAAGTACCTCAGTGTCTCCAAGCACCTCAGTGTCTCCAAGTACCTCAGTGTCTCCAAGCACCTCAGTGTCTCCAAGCATCTCAGTGTCCCATAGCACCCCGTGCCCTTTAGCACAGTTGTACCTGTTATTCTTCACTGATTCATCAGCGCCTTTCCAGTTCTGTCTTTCAGGAGACCTTCAGCGCCCACACGTGCTTCCTGTCTGCCGACCTCATCCTACATGAGGAGAACCTGGATTCGGCCATCTCTGCCGCGGTTCCTCTTCCCAGTCACCGGAAGAGGCCCCGAGTCCACAACACTTCCAAACCAGGTCAGTGGTGGTATTCGTGTAGTCCTCCAGTCGCCCGCGCAGACTTCGCTAGCACCGGGTTCACAAAACCTTAGTCATGACACCGGTGCTTTAAAGGGCGCTACCGCTTTGCAGCATCACTTTACTTCACCGGGGTCACAGCACAGCATATGGGGAACCCGGCACCCGGCCCTGCTCACCGGAGAAGCAGACACTGGTATGTTTTTTATTTATTTTTTTTAAATTTTTAACACTTTGATCAGCTGACAACTGAAACTGGGTCCCCACTCAGCTTTCAGGGGCAGAGAAAGCTGGGTAAATGCCTGCCTAACGCAGTGCTGCCCTGTGATCTCACCAGCCTGAGCTTGCAAAATTATCACAGGGCACACTGCAGTGTTTTTTCACATAGTTTTTCTAGTAAATTCAGCCACATCTCATTTCCCATTATAAGTTTGGGGAATGCAATGTGTATTAGTTAAAAAAAAAAGTGAATTAAAGGGTTTGAAGCAGTTTTTCATGAAAACTGTTACAAAATGCCATTTAATACATTGGAGTGATACTAAAATAATGTGAAAATTGTGTGAAAACATTCTGGAGTCACATGATCAATGTACTGTAACAGGAATACCGACGCCTGCAGCACAGAACGATCTCTAGAGATGTGCAGCGGGGATTTTACTGGTTTTGTGTTTTGGTTTTGGATTCGGTTCCGCAGTCGTGTTTTGGATTAGGACGCGTTTTGACAAAACCTCCCTTAAGAATTTTTGTCGGATTCGGGTGCGTTTTGGATTCAGATGTTTTTGTTTTTTAAAAACCCTCAAAAACAGCTTAAATCATAGAATTTGGGGGTAATTTTGATCCTATAGTATTATTAACCTCAATAACCAGAATTTCCACAAATTTCCAGTCTATTATGAACACTTCACACCTCACAATATTGTTTTTAGGCCAAAAGGTTGCACCGAGGTCACTGGATGACTAAGATAAGCGACCCAAGTGGTCAGCACAAACACCTGGCCCATCTAGGAGTGGCACTGCAGTGTCAGCCAGGATGGCAGATATAAAAAAAAGGCCCCTAACAGCACATCATGCAAAGATGAAAAAAAGGTGCACCGAGGTTGCTGTACGCCTAAGCTAAGCGACAGTACGCCTAAGCTAAGCGACACAACCACCTGGCCCATCTAGTAGTCTCACGCAGTAGCTGAATGTCAACAGTGGGCCGCAATTGTTCAGTCTTTAAAAAAATCTGCAATTGTTGGACTTATACAGCAGTATCCCAGGACTTATACGGCAGTACCCCTGGACTCATACGGCAGTGTCACACAGGATGGCACTTTTCAAAAACTAGGCCCCAAACAGCACCTCATGCAAAGATGTTGAAGAGGTACAATGAGGTAGCTGTATGACTAAGCCAAGCTACACAAACAATTCCAACTGGAATTATACATCCAAATCACTGGAATTATTTGGCAAGATCACTGTAATTAATAATTATAAATCACTGATATTAATCGGTAAAATCACTGTAATTATACATCCAAATCACTGGAATTATTTGGCAAGATCACTGGAATTAATAATTATAAATCACTGATATTAATTGGTAAAATCACTGTAATGCTACGTCCAAATCACTGGAATTAATTGGCAAAATCTCGCTATCGCCTGCCTAGTTAAGTGGAATCTAGATGGGATTTGGTACCGGGGACACAATAACTTCATCGATTGTCTAAATCCCACTGCACTAATTGCGGATAACGGGCGCATGTCTAACAGCGCACTGATTATACTGAGCACTGATTATACTGAGCACTGATTATACTGAGCACTGACTATACTGAGCACTGATTATACTGAGCACTGATTTTACTGAGCACTGATTATACTGAGCACTGATTTTACTGAGCACTGATTATACTGAGCACTGATTTTACTGAGCACTGATTATACTGAGCACTGATGATACTGAGCACTGATGATACTATGGAGAACTGACACTGAGCAACACGATGCAGCACAAGACACTGTACTGGTATTAGTGAGCAGCACAAAAACCCTCTGGAATTGTCACCCCCCCAGATACCACTGTGACTGGAAGGATGATGACCTATGCACAGTGATAGGACACTACTACCACAGCACCCTACAGCAGCAAGGTGCAGCACAAGACACTGGACTATTAGCAATGTACTGTAGTATACTGAGCACCACACAATGCAGCACTAGACAATGAGCAGTGATACTGAGCACTGAAAAGGTTACTAGAACTGACACTGAGCAGCAAGATGCAGCACTGGACTATTGTACTGTAGTATACTGAGCACCACAATGCAGCACAAGACAATGAGCAGTGATACTGAGCACTGATGAGGATACTAGAACTGACACTGAGCAGCAAGATGCAGCACTGGACTATTGTACTGAAGTATACTGGTCACCACTATGCAGCACAAGACAATGAGCAGTGATCCTGAGCACTGATGAGGATACTAGAACTAACACTGAGCAGCGAGAACATCACTGGACTATTGTACTGTAGTATACTGAGCACCACACAATGCAGCACAAGACAATGAGCAGTGATCCTGAGCACTGATGAGGATACTAGAACTAACACTGAGCAGCATGATGCAGCACTGGACTATTGTACTGTAGTATACTGGTCACCACAATGCAGCACAAGACAATGAGCAGTGATACTGAGCACTGATGAGGATACTAGAACTGACACTGGGCAGCGAGAACAGCACTGGACTATTGTACTGTAGTATATGGGTCACCACAATGCAGCACAAGACAATGAGTAGTGATACTGAGCACTGATGAAGATACTAGAACTGACACTGAGCAGCAAGATGCAGCACTGGACAATGAGCAGTGATACTGAGCACTGATGAGGATACTTGAACTGACACTGGGAAATGTGTCAGTGAGTAATGAGTACACCTGTGCACCTGCCGGGGCACCTGGGAAATGTGTCAGTGAGTAATGAGTATGCCTGTGCACCTACCGAGTGACCTGGAAAATGTGTCAGTGAGTAATGAGTGCACCTGCCAGGTCACCTGGGGAAAGTGTCAGTGAGTAATGAGTGCACCTGTGCACATGCTGGGTCATCTGGGAAATGTGTCAGTGAGTAATGAGTTCACCTCTGCACCTGCAGGGTCACCTGGGAAATGTGTAAGTAAGTAATGAGTACAACTGTGCACATGCAGGGTCACCTGGGAAATGTGTCATTGAGTAATGAGTAACCTGTTCCCCTGCCGGGACACCTGAGAAATGTGTCAGTGAGTAATGAGTACACCTGTACACCTGCCAGGTCAGCTGGAAAATGTCAGTGAGTAATGAGTACACCTCTGCACCTGCCAGGTCACCTGGGAAATGAGTCAGTGAGTAATGAGTGCACCTGTGCACCTGCCGGGTCACCTGGGAAATGTGTCAGTGAGCAATGAGTGCACCTGTGCACCTGCTGGATCACCTGGGAAATGTGTCAGTGAGTAATGAGTACACCTGTGCAACTGCCTGGTCACCTGGGAAATGTGTCAGTGAGTAATGAGTGCACCTGTGCACCTGCTGGATCACCTGGGAAATGTGTCAGTGAGTAATGAGTGTACCTGTGCACCTGCCAGGTCACCTGGGAAATGTGTCAGTGAGTAATGAGTGCACCTGTGCACCTGCTGGATCACCTGGGAAATGTGTCAATGAGTAATGAGTGCACCTGTGCACCTGCCGGGGCACCTGGGAAATGTGTCAGTGAGTAATGACTATGCCTGTGCACCTGCCGGGTGACCTGGAAAATGTGTCAGTGAGTAATGAGTACACCTGTGCACCTGCCGGGTCACCTGGGAAAAGTGTCAGTGAGTAATGAGTGCACCTGTGCACCTGCCAGGTCACCTGGGAAAAGTGTCAGTGAGTAATGAGTGCACCTGTGCACCTGTCGGGTCACCTGGGAAATGTGTCAGTGAGTTACTAGTGCACCTGTGCACCTGCCGGGTCACCTGGGAAATGTGTCAGTGAGTAATGAGTACACCTGTGCTCCTGCCGGGTTACCTAGGAAATGTGTCAGTGAGTAATGAGTGCACATGTGCACCTGCCGGGCCACGTGGGAAATGTGTCAGTGAGTAATGAGTACACCTGTTCACCTGCAGGGTCACTTGGGAAATGTGTCAGTGAATAATGAGTGCACCTGTGCACCTGTCAGGTCACCTGGGATATGTGTCAGTGAGTAATGAGTGCACCTGTGCACCTGCTGGGTCACCTGTGAAATGTGTCAGTGAGGAATGAGTGCACCTGTGCACCTGCAGGATCACCTGGGAAATGTGTAAGTGAGTAATGAGTAACCTGTTCCCCTGCCGGGACACCTGGGAAATGTGTAAGTGAGTAATGAGTACACCTGTACACCTTCCAGGTCACCTGGAAAATGTGTCAGTGCGTAATGAATACACCTGTGCACCTGCCAGATCACCTGGAAAATGTGTCAGTGCGTAATGAATACACCTGTGCACCTGCCAGATCACCTGGGAAATGTGTCAGTGAGTAATGAGTACACCTGTGCACCTGCTGGTCACCTGGGAAATGTGTCAGTGAGTAATAAGTACACTTGTGCCCCTGCCGGGACACCTGGGAAATGCGTCAGTGAGTAAAGAGTGCACCTGTGCACCTTTCGGGTCACCTGGGAAATGTGTCAGTGAGTAATGAGTACACCTGTGCTCCTGCCGAGTCACCTAGGAAATGTGTCAGTGAGTAATGAGTGCACATGTGCACCTGCCGGGCCACCTGGGAAATGTGTCAGTGAGTAATGAGTACACCTGTGCACCTGCCAGGTCACCTGGGAAATGCGTCAGTGAGTAATGAGTACTCCTGTTCACCTGTAGGGTCACTTGGGAAATGTGTCAGTGAATAATGAGTGCACCTGTGCACCTGTCAGGTCACCTGGGATATGTGTCAGTGAGTAATGAGTGCACCTGTGCACCTGCTGGGTCACCTGGGAAATGTGTCAGTGAGTAATGAGTGCACCTGTGCACCTGCAGGGTCACCTGGGAAATGTGTAAGTGAGTAATGAGTAACCTGTTCCCCTGCCGGGACACCTGGGAAATGTGTGAGTAATGAGTACACCTGTACACCTGCCAGGTCACCTGGAAAATGTGTCAGTGCGTAATGAATACACCTGTGCACCTGCCAGGTCACCTAGGAAATGTGTCAGTGAGTAATGAGTACACCTGTGCACCTGCCAGGTCACCTGGAAAATGTGTCAGTGAGTAATGAGTGCACCTGTGCACCTGCCGTGTCACCTGGGAAATGTGTCAGTGAGTAATGAAAGCACCTGTGCACCTGCAGGGTCACCTGGGAAATGTGTCAGTGAGCAATGAGTGCACCTGTGCACCTGCTGGATCACCTGGGAAATGTGTCAGTGAGTAATGAGTGCACCTGCTGGATCACCTGGGAAATGTGTCAGTGAGCAATGAGTGCACCTGTGCACCTGCAGGGTCACCTGGGAAATGTATCAGTGAGTAATGAGTATGCCTGTGCACCTGCCGGGTCACCTGGGAAATGTGTCAGTGAGTAATGAGTGCACCTGTGCACCTGCCGGGTCACCTAGGAAATGTGTCAGTGAGTAATGAGTATGCCTGTGCACCTACCGGGTGACCTGGAAAATGTGTCAGTGAGTAATGAGTACACCTGTGCACCTGCCGGGTCACTTTGTAAATGTGTCAGTGAGTAATGAGTGCACCTGTGCACCTGCCGGGACACCTGGGAAATGTGTCAGTGAGTAATGTGTGCACCTGCCGGGTCACCTGGGAAATGTGTCTTTGAGTAATGAGTGCACCTGTGCACCTGCTGGGTCACCTGGGAAATGTGTCAGTGAGCAACGAGTGCACCTGTGCACCTGCAGGGTCACCTGGGAAATGTGTCAGTGAGTAATGTGTGCACCTGCCGGGTCACCTGGGAAATGTGTCATTGAGTAATGAGTACACCTGTGCACCTGCTGGTTCACCTGGGAAATGTGTCATTGAGTAATGAGTGCAACTGTGCGCCTGCCGGGTCACCTAGGAAATGTGTCAGTGAGTAATGAGTATGCCTGTGCACCTGCCAGGTCTCCTGGGAAATGTGTCATTGAGTAATGAGTATGCCTATGCACCTGCCGGGTCACCTGGGAAATGTGTCAGTGAGTAATGAGTACACCTGTGCACCTGCTGTGTGACCTGGAAAATGTGTCAGTGAGTAATGAGTACACCTGTGCACCTGCCGGGTTACCTGGGAAATGTGTCAGTGAGTAATGAGTGCACCTGTGCACCTGCCGGGTCACCTGGGAAAAGTGTCAGTGAGTTATGAGTGCACCTGTGCACCTGCCAGGTCACCTGGGAAAAGTGTCAGTGAGTAATGAGTGCACCTGTGCACCTGCTGGGTCACCTGGGAAAAGTGTCAGTGAGTAATGAGTGCACCTGTGCACCAGTCGGGTCTCCTGGGAAAAGTGTCAGTGAGTAATGAGTACACCTGTGCACCTGCCTGGGCACCTGGGAAATGTGTCAGTGAGTAATGAGTGCACCTGTGCACCTGCCAGGTCACCTGGGAAAAGTGTCAGTGAGTAATGAGTACACCTGTGCACCTGCCGGGTCACCTGGGAAAAGTGTCAGTGAGTAATTAGTGCACCTGTGCACATGCTGGGTCACCTGGGAAATGTGTCAGTGAGTTATGAGTACACCTGTGCACCTGCTGGGTGACCTGGGAAAAGTGTCAGTGAGTAATGAGTGCCCCTGTGCACCTGCCAGATCACCTAGGGAAAGTGTCAGTGAGTAATGAGTGCACCTGTGCACCTGCTGGGTGACCTGGGAAAAGTGTCAGTGAGTAATGAGTGCACCTGTGCACCTGCCAGATCACCTAGGGAAAGTGTCAGTGAGTAATGAGTACACCTGTGCACCTGCCGGGTCACCTGGGAAAAGTGAGCTGTTTGGGGTCCTGAGGACATAGTTTGAGAACAACTGCTCTAACACTTTGGATATCTGGATACGTTGGGTATATGATCCCAGCAGCAGGGTGGACACCCACGAGTGGGAATAGCCCTTGGCCCCCTGCCAGCATTTTGGCGATCGGGATCCCGGTGTCAGTATGCTGACCTTTGGGATCCCAACCACCGGGATCATAACAACATCCCATCTGGATATCTCCAAAATGAAACAATGTAGAGGGGTATCATACTAGTAAACTACAGGTAAATAAGTAAAATGTTACAATAAAGCAACACACTGGTGAGGAGGGGAGGAAATATATTTACTACAATCTAAGATTACATATATAACACGCCGACATTCCCATAACATGAATGCTCAGGATTACACAGAGTTCCCGGGGTACATAATATATTACTCATGTATAAATCGGAATAATACATTAAATGACGGGTAACAGACTGCAGGCAGGGAATTGAAATGTCCTAGTGTGAAAACAAAGATCTTATACCTGAATCCTGTTACTATTTAGAGATTTAGCCAAAGCAAACACAGGTCTCATCTAGATGTGAAGAGTTTATAAGCCGGAGGTGACGCTGTGGCCACATAATCTACACATAAACCAGGGATTTCTAGAAGTTATAATGAGAGTTAGAGCCGTGAATAACGCAGAGTACATAACCAAACAGCAAGGTGTCATCAATATGGTGATTACAGATACATGATTATTATTGTAGAGTAGAAAGTAAAGTCCAGCACAACACGTAGAACCAGGGATGTGACCGCTCGGACATGGCGCTGGATCTGAGCAGGTGTTATATGAGAGTCTCCCTGCTTCATCCTCCAGACGTGTCTCAGTATAGATCTGACACTGAGCCCGATACACAGACACGTCATAGATAAGGGCAGACAACATCTCATCACCGAGCTACTGATGACATAACCAGAATTCCAAGTAATGACATAACCGCACAGACCGGGCACATCAGTGTCGTTTCTGAGATAGTCCATGCTTGTTGTAAATAAGATCGGAACATTAATGACCATGGAGAACAGCAGCGTTCCCATTATGAGATGAGGAACAGAAGATGGGAACCTTGTTCTGACACGTAGAATAAGCTGGTGGGACACATCCACCAGTCTGACCCAGTAGAAGATGGAGAGCCAGGCGGTGTTCCAGAAACTGACCTCGCACAGGACATTTTGTAACATCAACATGAATAATAATATGTGTTTGTCCAACATCAGATATATCCCAAAGAATTCAAAAATGCTGTGTACAGCCATGACGCCCTGTAAGACGCCATTTGTCAGCAGTGTAACAAGGTGGATCCTCTCACCGATACCCAGATTCCTGATCTTTGTCCAGTGACTGATGTGCACACTGAACATCGAGCAGCATCCAATGGTCCCGGACATCCCAGTAATCATTATAATTAATGTAGTAAGAGTCACAGGTGACAATATTGTCTCTCAGCGTCTGATCCCGGTCTGATTCCTCTATAGAAGTGTTTTTAGGTTTTTTACTATTGAGATGTCTGCAGCAGAATGATGAGACTGAGGCAGGAGAGTCAGATTAATATCAGCATCAGATGCAAATATCCTCAGTATCAATATCACAGGTGTGCGCTGTGTATAATGGACGGTGCGTCTGTAATCAGGTTTCAGCGTGACACTCTGGTGACTTTTTACTAAAGTGTTGGTTTACAAATGTACTCCTCTTACCCTGATTGGGGTGTAACAATATTTGTAGTGTTATTTTAGTTTACAGGATAAGCCGGCGTAGGACAGACTATATATTTTATATCTGGTGTATGAATGCACTTATAGTGATGTAACACAAAGCAATACCAATATTGTAATAGTAAACATGTAATAGCTGGTGTGTTACCATGTATGACCTGTCTCCTCTCTCCCCGATCTTCCCACAGAATGCTGCACAAGAACATTGCTTACCAATTACTTATATAGATTTCTATGTTACGTTTTTATTGAGGCATTGCAAAACAGTTTTATAATTTGCCAATCAAAGATTAATAACACGTCTAAACCCATGTAGGGTATGTAGGGCCCACCGGGGGAATGCAGTAGCGGCCCATGTTTAGGGGTGTGGCCAGTCCGCATAGGGGATGTGGCCTGCCACCTCATTGGTTTGACTAACCATTAGAGAGTTCAGCGTCTAGGACCCTTCATAAATATATACAGTAAATTCAGCTGCTGCATGCATGATAATGTCTCAGATTAATAACAGAGTAATAACAGCAATGCTCTGTAGAAAATACACCATAGTCCTGTGCAGTATAAGGTAACATATGTATAATGTATAATTCAAGTGCACAGTCTGGAACCTGATCCTTAGAGCAGGAGGTGGGCCCCCAGGCAGTAGGGCCCACCGGTAGTTTCCCCTGTACCCCTGTTGGCCGGTCCAAGCCTGTCTAAACATAAATAACAACTGCAGATACATTACAATGGTATCAAACACGGCCATTCATAGACAAAGCAGACACACAAAAATGTATCTTATCACGGAATAACCGTGGAAACAGTCAAGATGAGTACATACATATAAAGAATAAAATACACAGTGGTAGCAATGAATGGCCTAATTCACACCTGATCGCTTCTCTGCTGAGGTCTGCGATAAGATGGCCGCCGCCCATAGAGAGTAAAAATCCGCCCTGTGCAAGTTTGTGAACGCATGTGTACACCGTGTGAAAACTGCACCAGGCAGCCGACATCTGTAAAACCGTTTGCACCTCACTCTCCATCGAATGATTTTTCCAGTCTGTGCATTCGGCGTAGCCCAGGACTTACTCCTACAGTGCGATAGAAACAGGCTGATCGGGGCCAGAGCTGACGTCATACACCCTCCCTAAAAACGCTTTGGAACGCCTGCGTGTTTCCTGACACTCCAAGAAAATGGCCAGTTACCACCCACTAACGTCCGCTTCCTGTCAATCAGCCTGCGTTCAGCTGGCGATAAAAAAAAAAATGCAGAATTTTTCTGCAGTTTGGCGTCAAGCCTGCGCATTACGATATGTACACATGTGCAGTAATTCAATAATCGGCCGCTATACGATTTCGCACAACAGATATCGGGTCTGAATTAGGCCCGAAATCGGGTACAATGCAAAAATGTGGCTGAAAAAGCCTTGTTGGGAGACACCAGTCAGAATAATGGCTATCATCTCAGAGAGATAGGTGGGTCCTATGCAGCCATCCTGGTAAGATACCAGGGGGAAAATTTACTAAAGGTCGATTTTGACCGATTTGCAGAGGTTTTATTTATGGGAAAAAGACGCTGTTTTACTAAGGAATAATTTGCAGAAAAGTTGCATGTCAAATGCGACTTTGTACTCCAAATTGCGGCAATTAAACATCGGTGCAACTATTGACCAAATAACATTGGTATGTTTGCAAACATCAAATTTGCTACAAAATTGCTTTTGTTAAATTCATCCACTTTACATCAAAAATCACACCTCACTGTTTTTTTGTTTGTTTTTTGAGTGTTTTCACATTAAATAACTCTTTTTTTGTTGTCTAAAACCCATCAATAGCACCACCAAATTCAAAGCTCAATGCACCTAGGAAATGTACATGTTTGACAGACGCATGCACAGATCAGTAAGATCAGTGCATGCTTCTGTATGTGGTTAGCCACAAGGTCAACTAAGGTCAGCCTTGGGGTTCACCTCAATTGACCTTGTGGTTAACCACATAATTAAGCTTTTCCCATCATAGAAATGAATAGTGATTTCTCACACATTCCTCTCTATGGGAGCCCCACACAGCCAATGAGTAATGGAGCTCCTCCGGAGCCCAACACTCATTGGTTAACCAGGTCACCTAGTGACAGCAGTCACCCAGCGAAAGATTCACGCAGAGAAGCAGCTTGTGGAAACAAATGCTGCTCCTCAGTCTGCAGGGTTTGGGTTTTCGGTTACTTATTTTTTTAACCCCTTGGATGCCTACATGGACTGAAGAGGACCGATCTACACTGGTATAAGGTGATTTTTTTTTACAAGTGACGTGGATTAGTACTGGAGAAGAGGATGTGAAGGGCAATGGGGGATGTAGGTAAGTATGTTTGTGTTAGTGTATGTATGTAAGTGTGTGCATGTATGCTTCATTAAAGTTATAAGTAGAATGGTGTGTACTGTTTATTGCAATATTTATTTACAGTGGAACAAGAAGCACCAGTGGGCACTTTAATGCCCCGAATGTTGGTACTTGTGGTTCTCCAATTACCAGCATGTGGGGTGGCTTGCTGGGACCTGCATTTATACTGCAAAAGACAATATGAATTCTTATTTTTACACTTTAATGCTATGAACTCGGCACCCACTGCACAGGGGTGCCGGGCATAGCAACAGGCTTCAGACCTGGCCTTTATGGCTCTGGAGGGGTGGGGACCCCTTTATTGGGATGGTCCCCACCACCCAGGAATCCCCGGCCATGGCTGACTAATTGGGGGCCGCAGGGACCAATATAAATGTGTCCCCCAGCTGTGGCATTTCCTCCCTGGCCAGTGGAGCCCGGTGCTCGTTTAAAAAATGGGGAGACCCCTATGTCTTTTTCCCCTCTTATTTTTGGAACAGGACCGATCCAAGAGCCTGGTGTTGGTTGTTAAAATACAGGGGGCCTCAGTCATTTTTTCCTTCCTATATTTTTTAAACCAGGACCGTCTCAAAAAACACAGTGCTTGTTATGGGGGGTGGGGGTGGTAGGGAGCATCATTATTTTCAAACCTTTTTAACTCATTCTTTGCTCTTATAGGCAGAAGCATGCATGGATCTTATTGATCTGTGCATGCTTCTGTCAAACATGCTCATGTTGGAGAGGAGAGAAAAGACAAAAAACCCTTGTTTGGGAGCACTCATTTGTAATAATGGATATGATATATATGAAAAGAAAATGATGAAATAAAATAAAACTTAACCTTTAATTGTTTCTTGAATAAAAGAACAAGTGAAAAATAAATTTGAGACTCGTGTCTGGTGCTTTGACTAATAAAACTTGTTTAACCTTTTTAGCAAATGAGCTACAAGATAATTGAAAAAGGTGAAGATATCAGAAAAATATTAGTGGATGCCATATGGTTCTATTGAAATCAAGGTATCCATAAGAGTCACTGTACATGCATTGAAATGTAGGTTTGACTAGTAGCGTAATGTAGTAACAATGTTAGTCTAAAGATTTAGGTATCAAAGAAGATAGAGGAAAGATCAACTGGATGTGTTGAAGGTTTTCCTTTAGAAAAAAGGCCCACTGCACCTGGTGTTCTCAGGAGGTTTCCCTTCCTAGTACTGACCAGGCCATGCCTGCTTAGCTTCCGAGATCGGACAGGATCGGGCGTATTCAGGGTAGTATGGCCGTGGACCGATGTAAAGGAAATATGAATGAAATGGAGAGACACACACTCTCTGCTTTCTGTACTTCGCATTCAATCAAGGCTATAAATAGTCTGAAATGGTATTTCCAGATAAGGGTGTGTCAGAATAATTAAGGGTGTCTGAAGAAATATGAAAAGATTTAAATCTTTTTAGTGAGACACTATAATAAATATGTTAGCAATGAATGTAGAATATTACAGATAATATGCTCACAGGAGAATAATGGAAAGATTGTGTACTGTATATACAAATCTACTCCTTAGATAAAGAGACACCAATTGATAGATAAATTAAGAGCTCAAGGCTGGCTCATAGATGGTTAAATGACAATTGAAACTCTAATTGCTCGTTCCCTGAAAGGAAGCCAGATTGATGAAAGATCGTATGTTAGTTTGGAGCTCAAGGCTGGCTCGCATATAATACATAAAGTCTTATAGTATCCTTTTAGAGAAGACAAAAAAAATGTAAATAAAGAAAAATAGAAATAATATTGAAATCAAATGCTACCATACACACACTTATATAACGATATCAAGGTTAAATACCTTAATCTAGTAATTGAACATTAGGGCATGAGCGGGGAAATAGTACAGTAAAAATAATTTGTAGTCCTGTTAGGACAATGCTGTACAGGTTATTTCTGCAGGTATAGTATAGTTGCTGTAGAAATTAACAATGTTCTAAGAGAGAGGAAAACGCTGAGAAACCCTGGTGGTCTAGTGTCTGTTACAGCAGTAAGATTGAAAGAGTGAGGATATAGTAATAGACTTATTAAAAGAGCCAAATCTGAAGTACAGAAAGTGGAAATGGACTCTTTGATCTTCCCGACTGCAAAAACCAAGGAGGATAAAAATACCCTACGCTTCATTGGTGATTTCTGTAAGAATTGGAAAGATGCCAGAAAAATCCTGCAAACCCATTGGCACATCCTGAAAACGGATAAGGACATCTCGGACCATATTGGGCAGAATATCAATATGAGCTGGAGGAGGGCACCAAACCTAAAAGACAAACTAGTAAGAAGTTACTTTTCACACCCTTCCAAGCCAAGACCTCTCAAAGGCAGTTACCCCTGTGGTAACTATAAACTGTGCCCAGACGTCACCAACCTAATGACAGTCACGGACAGATTCAATCAACAGATCACAGTGAAAGATTTCTTCAACTGTAGGACAGAGAATGTGATCTATTGTATCTCATGCACCTGTAATCTAAGGTATGTGGGCATGACATCTCGTATGCTCAAAGTCAGGGCACTTGAACACATCAGTACAGTGAGGAATGCCAAATTAGACTCAGCTCAGTTCAAGAAGCTCACTACAGTTGCCAGACATTTTTTACGTTTTCATGACAGCCGAATAGAAGATTTAAATTTTTCAGGCCTGGAACACATAAAAATGGGATTGAGAGGAGGAGACTACAGCATGGCACTCCAGAAAAAGGAATCCGAATGGATCTTCAAACTGGACACTCTTATGCCTAAAGGCTTAAATGAATATATCAACTACAGCATTTTTCTACCCACTTAATTATAAGATGTATTAATTATTTTCCTTCTCTGCCCCCCCATGGTAATCATTATTCCAGCTCACCTCCTCCTTCACCCCCCTTCACCTCCTTTCCTTCTTCCACTTCACTTTTTTTTTCTGCTACTCCTTTTTCTGTCCTCTCCCCTTTCAATTAATAAACCCCCATCACATTCCAACCCCCCCTTTTTTCTAATAACCCCCCTCCCCCCCCCTTTTCTTCCTCTCCCTCCCCTCTTCCAATTTTTCCTCCCTTTCTGTTCATTCTTTCTTTCTTTTTTCCTTCCTGCCCTTTCCATTACCTTTTAACCTTTCTCACCACCCCCTCCTTTTTCCTCCCTCCCAAAACCCTACCCTTCCCTCCTAAAACCCTTTACCTTCCCTTCCAGCCCCTCCCCTAACATCTGTTCACTCATGTCATTCACTATAATATAATTTCTCACACCTCCCATTCACACACCACACCATTATAAACAATTCAAATCCTATCGCCCACGGCACCTCATTCATTCACATCTCTTATTTATCCCTTTATTAATTAACATCATTTTTTTGTCCACACACTCATATCAACAGTGCATTTATTCAATCATTTACCCTTCCTATACATCACTTCTTTTACATTTCATTCCTTCCCTCCACTTCCATTCCTCACACTCACTTTATAACCCTCTTCCTCCCCTCATTCTCACCAACCTTTAATCAACATTCACATCCTTTTCCTCACCATTCTGCTGCACACGACTCCAACCTTTCCCCCCTTTCCTCCCTTCCTTTTCTTTTCTTTCTGTAATCTTTTCATTTATTTATACATTATTCTCCCATCATTAATACGCTTTTTTCACCCTTTTTCTACTTTTATCCGTTTTCTTTTCATTCCTGTTTCCCTTTTCCTTTCCCTCTTTCAATATGGTTCCTATAATCAATCCAACTGTGATCTGATAGGTTTAGCTATCAGTCCGTCAAACCAAGCGGCAACGTGATAGGTCATCTTAATACTCAAATACTGGCCACAGGAGAGCAGCAGAGAGAGGCTCTCGTGACCAAGCCTAATCAGGTGAAACGTACGTCGAGAGAACGTACACAGTGACGTCACAGTGGCAATGCCCAGTCCGGAAGCGGGCGGCCGCGCTCACCACTGTAGCGGGACTTCGGAAGAGGAGACCAGGACAGCATTGGCCGCACACCTTGCGGCTGCGGTAACTGACACTAGACCACCAGGGTTTAACTGTGCTGTGGCAACTGACACTAGATCACCAGGGTTTAATCCGAGTTTATCTTTTTTCAAGTATTGGCCGCATACCTTGTGGCTGCGGTAACTGACACTAGACCACCAGGGTTTTACTGTGTTGTGGTAACTGACACTAGACCACCAGGGTTTTACTTGTGTTTATCTTTTGTTAAGTATTGACCGCATACCCTGTGTCAGTGGTAACAGACACTAGACCACCAGGGTTTCTCAGCGTTTTCCTCTCTCTTAGAACATTGTTAATTTCTACAGCAACTATACTATACCTGCAGAAATAACCTGTACAGCATTGTCCTAACAGGACTACAAATTATTTTTACTGTACTATTTCCCCGCTCATGCCCTAATGTTCAATTACTAGATTAAGGTATTTAACCTTGATATCGTTATATAAGTGTGTGTATGGTAGCATTTGATTTCAATGTTATTTCTATTTTTCTTTATTTACATTTTTTTTGTCTTCTCTAAAAGGATACTATAAGACTTTATGTATTATATGCGAGCCAGCCTTGAGCTCCAAACTAACATAGATCTTTCATCAATCTGGCTTCCTTTCAGGGAACGAGCAATTAGAGTTTCAATTGTCATTTAACCATCTATGAGCCAGCCTTGAGCTCTTAATTTATCTATCAATTGGTGTCTCTTTATCTAAGGAGTAGATTTGTATATGCAGTACACAATCTTTCCATTATTCTCCTGTGAGCATATTATCTGTAATATTCTACATTCATTGCTAACATATTTATTATAGTGTCTCACTAAAAAGATTTAAATATTTTCACATTTCTTCAGACACCCTTAATTATTCTGACACACCCTTATCTGGAAATACCATTTCAGACTATGTATAGCCTTGATTGAATGCGAAGTACAGAAAGCAGAGAGTGTGTGTCTCTCCATTTCATTCATATTTCCTTTACATCGGCCCACGGCCATACTACCCTGAATACGCCCGATCCTGTCCGATCTCGGAAGCTAAGCAGGCATGTCCTGGTCAGTATTAGGAAGGGAAACCTCCAGAGAATACCAGGTGCAGTGGGCCTGTTTTCTAAAGGAAAACCTTCAACACATCCAGTTGATCTTTCCTCTATCTTCTTTGATACCTAAATCTTTAGACTAACATTGTTACTACATTACGCTACCAGTCAAACCTACATTCCAAGGCATGTACAGTGACTCTTCTGGATACCTTGATTTCAATAGAACCATATGGCATCCACTAATATTTTTTCTGATATTTTCACCTTTTTCAATTATTTATTTCATCATTTTCTTTTCATATATATCATATCCATTATTACAAATGAGTGCTCCCAAACAAGGGTTTTTTGTCTTTTCTCTCCTCTCCAATTGTAGTCTAATCTACAAAATTCCTGGGAGCACCACCAATCATTAACAGTTTAAGATTTACTTGTTAACTGCATGTATATTGGTATTTCATCTTTGATGTCATTTCTATACCTCGTTTAGATTGTCAGACTAGTGCGGTTCCACACTAAATACAAACATGCTCATGTTGCAGGTGCATTGAGGTAAAAGTTGCGTGTGTCTTTTATTGTGAGCTGAGATGGGAAAATAACAAAATCACGAGTTTACACACAAGCTACAATGCAACACAATACACCATTGGCAAACATAGACGCAAGTAAAAACGCTAGTTAGTAAATGTGCGCTTTTTGTTCTGGTGATAAGGGGCGATTTAATGCAATTTGTTAAATCACCCAAAATCAATTCTTAGTAAATTGCCACCCAGGTGGTATTATGAAGGCTGTGGTGCATTTTTTCTCTTGTTGGTAATGGGAGGGTATCAAAATAAGATTCCAATAATGTGAAGAAGCATTCCACCTGTTTCTCTTTGTTCAAGAGTGTTTCCACACAATCCATTCTGAATAAACAGTGGAGATAGACAATAATAGAGGTATATGATGAGGTGTACTATCAATCAACGCCTGTTTTAGTAGATAGTAACATCTTTTTGCTCTATAGGGTCATACATTGTTTTTGGTCATGTGCAGCAATTGGACAAAACCATGTGTACTGCAGGTGGGGAAGATGTAACATGTGCAATTCCAGCCCTCACGGCAGTGGGGCAGCATCACTGGACTGATAGGGCAGAGGGGCAGCACCCCATAAAGGACAGCACCCCTGGAATGATGTGGCAAAGAAAAAGCGTGCAAGGTTGAATTGTCCTTGGGAATGTTGTATAAACAGGACATACACACTTTAACAAACCAATCATTTCAGAGACAGGGTCTGCCACACGACTGTGGCTGAAATGATTGCTTTGTTAGGGCCCCCCCAAAATAAGAAGCAATTAATCTCTCCTGGCACAAACTGGCTCTACAGTGGTAAGATGTCGTCCTTATCCTTAGAAATTCCCCCCCCCCCCCCCTTCCTTCAGTGTTCACATCCTTATCCTCACAGAGAAGTAATATTCAAACAAACCACATCATTTAGGTGTCAGTGGACTGCTTACACTATTACCTGAAGTTTCTGAACCTGACAATGACTGATGATGAATGCGCTGCAGGTGATGTATAATGGAGGATGTTCCTAGGTGGTTAACGTCCTTACCCCTACTTATTATGGATTGACAAAGGCAACAGATGGCTTGACACCTGTTGTCCGGATTTGTGGAGAAATAATTCCACACCGAAAAGGTGGCTTTTTGGTATTTTGCCCAGGCATGACAACGGGCTTTTTCATCCCATGGCCAACAACTGTCTCCACTGGTGCCTTCTTCAAACAAATCACATCACCATCAGATTCCTCATCGTCAACATCCTCCTCAGCGCCAGCTACACCAATATCCTCCTCTACAGTGGACTTCTACAGTGACATCCTCAATCTCAATATCAACAACTGGACTGGCAGTACTCCTCCCAGCACTTGTAGAGGGCGTGCAAATGGTGGTAGGAGCCTCCTCTTCCCATGCAGTGTTGTGAAGGTCAGGCCTAGACATCGCAACTGCGTACTGTGCCAGCACCCCTGTATTTTCACAACAAACCTGTAATTATACAGCATACAAGACAGGGCTAGTGTACATTAATTTTCACTGCACCCCTGTATTTTTCAGTATACATGGCCAGTGTACTTTTTTTTTTACAACATCACTCCTGTATTTTTACACAATACAGGAACAGTGTACTTTTATTTTAACAGCAGCACCCCTGTATTTTTACAGCATACAGGTCCAGTGTACTTTTATTTTTACAGCAGCATCCCTGTATTTTTACAGCATACAGGACTAGTGTAATTTTATTTTAACAGCAGCACCACTGTATTTTTACAGCATACAGGACCAGTGTGCTTTTATTTTAACAATGGCACCCCTGTATTTTTACAGCATACAAGACAGGGCCAGTGTACTTTTATTTTAACAACAGCACCCCTGTATTTTTACAGAATACAGGACCAGTGTACATTTATTTTAACAATACCCCTGTTTTTTTACAGCATACAAGACAGGGCCAGTGTACATTTATTTTTACTGCACCCCATCATTTTTACAGCATACAAGACAGGGCCAGTGTACATTTATTTTCACTGCACCCCAGAATTTTTACAGTATACAAGACAGGGCCAGTGTACATTTATTTTCACTGCACCCCAGAATTATTACAGCCAGCATCCCTGTATTTTCACAGCATACAGGAAGACAGTGCCCCTGCCCCCTGTACAACACAGTGACAGACAGGCTAGCAACAACCATGTACAGCTGCAGCACATGAAACACCAGTGATAAAGCTCAATTTATCTTATATAAAACCCTTTATGAGGTCTAAGAACACTGTACGCTATTCACGTATGGAGTACCGTAAGGGTACGCTCGTTGCGTAGCAATCGCTTAGCCGTAGTCGAGACGCTCAAGCGTCACGTTCGCTCACGGCCAAGAGATCACAGGCAGGCACGCTATTGGCTGCCGTCTAACGTAATGATTCGCTATAGCGTAGCGGACGCTCGGGACCACGAGGAGATCACCAGCGGCGCTGACGCTCACAATGTTAAACCTTTATATCTAAACCATAAACAATGTAATATGCTGTAAAGCCTTAGTGTAGAGATAGGGTGTAGATGCAACCTAGTGTAACCTTATTAACTTAAAAGCTGTTTGAGCGTCACCGACGCTCTGAGAATACTAAACACTATAAGAAATACACAGATACCTGGGCTTAGGGTCCAACGCCTAATATATATATATTATGAATGATATACTTGCAAAAGAATTAACACAATACAAGTCATACACTACAATATAACATAGACTACCTAACCAGATAACTACACAGGAAATACAATACAATACAATTATGTTTTAAGGGAAAATAAGAGAGAAAGAGGAGAAGAGAGAGAAATGGCCCACAATAACAGTAAGAACAATATGATTGCGGAGAAACACTTACGCACAAGGGGAACGATCGCATGCGCCTCTGGACATCCAGCTCCCGATTTTCAGCAATGATAACCGTTGAAGAGTGAGCTGGATGTGATCGGCTTGTCTATTTATGCCCCACACACAATACAATTCAATGGTCCCTACAATCTCATTGTTCATTGGACACAGGAATTCAGCTTCGCACTATAACAAAAGGTCATAGGTTGATTCATACAGGTGGGCTGTGACGATTTCCAACAGCTCAGGTGGGTGGGATACTGGGTTTCCCGCCGCATGGCTAAGTAAGAGCAAATAATAGTAAATGGACATAAACTTCTTATGTCCATAACTATTCGCACGAGCGATTAATCCGCTCCAAACCAACACCGGAATATTGCTAATTAAATACTCTTCCGATGGGTACTAAACACCACTGTATGACTCCTGTTAGACCCTTCGTACAATACAAAGAGGGATCCCTCTGTCCAGGAACATGCTATATTAACTAAACTTTCAGAATCTATCAAAGGGACCATGATCTACAAAATACATTATATAGTTAAAATATGTAACGATTGAGTCGCACGCTACGATCACATAAACTCTACCGTAAATACGCATACCGTGCGCCTGCGGGTGCCCGCGACTGTGAGTATGCGCACGCACGGGAGAGCGTACGCATGCGCAGCGCGGACGTGTATGAGGTGCAAATATGGCAGTGTGTATAGAGATATTTTTCTGACTTTGACAGTCCACCATTTGGCAGTCAATAATAACTGCCACCTTCTAAAACATTTCAAAAAGAGAAAAATATATGTCAGGGGTTAATACATTTCCATGGTTGGGTAAGGGAGGAGAGAGGAGAAGGTGTGAAGAGGGTATGACCTAGTGAGATAGTAGAAGCATGTGTGTATGAATCCATGTTTGGGGGGGCCATGTATCATCGTGCCGTACGTGTTGTACATCAAGCTTCGAGGCATTGCGAAGTATACATTTGAATTCCTTCTTATCCCGTGGTACGGGTCTGTGGATGGGCTGTCAAACTTTACCGAGCTCTTTTCGGCTTTTGGTTGTAACAAAATGGGGAGCACATTTTAGTTGATGATACATGAATGGGGGAATATGTGATTGCTGATATCTGTGCCTGTATTCCCTATACTATGTGTGTAATTACCTGAAGGTTGTAGAGATGAAGAAAAGACATAATTACGGTAAATGCAGTGGTATTCTATGTCAGGTAAATGAACATTTGTCGGTTGAAGTCTTGTTCGGTGTCTGTTGAATGCAGTCTTCTTTGTGCTTTTGCCCATAAGGTGCGAGCAAAAGCTTTGTCAATGTCCATAGATTTACAAAAGTGTTGGGCTAGCGTAATTTTAAAATTTCTAGGGAAACTGGGGATCTATGGCAAAGTTCATCAAAAATCTGTGTATCAGGTTGTCAAAACTTCTTCTTTAATCCATCTGTTGTCTGTATATCGGCTCATCAAATTCCTCGTCCAAGTGGGTCTTTTTACCTTGGAGGAAACGGAAAAACAGGTGAAAGAAACGGACCGTAGAAATCACATTTTCATCACATCATTGTTTCTACATTTGGGTCATAAATCAAATCCATTGGAATTACAGTTTCCTCACTCCTTAAACTCATTACCCTAGTACGACGATTGCACTTCATTAAAGCCTGACCGCATCTAAATATCAAACCAATTGATATGACAACACCTAAGATACATAGAAGAAACTTCCCAACATCCATTATGACTCCTTGAGCCCAGTCTCCTAAACCAGAGAACCAATTTCGTGGGTTCAACCATGACACCCAACCAGTCAGCTCATTACCTACAGCAGCGAGAGTGAGATTGTGTCTCCTGCGAAATTCCCACTTCAGTTGGAGAATATCGTCCATCTTTTGGTCTATGACCTCGACCGGGTCCTCGGTGCTATTCGTAATATATGTGCAACATTTCACGCCGTATTGTGTTGCCAGTGTGACACAATATCCGCCTGTCACTGCTGTGAGGTAATTAAGAACCATTCTATGCTGTACCAGTTCTGTTTTATAAGCTTGAAGTTCTCTTCCAGTATACCTAAACGTGTCATCATACATTTCAGTGATATTATCTAACAAATTTGCAAGCGCAGATATGTATTTATAATTCAACACTCCTCTGGCGGTGCGAGTGATGTCTAACGCGATTAGAAACTGAATACCGGTGGATTCATGGATCATGTCAGAGGCCGGATGCTCTGTTCTTTCTATCAGGTGCCGTTTAACTACGTGCTCGTAATGGGTGTGAGTATAAGGAGTTTGGGCAACACGGTGTATGTCTTTCATTTTGTCATGTGATACAGTCATTACTTCAGGCAGTACTTTTCCAATATAACACAATCCTTCAGAGTTTGGGGCAAGCCAATTATACGCCTTTCTCCCGCATATGAAATATGCATCATCGGGGAGAACATATGGGACGGAGTAGGACATAACCATATTACACACCTTCCATGTGAAATCTCCTAACCCTAATTCTTCCATCTGCTTAGTACACGTATCAGGTTGTACGATATGTACACAGTATCCTGGTGATACCTCTCCAACTCTCGTAATCCTATTTCCTAAGGTATACCTATATCGGAAAGATTTTCCTCTACTGGCTATGTGGCGTATTAGCTCTGTATCTGTAGGCATTCTATCTGCTCTATGCGAAAAGGTCATGGTTTGGTTACTCCATGACACTTCCCAATTTCCTGGTTTTCGGGGATTGGAGATGTTAAAACATAATAGGGACCTATCCACATGGTATTGGTGGAGCTTCAAACTAGGAGGGCTGGAGATATTAAACCTCCTGTCCACCGGTCTCCCACCACTTAACTCAAGTACCTCCCCTAACGTTAAAGGAAATGGTACTAGCCCTGATTTGCTATGACCTTGAGGTACTTGAGAGCATACCCAACAATCTGTTTTATTTAACACACTACCCACTAAGGAGTGATAGTCACTCAATGGATGCCGGTCCATATGGATATTAAAACTGGATTGGCATTTCTTAATGCACCCATCCTCCACTACGTTGTCACAGAGCCTACAGATACAGTTTTCTTCAGCTAACAATCCTTCACAATTTCTTCTATTGTCAATGCTATCGGATCGTTTTCTGATACTCGCCTTTACTTGTTGGTTAAGTTGTTCTTGGAAAATTACGCCTCCATCTTTATCATCAGAACCCATTCCAGAACCTCTCTCGACCTCCATGGTACTCTCGCCGGAACAGACTGCTCTGGTCAACATCATGGTCAACAGGAAAATCCGGATCACAGTCTCTTGGGGCAAGTCCATCTTGTAGGAGGAAACGGAGAAGAATGAGAAGGGGGAAAAAATAATTTGAGGGAGAGGGGATGGGAAGTTGGAGAAAAACAATAAAAGGGAACAGGGGATCGACAACTGCTTTTGGTCTTGTGATTTTCAATGCTCAGGTGCCGCCTCAATCCTCCTGGAACAGACACTCCAGTGATACAACCTCTACCGTCTGTTCCTTATCACGGGACCTCTCTGGATCAGCAACCTTCTTACAGTGGGACGAATGAACCCAAGTCTCTCTCTCAGCAACCTTCAATGCTGTAGTGCTAGTCAATAAGACCTGGTATGGTCCTTCCCATCTGTCAATAAGGCAACCTGAGCGTAGAAAATTCTGTATCATTACATAATCCCCAGGTTCAATGTCATGACAATTACTATCTGGTAAATCAGGAATCACCAACTTCAGATTATCATTTTGATTCCTTAACTGTTTACTCATGTTAATCAAGTATTTTACAGTCACTTCATTGTTACACTTCAAATCATCCTGAGGGTTAATCATAACATGCGGTTGTCGACCAAACAAGATTTCAAAGGGAGACAGATTAAGAGGGGACCTGGGAGTGGTTCTGATGCTGTACAGTACAATGGGTAAAGCTTCTGGCCATGTCAATCCTGTCTCTGCCATCACTTTACTCAGTTTATTTTTAATAGTGCTGTTCACTCTTTCCACTTTCGCACTCGCCTGTGGACGGTATGGAGTGTGCAGCTTGCTATCAATTCCCATCAATTTACACATTCCTTGAAAGACATCACCTGTAAAATGGGTACCCCTATCACTTTCGATAATTCTAGGGATACCATATCTACATACAAATTCCTGCACAATTTTCTTAGCAGTAAACATAGCGGTATTTGTGGCCGCCGGAAATGCTTCGACCCAATTTGAGAAAACATCTATACAAACAAGTACATATTTCAAATTTCGACAAGGGGGTAATTGTATAAAGTCAATCTGTATTACCTGGAAAGGGCCGCCGGCAGGTGGGATATGAGATGGTTCTGTAGGTATTGCCTTTCCGATGTTCTTTCTCAAACAGGTAAGGCATGACATTGCTCTTTTACTCGCATGAGATGAAAATCCTGGGGCACACCAATATGCTCTTACCAACTTGCACATCCCTTCCTTGCCCAGATGAGTCAGCCCGTGAGCTGCCTCAGCTAAACATGGAAGGTATGCTCTGGGGGCCACTGGTTTACCGTGTCCATCCGTCCAGAGTCCTGAGGACTCCTGGCCATATCCTTTTGCCTTCCAGACTGCCTTTTCCTGTGTGGAACACAAATTTTGCATCTCACACAACTTCTGTGTGTTGATGGTATTAAATACCATCAGTTGTGTGGTGTCTGTCTGTCTGGGGGTACCAGCTGCTAACTTAGCAGCTTCGTCTGCTCGGCTGTTACCAAGTGATACTGGGTCTTGGCTATATGTGTGTGCTTTACATTTGATAACAGCCACTCTGTCGGGTTCCTGTATCGCTGTTAGAAGCCTTTTTATGTGAGCTGCATGCGCTATCGGTGTACCAGCTGCCGTCATGAAATTTCTGAGGCGCCATAGGGCTCCGAAATCATGGACTACCCCGAATGCGTATCTAGAGTCGGTGTAGATATTGGCTGATTTGCCCTTAGCCAATTCACATGCTCTGGTTATGGCGACCAGTTCAGCAACCTGGGCTGAGTGAGGTGGGCCTAGCGGTTCCGCTTCTATGGTGCCTTGGTCATCTACGACTGCGTATCCAGTACACAAGTCTCCCGAGTCTGACTGTCTATGACAACTACCGTCCGTGTAGAACGTAAGTTCTACATCTTCCAGTGGGTTGTCACTGATGTCAGGCCTTGCGGTAAAATTTTGGGTCAAATATTCCATACAATCATGTGTGTCTTCCTTTGTATTAAATCCTCCTTCCCCACCACTCTCATCCTCCACCCTTTGTGCCTGTCCAGGCACGCCTGGGAGATATGTTGCAGGATTTAATGCACTGCATCTCCTTATGGTGATGTTTACGGGGGCCATTAGTGCCAATTCCCATCTTGTAAACCGCGCTGATGAGACGTGCCTGGTTTGGGCAGAATTCAGCAAGGCTGACACTGCATGTGGTGTATGAATTGTGAGGTTGTGACCTAGCACGACATCTTCGCTTTTCGTTACTAGCAATGCTATCGCAGCAACGCTTCGCAAGCATGTGGGGAGGGATCGCGCTACCGTGTCTAGCTGAGCGCTGTAATATGCTACTGGCCTGCTGGCATCACCGTGCTTTTGGGTTAGTACGCCTGCCGCGCAACCAGCACTTTCTGTTCCGTATAGCTCAAAGGGTTTCCCATAGTCTGGCATACCTAATGCTGGTGCCTGCGTTAGGCACTGTTTAAGTCTCTCAAATACCGTCTCAGACTCGTCTGTATGCGAAATCCGATCAGGTTTGTTTGAGGAGACCATCTCCTGCAAAGGTAACGCTAGAATGTAAAATCCTGGGATCCAGTTACGGCAATACCCACACATTCCTAAAAACGTTCTGATCTGTTGCTGGGTTTGTGGCAGAGTCATGTCTCTAATTGCTTGAATTCTATCAGCGGTCAGGTGTCTCAGTCCTTGTGTTAGACAGTGTCCCAAATATTTTACCTTAGTTTGGCATAATTGCAACTTGTCTTTGGAAACCTTGTGTCCTGTGTCTGAAAGATGAAACAGGAGCTGTTTCGTATCCTTCAGGGATGCTTCCAATGAATCAGAACACAGTAGTAGATCATCCACGTACTGTATTAATACTGATCCACTCTCTGGTTGGAAAGACTGTAAACAATCATGCAAAGCCTGGGAAAATATACTTGGACTGTCTATGAAACCTTGTGGTAATCGAGTCCATGTGTATTGGACTCCTCTGTATGTGAATGCAAACAAATATTGGCTGTCAGGGTGCAGAGGTACCGAAAAGAAAGCGGAGCAGAGGTCAATAACAGTGAAAAATTTCGCAGTGGGAGGGATTTGCATAAGGATGACAGTTGGATTTGGCACTACGGGGAACTGACTCTCAACTATTTTGTTAATCCCCCTTAGATCCTGCACTAGCCGGTAACCCCTCCCCCCACTCTTTTTCACAGGGAAGATGGGACTATTGGCAGTGCTGGACGTTCTTACCAGAATGCCCTGTTGTAGCAAGCGCTCTATTACTGGGTAAACTCCTAACTCCACCTCTGGCTTCAGAGGGTACTGTGGGATTTTTGGAGCTATCCTACCATCTTTTACTTGTACAACTACCGGAGCTACGTTTGCCATTAATCCAGTGTCCTGTCCATCTTTAGTCCAAAGTGACTCTGGTATCTGAGATGTCATTTCTTCTACTTGGGAGGGAGTCCTATTTGTCATAGTGGTATGTGACATTAATTTTGATGGGGAGTCTAACATGTCTCGCACTTCCTGAGCGTGATTCTCAGGTATGTCCAAGAATACACCTTCAGGAGTACAATAAATGACGCACCCCATTTTACACAGTAAGTCTCTTCCCAGGAGATTAGTCGGTGCCGATGCAGCCAGCAAAAAGGAATGCTTGGTATGTAAAGGCCCTATTGTAATCTCGGCTGGTTTGCTAACAGGGTAATGCTGGACTACTCCTGTTACTCCCATGGCTGGAATTGTCCTACCAGTGGTTCTCATGCCCACTGTCGAATTTATCACTGATTTGGCCGCCCCCGTATCTACAAGAAAGTTTAATGATTTACCAGCTACATTAATTGCAACTTCGGGTTCACTTCCAAGGCTTGCAATCAATTTTACTGGCTGCAGATTACAGGTATGGCCACACCCCTATTGGGTATGGTGACCTCCCTGAATCCCGCTGGCAGCAACTACTTGTGAGGGAGTTAGCTGGGAACTACCAGAGGCGTGCCAGTCTCTGTTCGGGGGGTATCTTTTTGTTTCCCCTGTATGTGGCTCATGACTCCGTCTCTGTGGACCCTGATCCCAATGTCGTGTGTCGTGTCGTTGTCTAGGGGGTTGATAAGATTTTTGTACATTTCTCGATCTACAGTCTCGTGCAAAGTGTCCTTGTTTGTGACAAAAATAACATGTTACCACATTTGACTTACCCACAGGGTTTGGTGATATTAACACAGGCTGTTTTGTGGTCAGGGCCTGTATACTTACTGACATTAACTTATCACCTTGTGACTCCCTGTGTCTGGTGATATTCCTGTCGTGATCAATAGCAGCCTCTCTCAAAGTAGCCACAGACAGACCTCGCCAACATGGTTGTGTGGTCTGTACCCTAGTCTTTAATGACTCTTTTAAACCATCCATCAGTACCGATACTGCTACTTCTCGATGGTTTATGTTTGTTTTAATGTCCTCTATGCCTGTGTATTTTGCCATCTCTGATAATGCTCTGTGAAAATACTCTGCAGCTGTTTCTGACTCCTTTTGTTTAATGGAGAATATCTTGTTCCATTTAACTACCGCTGGGAAATACTCCTTTAACTGTAAACTTATTCTTTTTACATTATCTTTGTTGTACACATCTGTAAGAGGTACATCCTGATCTAATCCACAGTCAGCTAAAAATTGAGTTGCGTCGACATTGGAGGGTAAACAAGCTCTTAGCAGTACTTGCCAATCTTTATTATTGGGCTCTAAAGTGTTTCCTAGGTCTCTGATGTATTTTTGGCTAGCAACTAAATCTTTTCTAGGGTCAGGGAATTCAGACACTATGGTCCTTAATTCCATTCGGGTAAACGGGCTATACATGGCGATGTTCCTAACAGGAGTGACTCCTGAAGTGTCCGTTTTCCCATTTGGCACTACTATTACCTTAACAGGATTAATTCTAACAACATCATTCTGTGTAGATTCTGCAGTTTGTGGTGAAATAGTTTCAGCATAGTGTATGGTGCCGTACTTACCCGTTGATACGACCTCACCTGTCCCTCCGCTAGGGGGCTTTGTTACTAATCTTATGGGTTGGGCCGTGCCTACTGTTGTTTCTGATATGGTGGCTGCTAGAGAGAGCGCTGATATTGTTGCCGATTCGTCCTCTTGATCACACTCCTGGGGAAAGTTCAAAACAGGGTACAACTTGCACGGGTTAATACTTGCCTTGGTTAATTGGTTAACATTATCTTTAACATTTACACAGTTGCTAAGTGTTTGTTTGTTACACCTTAGTGCGTCATTCTCCGCAACCAATTTTTCTCCCGTTATGTATGGTGGCGGTGGGGCCGTGGCTATCAGTTTCCTGATCGAGCCAGATCCCGCCGCCTGAGCCAATCCTCTCTGTATGTCACCCTCCTGTTGCCACAACTGCAAATAATCATAATGCTTGATTCGTCTCTTTGCTGATTTAATGAGACATATCCTTCTCCTTAAATTCGTTAACACTTCTGTGCTGAAGCTACCTACTCTTGGGAATTTCTCCCCGTCATGTACTGTCATTCTCTCCCATTCATCACATAAAGCTTCTGTGTGACTTCCGTACTTTTCACACATTACGTACCTTGCCGACCCGACTGGTCGGTTTATAGAATCAACCCGAACCGAGGTTGATCGCCCCCTTCCTGAACAACTGGCCCCCATAATTTGCAGGTGTTACGGAACCTTACAAAAAACCAAGATATTCACGATAGGTTGGCGGTGAAGTTTACCGAGCACCTCACTCACTCGCCCACGCCGACCAATACGACCTGATCACACTGATATAGTGCTGGCGTACTCGACCCAGGGCCCCTATTAACCTTTGTTTACTGGAACATGTGAGTGTGATCCGCAGAGCATTAACCCTTTCCAGTAAAGGTGTGGTTGTCAGATAGTTCCTGAGTGACCAGCGAACTTCCCTTTTTGAAAAAATAAAAAATTACACAAATCACGTTAGAATGTACAAATAGCGTTTATGACCTTCGTACACAAATAGTACTGGTCAGGTTTACTAATGCACACAATTACGTGCGGTACAATCGTTCAGCACATAAGCAACTAATCTTATGTACGGAGCGACCAGCGGAATCGAAAATTGCGGCTGCGAATTCCTTCAGCAAGAGCTTGTATGGCCTATATGGGTGTTGCACCAACCCTTTTTTTTGGTGTTGTGCCTGTGGACTCTATAGCGGACTTCCTTGTCTGCTGTACCTAGACCTACTGGTCTGTTATGACCTCCTGGTCTGCTACAGTATGACCTCCTGGTCTGCTATACTCTAATGCTCAAATTTTATGTTTAACCAAGGATGCCTCCCTAGCCACCGTGCATGTCACTTACACGTATGTACCTCACGAGAACTCGATGATTTCTTTTGGTTCAATCCTCAAAATTGTAAAAACAAACACTCACTCACCACATATACACTTTTGTTTCTATTTCTATTTCTGCGCAGAAATTTCTCTTTAGACCAGATGTGTTACAAATTAGGAGAAGGATCTATTAATTTAAATTTCGAATTTAAAATAGATTTGCGCTACTTATCGCCTGTTGCGCTATTTATCGCTTGTTGCGTTACTTAAAAATCAACACTATCGTGTGACTTGAGTTACGTGGGCGTACCCAGACGCTCCGTTGCGTAATTTACGCTGCGTGCGTCGGCCTTTGCGTACGCGAGTCTCAGCCCTTTGTTAGAGACACGTGTACACAAAACCAATGTCCACCGTAACACAACTAACACGTTTATCAATGTAGATGATCCTCGATCATCTACCGCGCACCACACCAATCTCTCCTTTTACCTTTAGGTAGAGCTGTGTGTATTTCTATACCTTAACTGTATTACCTTTACTCTTTAACTATGAAATAGCGGCAAATCTCTCTTAGTACGTTTATCAATTATACAATGGCAAACAGGAGAGTGATATATGAAAATACACGAATGAAAAGAAATGCAGATATGCGTGCGTGTGTACGCAAGACAGAAATAAACAGTTTTAAAAAGACACTATCGTTTTGTTCTTACCTCCGGTCCCGGATTCCTTCAGCACCCTTTACTAAGTGAAGCAGACGCTTATCCAAACAGCACTACGAGGAATATGACCTCCCGCCCTTTGCTGCTGGATAATGTCTGCTGTATCTACCTAGTGCAGATATGTGAAGGACGGGCGAGCCGCCAATTGATAAAGCTCAATTTATCTTATATAAAACCCTTTATGAGGTCTAAGAACACTGGCCCTCATTCCGAGTCGTTCGCTCGGTATTTTTCATCGCATCGCAATGAAAATCCGCTTAGTACGCATGCGCAATATTCGCACTGTGACTGCGCCAAGTAATTTAACAATGAAGATAGTATTTTTACTCACGGCTTTTTCATCGCTCCGGCGATCGTAATGTGATTGACAGGAAATGGGTGTTACTGGGCGGAAACACGGCGTTTTATGGGCGTGTGGATGAAAACGCTACCGTTTCCAGAAAAAACGCAGGAGTGGCTGGAGAAACGGGGGAGTGTCTGAGCGAACGCTGGGTGTGTTTGTGACGTCAAACCTGGAACGACAAGCACTGAACTGATCGCACAGGCAGAGTAAGGTTGAAGTTACTCAGAAACTGCAAAGTAGTTTGTAATCGCAATATTGCGATTACATCGGTCGCAATTTTAAGAAGCTAAGATACACTCCCAGTAGGCGTAGGCTTAGCGTGTGTAACTCTGCTAAATTCGCCTTGCGACCGATCAACTCGGAATGAGGGCCACTGTACGCTATTCACGTATGGAGTACCGTAAGGGTACGCTCGTTGCGTAGCAATCGCTTAGCCGTAGTCGAGACGCTCAAGCGTCACGTTCGCTCACGGCCAAGAGATCACAGGCAGGCACGCTATTGGCTGCCGTCTAACGTAATGATTCGCTATAGCGTAGCGGACGCTCGGGACCACGAGGAGATCACCAGCGGCGCTGACGCTCACAATGTTAAACCTTTATATCTAAACCATAAACAATGTAATATGCTGTAAAGCCTTAGTGTAGAGATAGGGTGTAGATGCAACCTAGTGTAACCTTATTAACTTAAAAGCTGTTTGAGCGTCACCGACGCTCTGAGAATACTAAACACTATAAGAAATACACAGATACCTGGGCTTAGGGTCCAACGCCTAATATATATATATATTATGAATGATATACTTGCAAAAGAATTAACACAATACAAGTCATACACTACAATATAACATAGACTACCTAACCAGATAACTACACAGGAAATACAATACAATACAATACAATTATGTTTTAAGGGAAAATAAGAGAGAAAGAGGAGAAGAGAGAGAGAGAGAGAGAGAAATGGCCCACAATAACAGTAAGAACAATATGATTGCGGAGAAACACTTACGCACAAGGGGAACGATCGCATGCGCCTCTGGACATCCAGCTCCCGATTTTCAGCAATGATAACCGTTGAAGAGTGAGAGCTGGATGTGATCGGCTTGTCTATTTATGCCCCACACACAATACAATTCAATGGTCCCTACAATCTCATTGTTCATTGGACACAGGAATTCAGCTTCGCACTATAACAAAAGGTCATAGGTTGATTCATACAGGTGGGCTGTGACGATTTCCAACAGCTCAGGTGGGTGGGATACTGGGTTTCCCGCCGCATGGCTAAGTAAGAGCAAATAATAGTAAATGGACATAAACTTCTTATGTCCATAACTATTCGCACGAGCGATTAATCCGCTCCAAACCAACACCGGAATATTGCTAATTAAATACTCTTCCGATGGGTACTAAACATCACTGTATGACCCCTGTTAGACCCTTCGTACAATACAAAGAGGGATCTCTCTGTCCAGGAACATGCTATATTAACTAAACTTTCAGAATCTATCAAAGGGACCATGATCTACAAAATACATTATATAGTGAAAATATGTAACGATTGAGTCGCACGCTACGATCACATAAACTCTACCGTAAATACGCATACCGTGCGCCTGCGGGTGCCCGCGACTGTGAGTATGCGCACGTACGGGAGAGCGCACGCATGCGCAGCGCGGACGTGTATGAGGTGCAAATATGGCAGTGTGTATAGAGATATTTTTCTGACTTTGACACCAGTGACAGCCAGGACAGCCAGGACAGCACCCCTAACAGCACATGAAACTTCAATGAAAGCCAGGACAGCACCCCTAACATCACACTGACCCCACATGACATCACCACCCACAGAGAGACAGAGGTCTGTCTCACTCACTCTCCAAGTCTGGAGTGAAAATGGCAGCAATGCACGGCTGTTTATATGGAATTCAAAACCCGTGCAAATCCGACAGCGTGATGATGATGTTTATCCTCATTCTGGTTTCCGAGTCTGGTGGGAAGTCCCGAGCCGGACTTTGGATTCTGGCTCGGAACATGAAGTCCAGGGGTTTTGGTTCTCTGAGAACCCGCTCATCTCTAATTATACTGCAATGGGCAGGATGTACCAACCTCTTGCGGAATATCCCGCCACACATCTCACCAACACTAATCACATATGTATTAACCTATGCGACTATTACCACAAAGGGCAACTCTCCCAATAAAATCCACCCTTTGCAGTGGCCACAGGTCCCTGGGATTCCGGGTTTATGACCCGGGAGTCATTTGTGATTTTGCAGTGACGCAGGTGGCCGTGAGGGATGCTGGGGGGATCCGTTTATAGGTTTCTATAGGGTAATGCCAGCTGGTCTTACCCTACGCATCAGAAAACCAGTTGCGGGGCTTTAGTACATATGGAAAATGTGGTAAAACACGAAAAAGGTTTTTTTTCCCGCATTTCCCCGTTAGTACATCCCGCCCATGTGAGATCCATTATGTATGTTATAGCACAGGCACCACACTGGTGAGGAGCTGCAGAAATACATTTACTACATAAGATTACAAATTTAACATTTCGACATTGGGGTGTATTCAATTCAAGTCAGAAAGACAACAGTTTCTGACTTTTTTTGTCAAATAGAGTTACGTCCTATTCAATTTTCCGACAGGTTGGCAATCCCAACTTGTCGCAAAACACGTGGATCTGTGGATAAGCCGTGGATACACATGTTTTGTCGGATTTGCGGCCAAATCCGACAGCTTTAAACCCCGTTTTCAACAATGTCAATCCGACTTTAAAAAAAAGTCAGATTGAGATTGTCGAGGTCGCCCAAGTCCTGTCGGATTTGGACGTAAATTGAATACTGCATTGTTGGATCCTTTCTGTTGGAAAGAGATTTAGCTGTAAAGAGTTTATATTCATGCGGCGATGCAGCGGCCACATAATCTATTCATGATGAGTCTGGGATTTCCGTGGATGACAATGAGAGTTTGAGCACTGGGATAAAGCAGAGAAAATGACAATAAAGTAAAGAGCAAAGTTCCATCAATAGGGTGCAGCGGTGATAACAGATTAATTAATGTTATAGTAGAATAGAAAGCAGTGTCCAGCACAACACGTGCAATCATCGACCTGACCGCTCGGACGTGGCCCTGGAGCTGAGCAGATGTTATATGAGAGTCCTCCTGCGTCATCCTCCAGATGTGTCTCAGTATAGATCTGACGCTGAGCCCGATACACAGACACGTCATAGACAAGGGCAGACAGAATCTGATCAGCGAGCTGCTGACAATATAACCAGTATTCCAGGTATTATCACAACCATCCAGACTGGGCGCACCAGTGTGATTTCTGGGACAGTCAGTGGTCATTGTAAATAAGATTGGAACGTTCACGACCAAGGAAAATAGCAGCGATCCCATTATGAGATGAGGAACAGAAGACGGGAACCTTGATTTGATACGAAGGAATAGCTGGTTGGTAGCATTCACCAGTCTGACGCAGTAGAAGACGGAGAGCCAGGTGGTGTTCCAGAAACTGACAGCAAATAGGGAATTCTGTAACATATACAAGAATAATACTATGTGTTTGTCCAGCATCAGATATATCCCAGAGTGTTCTAGATAATAATACACAGTCTGGATTGCCTGGAAGAGGAGATTGGTCAGCAGGGTAACAAAGTGGATTTTCTCACAAACACCCGGATTGCTGGTCTCTCTCCAGTGTCTGATGTACACAATGAAAACTGCGCAGCAAACGATGGTCCCGGATATCCCAATAATCATTGAAATCATTAATTTAGTAATATTCACAGGAAACATCTTTGTCTCTCAGTGTCTGATCTTTGTGTGATTGCCCTTTAGCAATGATTGATTACACAGAGGCAGGAGCGTCATATTAATATGAGCATCTGATGCAAATATACTCAGTACCTGGATCACAGGTGTGCGCTGCGTATAATGGACGGTGCATACAGTATATATTCAGGTTACACAGTGACACTTGGCTTCATCTGATTCCTGAATATTTAAAATCAGGAAAATGTTATCTGAGGAAAGTTTCCCCTAGAACAGAAGCCACGTCATATGATATTCTTTCATTTGCATTTTATTTTTATCATAGAGATTAAACTGATGACAGAATCTGGAGAAGAAGTGTTTGTTTTACTACTTACATATCTATAAAATATTGTACTTGGAATTAGTGACCAGCGCAGTATTTGCAACACTCCGTGTATTATGAATTGCGTATATTACAGAGATAACTAATTGCACTAGGTTTAATTTAAGATTTACATAAGATTTGTATGATAGACAGATGGAGTTGTGGAGGTAAATGCAATAGGTTGTGATTCTATTAAATGTGCGAGATTCCTGCCAAAAACATGCGAGTTTCCAATTGCCGTATGTACTGTAATAAGCTTCAGGAATATGTAATCTCACACGAAACTCGCATCAACCATTCTCGGACCGGAAAAACAGACCATACAGAAGTTGTCCATGTTAAACATACAACTGGATGCTATATATATATATATATATATATATATTAGAGATGAGCGGGTTCGGTTCCGGAACTGAACCCTCCCGAACTTTGCCTTCCGAGTCCGGATCCGAGCCCGGCTCGGGTTCTCCCGCCTGACGCGGAAACCCGAACGAGGCAAAACGTCATCATCCCGCTGTAGGATTCTCGCAGGATTTGGATTCCATATAAGGAGCCGCGCGTTGCGCCCATTTTCACTCCAGTCTCGGAGAGTGAGAGGACGTGTATTCAGTGTGCTCAGTCTCTGTTTATTGGGGCAGGAAAGTGGGGTGACAAGTGTTGTGCTGCTCAGTCCAGTCCATATAGCCAGTGTAGCTATAAAGTGGTGCTGTTTTGTGCAGACCAGTCCATTGTAGTCAGTGTATTGTGCTGTATCAGTCCAGCAATTCACAGTGTTGTTGTTCTCTGCTGCCGTATATCAATAATTCCAGTATATATATCAGTAATTCCAGTGACGATATACGCTGCTGCTATATATCCACTGCTGCAGTATAACAATTATAACAGAAAACAAACAAACAAAACAGGACCCCGCCTCATTATCCACCTTGATTAAGGTATCTACACCAGCATCTCTTTTCCGAGTTCCCACGGACTTCTCTATCGGCACTCTGGTTCCCGCAAGCCGCATACACCAGCCTGCGGCTCTCATCTGTTATATCGGCCTCACTTGCTACAACAGCCCGGCAGTCATCGGCCTCACTTGCTACAACAGCCCGGCGGTCATCACCATCTCCTTGCTGCATAGCACTAGAGGGCAACGCAGGACTAAGAACCGGGGACGCCCGGTTTCGGACCAGCCCACAGGAGAGGTACAAATTATAAGCAGCAGAGCTATGTGACAGGAACTTTGTGCATTACCTGGGACCATTCCTTATTCAATCACACAAATGAATCCACAAGTGTTAACCTTGTGAGTGATTACAGGATCTTCAGCAAGTTCAATTTACAAGCTGCTTATAAAATCTCATAAGATGTCTATATTTATCAAGGTGTGTTCTATAAACATCCTAGTGATATTTGGTGGACCCCTTCATTTAAAGTAAAGCCTTCTTTACCTCTAATACCAAGAAATAAAGACACGGAGACTTGAATTTGGCAGAAAAATTGCTAGCTATTTATTTGACCCTAACCATAGCAAACCTGTAAATGAAAACTTTGTTAAGATGCCGATTCAGCCGGCATATGGTGGCAGAAAAAAGAACGGCTCTATTAAACTAACGCTAACCTTAAAATGCTAAAATTCGAAACCATCCTAATTTAACTACAAACTATCAAACTCGGTAATAGGTGACAACTCAACCCCCACAGTGACTACCCACCCTGATGGGTGCCCTGCCGCTGCCTCCCGGACGGGTGGTCGAGCGGCCAATAAGTCGATGGAGGTGAGTGCACCTAAACCACACCAAACTGTAAATCACTACAGCTTACCATACAACTACAAACTGCCGTTCTTTTCCGCCAACAGCGAAAGACTCTTCCCCAGAGTCTTCGCACCGCCACCATAACCTCACCCTAACTCCTGCAACACTAGACACAGATCCTCCAGGAAAAGCATCATCCCCTCATTGGATAGATGCACACCATCAGGCCGAAAAAGGTGGCTGTCTCGGAACCGAATCCTAGGGTGGTGAACTACTTTGCCTCCGTGGGACAGCACCCACTTCGCCACCGCCCCATTCACCTTTTTTCTGGCCTCATCAATTACGCGACCGTCCGCCACACCTCGCCAATTCAACCTTGGCACCATCAAGGAGAACACCAATACGCAATTGGTCCATGTTGCGGCCACACTTGCCAGATCCTGTATCATGGCCCACCGCAGCTCCAAAGACGTCCTCTTCCCCAGGTCGTTGCCACCTAGATGGACAACTAGCACCCTAGGGACTCCATGCTTGCTGGCCTGACTGACTAGTCTACTTCGCAGATCTTTCCACATCATCCCTCGCCAACCAAGCCAACGAACTCCCTGAGCCCTAGGAAACATCTGAGCCCCCTCCGAGGCCAGAAACTTGGCGGCCCAATACACATAAGAGTGGCCAACCACCCAAATAGCCAAGTCATCTTCAAACCAACCTGAAGAGGAGGAAAAGGGGGTAAAATTGGTTACTAATTATCAATATCTTGTTTATTAAATGCCCTCATTGCATTAACCTGAAGGATCTGCCAAAAAGAAAAATTGGAGTTTTTGTCTATTGCAGAAGTCACGGCCTAGCCGATCTGCACAAGCTTCTAGCCATTTTGAAGCGAACATGAACACACAATGGGAAAAATCGAATTAAAATAAGAAATTAAACGGTTGGGGGGGGGGTATAAAATGGGAAAAACATGTAAGAACTCAGCTGGAGGTGAAAGCGTAAAACCTGCTGAGGGACTTTGATTAGAACTGATCAGCCAAATTGTGGATTAGAATTCAGTCCGTCAAGTCAGGCAAAAATCGCAAAAGAACTCCAGACCCCCGCTGCCGGCTCATGCCAGCAACGGCGAGTAGCTAATCCCTGAGTAGGATAAAAAGGGGGGACAAACAAACGCACAACACCATAACGCACTGAACTATAACAACATGATTATACAACTGTAATTAAACAAAAACCACGCGCAAGCCAACATCTCATGCAACGGGGCGAATATATCGTCTGTAACTCGACGACTTCCATCGCCCCCACCGCCTGGATTTCAGCCATGGAAAATCCCGCCGCCGCAGCCGACGTCGCAGCCCCTATGCGGAAGGAATGCGTCCCGAACGCAGCGGGTGGAAGGCCCAAGCTCGCCAGACAGCGACCCAGCATCCAACGAAATTGATACTTCGTCACCGGCAGCCCGTCATAATGCAGCAGCCATGACCCCCGACCGTCAGGCCGTACTGCCTCATACTGCACTGCCAACCTTACTGGGCAAATGCTCTCCTCAAGTGCCGGAACCAAGGTGACCCATCGACCTTTCCCCACTTGGTCCGTCTTAGAGCGCCGCAATCTGCATAGCAAGGACCTCTCACCCACCACCACGTCCCTGACCAGCATGCGCGAATCTGCTCGCTTAGAAGGCGCTACCAATTCCGAAACCCTAAAGGCCCCGTGGTAAGCCATTGAGAACGCCAAACTGAACAACAGCGACTCGAACATGGACGACGCGACGCCTCCAACCGCCCTGATGACAGCCGGCAACAAAGCCGCATCAATGGGCCGCCTCCTGTCAGGCGGCGTCGGCGCGACTCGCGCCCATCCTTTCATCGCCTTCAGCAGAATCTCGCTTTTTGTCACGTCAGGGACGCCCTTTATTTTGCTGAAAAACTAAATACCAGCCAAGTACCGGGATACCACCGCTCTGGACCTACCCGAAACATACAGCTGCCAAATAAAAGAAAGCATCATCCGATGCCCGCTCTTACCTTGTTGATTTCGTCCACGAACAAACTCCTTCCACTCGCTCCAAGCTTGTCCGTAAGCCTTAAGCGTGGTTGGCGCGACTGACCGCAACGCTAGACCCTCCAGTCCGGCTTGATCACCTGCCAAACATAACCGGGACAATGAAAACCATGCTCGTCGGCCTCAAAACCTTTCCCACTGCCCTCGCGACAAAGCGTCGGCAATTCCGTTCTCCAGACCGAGCACATGCTGCGCGCGGAACAACAGGTTCCTACGTAGGCATGTCAATAGCAACTGTCCCAGCACCCTCAGCACCGCCAGCGACTTTGCCCTCTGGTTATTTATCGCATGCACCACGCCCAGATTGTCACATCTAAACAAGATGCTGCGATGAGCCAGCCGATCGCCCCAGACCTCCAGCGCCACCATAATGGGGAAAAGCTCCAGAAGCAACAGGTCCTTAGTTAAACCTTCGCGATGCCATTCCGCCGGCCATGAGGCCGCGCACCAAAATCCCTCCAGATAGCAACCGAATCCAGAGGCACCCGCTGCGTCGGTGAACAGCTGCAACCTAGCGCTGTCCACCGTTGGCGCCTGCCATATACACACCCCGTTGAAGTCCTCCAGGAACGAGGCCCATACGGCCAAATCCCTCTTAATCTCGGAGGACAATCGCACGAAATGGTGTGGTCTGGCACACCCCGCAGTTGCCCTTTCTAGCTTCCGGCAGAAAACCCTGCCCATCGGGATTACCCGACAAGCAAAGTTCAACATGCCCAGCAAGGACTGCGCGTGCCGCAGTGTGACTTTACGCGACCCCTCGAACCGGCAAATAGCGTCACGGAGCTTCACCACCTTGTCCCGAGGCAGCCGACACGATCCCGCCACAGTGTCAATCTCAATCCCCAAAAAGGACAAACAGGAGGCCGGTCCCTCTGTTTTATCCTCGGCCATGGGAACGCCGAAGTGGAAAAACAGAGCTCGGATGCTGAAAAGCAAGTCGCCGCACCGTGAAGAATTTGCCGGACCCGCACACAGGAAGTCATCGAGGTAATGGGCGACCCCATGACCCCCCGACGAAGACTCCACGCACCAATGTAGAAACGAGCTAAACCGTTCGAAAAACGAGCATGAAACGGAACATCCCATCGGCAAACATTTGTCGATGAAATACTCCATTCCTATCCGAAAACCCATAAAACGGAATGAGTCCGGATGTAACGGCAGCAACCGAAAAGCGGACTCAACATCAATCTTAGCCATGAGGGCCCCAGTCCCGTAACTGCGGACCAGCTCCAGCGCCTCATCAAACGACTGATACACCACCGAGCAATGAGCCGGCGGTATCGCGTCATTGACCGACGCACCCAACGTGTAAGAAAGATGCTGAATGAGCCGAAAAGCGCCTGGAGTCTTCTTGGGAACCACCCCCACTGGAGAGATGACCAAACCATCCACCGGGGGCGATGTAAACGGTCCCTCCATCCTGCCCAACCTGACCTCCTTATCGACTTTCTCCCGCAGCACCAACAGCAAGGCATGGGCAGACTGGAGGTTCCGCTGGGCCCGCACCGACACCTCGCTCGCAACAGGCAAGCGAAAACCAAAACGAAAACCGGAAAACAAAAATTTTGCATCCGCCCTATTTGGATACCAATCCAACCACTTGCCCATCGTATCCAAATTAATTGGCGTTGGAGCTCTGCGGAGCGCTCCCGCCCGCGGCCTGTCTCGGGTAAGTTTGCTTACCCCGGGCACCCTGACGACTGCCTTTGAAGCAAGAGGAGGCTGGGTGGGGTCCGCCACATTGCAAGCACGAGTGTCGAAAACGACACTGCTTGCCGAAGGAACAGGCCGCGTTGTTGAACGAGAAACATTTCCCTTTTGTGGCGGCTTGCCCCCCTGCACGGACGGCCGACCTACCTGGCTTGGCCGATTCGCCGTCTGCGCCGGACCCCAGGGCGGACGACCCCGCGCGGTACCCGTCCGCCCCCGCGTTCCGGGGCTCCTTAGCCTGTTGCGAAGCTCGAGTGACCTTGAGCCAGACTTCCACGTCCTTACACCCAAAGTCCATGACTTGCAACCCATCCTGCTTCTCCCTGAATTCCTGGTCATACCGACGCCATTCGGAGCCCGAAGATGTGCGCTGCATGTCGTGTATGAGATGCAGGTACCGAATGATGTTCATGTGCTCGTCCGGTCTATCTTCCAGGTAACAAGCCGCGAAGACCCAAAAACCGGCCAGCCAGTTATCGAAGGTACGGAAGGCCTCGGCCCCGATGCCCTTCTTTGCTGCCGCCGCCTTATACTCCTTCTTCGCGTCCTTCGTCAAGACGAACACATCAACAAAGTCCCCCCTGCAAATCTTCCTATGGCAGCTATCCCTCAGCCCCCGCATCACTGCCGTGTAGTCGCAGCGAACAACACCGGGCAAATCGCGGCGTTTCTTGGCCCTGCGAGCTTCCTCGCTCAGCCGCTTGCGCCTCTTCCGCCTCTTCTGCTGTCCCGCCGCCCTCTTGGCGAATTTCGTCGCACGCTTCTTCGCCCTAGTCGTACTACTAACGTCAGACGCCGGCAACGACAGAGAAGATGAAGAGGAGGAAGAGGAAGAATTACGAGAACTAGAGCTCGTGGAGGAGCCCGATACCGACTGCACCCCCTCACCTGATGCCGTCGACTGCCCCGACACGGAATCCTCCGGTGTGGCCAAACCGACGTCTTCCTCCTAGGACTCTGCCATCTCCACTTCCCTGCGATCCCCTGTAGAAGAGAAAGGAGCGGAGGACCCAGCAAGCAATCGCGGCGCATGCCGAGCAATACGTGAGGGGGGCGTCGCCGCCGCGCGCCCCTGCCCGTCCTGTCCCGGACCATGATCCATTTCTGCGGCGGCCGCCCCGAGCTCCCGGCAGGCGCGGGCAACTCGCTGCGCCGCCGAAACCCTCCGCTCACTGGACCCGCCTGCCACCGCAGGTGTGCCGGAACTTGCAGCTACCCTCGGGGAAGCAGCCGCGGCCAGCGGCCCTAATGCCACCACCACCGTGGCCAGGGCCGACGCCAGCGCTCCGGAGGGGTCCTGACCGCCCCAAAACGCGGCATCGGACCCCGAGGGACCTCCAGCTGGGGCCCGCGCGCGACCACTTGCTCGACGCCCAACAGGCATTAACCGGGCACCCGACGCCCGCTGCCCCGGCGGGGAAAAGGGGGCGTCCCTGACCGACTGCGAACCAGTCCCCCACCAAACCCCACCTCTACCGGGGGACTGGTCGTCGGTGCCAGCGCTGCCCTCACTCTCCACCTCCACATACGCCCCCTCCCCCTGAGGATCGGAGCTATCTCCGGCCGCTGGGGGGGAGCCGCTGCGAGACCGGGCATCGCGTGCAGCAGCCCTGCGGCCACTAACCCATTCCCTGTCCCCCCTCCTCCCCCGCAGGCCGCTGGATTCCGGCTCCAGGGGAGTGAATTGGGGAGACAGAGAAACCTGCGGCGCAGCAGCGCGCGCACGCGTGCGCACGGCGCCGCTTGCAGTGGGCACGGGCTTGCGCGCATCCCGTGCGCGCGCCCCGTCCCCGCGCGCTGCAACACCCCTTTGCGTAGACCCTGCCTCCTGTTGTGCAGCCCTGCTGCCTCCTATACGTGCCCTGCCTCTCCTCCCCCCCCCGGCCCCCGCCGGACTCCGGCTGCCGGGGAGTGATCTGGGGAGACACTGGGGCTAGCGGCGCCGCTGCGCGCGCACATGCATCCTGCCATCGAGCTCCCGTCTGAAGTCCCCGTGTCACCTGCCGCGCGAGGCTCCGTAACAAGCCCCGCGCGGCGAGCAGCTGACCCCCGCCCGGCCTCCCCCCCCCCCCGCCTGGCACTTCCACTCGGCCTCGGCAAGGGGGGAGTGATAGGGGCCGAGTACGGATCTACCGCGGGCGCCGGACACCGCTGCTACGTCTCCCGCACTCGGTGGCGAGGGCTGCTGCCCGTCCTCCGGGCGGCCTGACCGGACCTCCGGCCTACCCCGCCGCCCGCACCCGCCCGGCAGAGCCGGCCCGGCCCCCAGCGGCGAGGCTGACCTGGTCCGCTGCGCTGCGTTCCTGCCCGAGCCCATGGAGGCCCCAAGGGACGGAGCCCCGTCCCCCAGGCCTGCCACCCCTTCCTCGGGTCCAGCTCCACCGCCAGAAGCGCGGTACCGAGCTGGGGTACCGAGCTGGGGTCCCGGCGGAACGACGAGGGCGAGAAGCCATGACAGCTAAAGGAATGCAGGGGAGAGCTACCAAGAACAAATCCTCTGATAATTACAATCACAAATTGGGGAGCTCTGCTATGCAGCACTCACCCACTCATAAGGCAATTCACCGACAAGAGAGAGCAAAATGGCCTAGCCTTCCCTATATATATTAAACCCTCCCCTTTTCCAAAGGCTGTACTTTCCTCACAGCTAGGTCCACCCCTCACAAGATGTTTAACTCATTCCTTTCCTATGCAGTCAATTCTCTCTCCTTATATAGCCATACACATTAACTATTTTACATCATTGGTATTATTATCAGCATGTTTTTATTAAGTGTTCTGGTTAATAAATTGTGTTAATTTTTTTAAACGTCGGCTCTCATTAATTTCTTTCCCTGTTACATGGCGCAGCCGTTTCTTTGTTTTCTGTGATTTCTCTATGACACTCACCTAGTGTTGTCGGCCGCGCATTATATCAGGGGAATTCTCTAACATTGCACAGTCTACTAGTTGGGCGCTTATAAGCAGTCATATAGTTTTTTGGTTCTTAACAATTATAACAACCTGTTGGGCTGCATCAGACCAGTGGTAGTGTCCTGTGTCATCAGTAATTCCAGAGGCAATATACGCTGCTGCTTTATATCAACTGCTGCAGTATAACAATTATAACAACCTGTTGGGCTGCATCAGACCAGTGGTAGTGTCCTGTGTCATCAGTAATTCCAGAGGCAATATACGCTGCTGCTTTATATCAACTGCTGCAGTATAACAATTATAACAACCTGTTTGGCTGCATCAGACCAGTGGTAGTGTCCTGTGTCATCAGTAATTCCAGTGACGATATACGCTGCTGCTATATGTCCACTGCTGCAGTATAACAATTATAAAAGCCTGTTTGGCTGCATCAGACCAGTGGTAGTGTCCTGTGTCATTAGTAATTCCAGAGGCGATATACGCTGCTGCTATATATATCCACTGCTGCAGTATAACAATTATAACAACCTGTTTGGCTGCATCAGACCAGTGGTAGTGTCCTGTGTCATCAGTAATTCCAGTGACGATATACGCTGCTGCTATATATCCAATGCTGCAGTATAACAATTATAACAACCTGTTTGGCTGCATCAGACCAGTGGTAGTGTCCTGTGTCATCAGTAATTCCAGTGACGATATACGCTGCTGCTATATATCCAATGCTGCAGTATAACAATTATAACAACCTGTTTGGCTGCATCAGACCAGTGGTAGTGTCCTGTGTCATCAGTAATTCCAGTGACGATATACGCTGCTGCTATATATCCAATGCTGCAGTATAACAATTATAACAACCTGTTAGGCTGCATCAGACCAGTGGTAGTGTCCTGTGTCATCAGTAATTCCAGAGGCGATATACGCTGCTGCTATATATCCAATGCTGCAGTATAACAATTATAACAACCTGTTTGGCTGCATCAGACCAGTGGTAGTGTCCTGTGTCATCAGTAATTCCAGAGGCAATATACGCTGCTGCTATATATACGCTGCTGCAGTATAACAATTATAACAACCTGTTAGGCTGCATCAGACCAGTGGTAGTGTCCTGTGTCATCAGTAATTCCAGTCATTCCTGTGACGCATATTGTCTCATATAACTCCCAAAAAATAATGGAGAACAAAAATTTAGAGGAGAAAATAGGGAAAGATCAAGAAGAACCACTTCCTCCTAGTGCTGAAGCTGCTGCCACTAGCCATGACATAGACGATGAAATGCCATCAATGTCGTCTGCCAAGGCCGATGCCCAATGTGATAGTAGAGGGCATGTAAAATCCAAAAAGCCAAAGTTCAGCAAAAAGACCCAAAAAAAGAAATTTAAATGGTCTGAGGAGAAAGGTAAACTTGCCAATATGCCATTTACGACACGGAGTAGCAAGGAACGGCTGAAGCCCTGGCCTATGTTCATGACTAGTGGTTCAGCTTCACATGACGATGGACGTAGCATTACAGTGATTTTACCAATTAATATCAGTGATTTATCATTATTGCAGTGATCTTGCCAATTTATTCCAGTGATTTGGACGTAGCATTACAGTGATTTTACCAATTAATATCAGTGATTTTGTTTATAATTATTAATTACAGTGATCTTGCCAAATAATGCCAGTGATTTGGACGTAGCATTACAGTGATTTTACCAATTAATATCAGTGATTTATAATTATTAATTACAGTGATCTTGACAAATAATTCCAGTGATTTGGATGTAGCAATACAGTGATTTTACCAGTTAATATCAGTGATTTATAATTATTACAGTGATCTTGCCAAATAATTCCAGTGATTTGGACATAGCATTACAGTGAATTTACCAATTAATATCAGTGATTTATAATTATTACAGTGATCTTGCCAAATAATTCCAGCAATTTGGACGTAGCATTACAGTGATTTTACCAATTAATATCATTGATTTGTAATTATTACAGTGATCAGGCCAAGTAATTCCAGTGATTTGAACATATAATTCCAGTTGGAATTGCTTGTGTCGCTTGGCTTAGTCATACAGCTACCTCATTGCACATCTTTGCATGAGGTGCTGTTTGGGGCCTAGTTTTTGAAAAGTGCCATCCTGTGTGACACTGCCGTAAGAGTCCAGGGGTACTGCTGTATTAGTCCTGGGGTACTGCCGTATAACTCCACCAATTGCAGATTTTTTTTAAAGTGACTGGAGCGTGCTGGAGATGCTGTCAGTGGACCGAACAATTGCGGCCCACTCTTGACATTCAGCCACTGCGTGACACTACTAGATGGGCCAGGTGGTTGTGTCGCTTGGCTTAGTCATGCAGCTAATTCATTGCACCTTTTTTTCTTCTTTGCATCATGTGCTGTTAGGGGCCCTTTTTTATATCTGCCCTCCTGTCTGACACTGCAGTGTCACTCCTAGATGGGCCAGGTGTTTGTGCCGCCCACTTGGGTCGCTTAGCTTAGTCATCCAGTGACCTCGGTACAACCTTTTGGCCTAAAAACAATATTGTGAGGTGTGAGGTGTTCAGAATAGACTGGAAATTAGTGGAAATGAATGTTATTGAGGTTAATAATACCGTAGGAGCAAAATTACCCCCAAATTCTGTGATTTTAGCTGTTTTTATGTTTTTTTTAAAAAATCATCCAGATCCAAAACCAAAACACGAAAGGGTGGTTTTGGCAAAACCAAGCCAAAACCAAAACATGAAAGTGGAATTAGAACCAAAACCAAAACACAAAACACGAAAAGTGCCAGCCGCACATCTCTAGAAAACACCCCTTTTCACATTATTTTAGTAAAAATAATGTTAATAAATAGGCCCCATAGAATGAAGGGGGAGGGGGACACAGGGACACATAAACTGAAGGGGGGAGAGAGACACAGAAAGACATAGAATGAAGGGGGGAGACACAGAGAAAGGGTCGGATTAAGCCTTGGGAGGACCCGGGGCACTTAAAGGGGCCCCGGGGAAGGGGGGTGAATATGAGATTGTGCTCTGTTCCTGGGGTATCCGGACAAAAGGTCGACACCAATAAGGTCGACACCACTTAGGTTGACACCATTTGGTCGACGCACCTTAGGTCGACGCCTGAAATAGGTCGACATTGACAAAAGGTCGACATGATCAAGATTGACATGGAAAAAGGTCGACATGAGTTTTTCACTTTTTTTCTTCATTTTTTGAACTAATTATTATACTTTATGATCCACATGGACTACATTTGGGAATGGTAACCTGTTCCAAGTGCAGCAAGGCACCTTGCCCGAAGCATGGCGAGTGAAGAGAGCCATGCGAGGGGACACGGTGCACTAATTGGGGTTCCCAATCACATTACGGAGAAAACGACACCAAAAAAACATTAAAAAACCCATGTTGACCTTTCTCCATGGAGACCTTGTTCATGTCGACCCTTTGTCCATGTCGACCTATTTCAGGTGTCGACCTAATTGCTGTCAACCTTGAGTCCCAGATCTGTTCCTGGACCTCTTAATATATGATTGGCGTCACCTGTGTTAAACTATTTAATTGATAAGAAAGGTATTTCAGTACAGAAGAGTAGGAGATGCTGGGATCCCTAGGACACTTACAGCTCTCATCCCGCTCCTATCTCTACTCTGGTCAGGAAGCTCCATCGATAGCTCAGGAAACCTGATACTCCTGCGTTTCTACCTGCTCTGCACACTGCCCTTCTCACATTTTGACTGTCTGGTTCTGCTGCTGCATTAGCTAGTGATGTCAGAGAGCGGGTTCCACGGAGACATGGAATGAAGAGGGGGTACACCGAGAGACACAAAATGAAGTGGGTGAGGCTGTTTGACACAGAGTGAAGGGAGGGGAAGACTGAGAGACACAGAGTTAAAGGTAAGGTGAGAGACACAGGTGGAACATGATGGTGTGGTAGAGAGATTCAGTCAGGAGATGATGATGTGGCAGAGATGCAGGCAGAAGATACTAGTGTGGTTGACAGATATGCAGGGGGAGATGATGGTGTGGTTGAGAGAGATGCAGGGGGAGATGATGGTGTTGTTGAGAGAGATGTAGGGGAGGAGATGATGGTGTGGTTGAGAGAGATGCAGGGGGAGATAATGGTGTGCTGAGAGACAATGGATGGGTGAGATGATTGTGTGCTGAGAAACAATTCATGAAGAGATGACAGTGGGAATAGATGATGGCTTGGCTGAGAGATGACCCAGAGGGGAGATAATGGTGTGCCTGAGAGATGCAGGTAGGATTTGATGGTGTGGCTGAGAGATGCAGGAAGGAGATGATGGTATGGGTGAGAGAAGCAGGGGGAGATAATGGTGTGGCTGAGAGATGCAGGGAGGTGATCATAGTGTGGCTGAGAGGTGACACATGGAGATGATGGGGTAGCTGAGAGAAACAGGGGGTAAATGGTTTGGCTGAGATTTGCAGGAAGGAAATGACGGAGTAGCTTAGGGACACATGGGGAGATGATGGTGTGGCTGAGAGATGCAGGGGTAAATGGTGTGGCTGAGATATGCAGGAAGGAGATGAAGGAGTGGCTGAGAGATGCAGGGGGAGATAATGGTATGGCTGAGAGATGCAGGGAGGAGATGATGGTGTGGCTGAAAGACCCAGGGGGTAGATGGTGTGGCTGAGATATGCAGGAAGAAGATGATGGAGTGACTGAGAGACGCAGGGGGAGATGATGGTGTGACTGGGAGATGCAGGGAGGGATGGTGTGGCTGAAAGATGCAGAGGGAGATGACAGAATGGCTGAGAGATGCAGGGAGAGATAATGGTATGGCTGAGAAGTAATGCAGATAGGAGATGATGGTGTGGCTGAGAAACATAAGGGGGAGAAGGTGTGGCAGAAAGATGCAAAGAGGGAGACGGTGAGCTGAGAGATGCAAAGGGGAGATGGTGTGGCTGAGAGATGCAGGGGGAAGATGGTGTGGCTGAGACAGAAGGAGAGATTGTGTGGCTTAGAGACACAGGGGGTATGGCATGAGACAGGGGGCACAAGTCTGGTTGAACCGCTGTTGTATGATGATGACCTTTGTAATATTCCTACACAAGCAGGTATTGTATGTACAAGGTGATATCATACATGAATAGTGAATACCAGCAGAAGAAGCCATCTTCCCAGAGAGGATACATTTCTTCAGAGGTTCCCCATTGTGAGAAACCATCATATAGGTAAGGTGCATATGAAATGGAAACTGATGTTCCGAGAGTAATGAGAAATGGGTGGCGTGTCATGTTGATATGCTGCATTTTCAGTGGACATGCCCCTTCTGGTATGTGGCTACACCCATTTTAAAGGTGCACCTTTGGCACGCACACATAGTTTCAGGTGGGGAAGAGAGGCACCGTTCTTCATCTTGACCTGGGCACTAGAGACCCTAGTTATGCCTCTGCCTGGCACACTGTTTTGTATACTTTTGGAAACTTACTTCAGTCTGTTGGAAATCTGGCACCGCAAATTCCAGCTTGCATCAAGCTTTCCAAAACTGAATATGTCTAATTTTGTATGATCTTGTGCTGAGTTCTTCGCCAGCTGATACATGTTGATTTATAATAAACTCAGTGATAATTATGGTTTTATGAGATCTGAATTCCCACCAGGCAAATAGCTAAGAGGAACTACTCCCACTGAAAAAATGGGAGAACACAACAAGCTGCTGCTGCTTCAGCTAAATTGGTAAGGTATGCCAGGTCATGCACACCCCGTCATCCACAAGAAGAGAAGAAGAGTGCTCAGCTGTTACTCCTACAAAAGCATCTCTGCCTGCTCAGAAATCCTCTAATACATTAGAATATGATATTACATTACAGCAGGTTTTGGATTCAGTATTGGGGAAGTGCAATCTATTATTTGTCAAGAGCTTAAAAAGGTTTGTGAAAGGGTTGGTGAAGCAGAGATGTATATCTCCAAGTTAGAGGACTTTTTTTGTAGCTATGAAAATATAGGTTGACTATCTAGACTCTCAAATGGGGGTTGTTCAGAGGAAGGTATCTGATATGGAGGGTCACCTTCGGCCTTTTTATAGAACTTCCAGAGAGACCGGAGGGCCCTCTCCCAGAGGAGCTTCCCAAAAAAATTGGCTGGTGGAGACTTTTGGCCAAGATGCTGTTTTCTTCACATTTTTCAATAGAGAGAGCTCACCGTATACCTACTAGAATGGCACCACGAGGGGCGCCGCCTCAGACACTTATCATTACATTTCTTCATTATGGTGATTATGATGTACTTCTACAGTACGTCTGGCATGTACCAAGGGCCCACTGGAACGAGGTGGTAGTCAAGTTTATGTGCTTCCTTACTTTGCTATAGAGGTACAGAAAGAAAGAGCGCAATTTCTATCAGTCAAGAAACATTTGAGGGGCTTAGATATCCCATATGCTATACTCTTTCCATATAAATTGAGGATCATTGCCGTTGGCGAAACAAAAACAAAAAAATTTTCTCCCCTCGAGAAGTCCCAACCTGGTTGGATCAATATACCTGAACACTGGAAAATGGCTGCTAACTGACCTTGAATACTAGGAAATTTGTCACATATCTATAATGTCTTTTAGCATTATTTATTCCCAACATCCCTTACAAAGCTTAATTGTATTTAATGTACTAGTTTATAATGGTTATAGTCTTTTGTATACTAGTTTTTAATGGTTAAAAAGAAAATATATAAATTGCAATTAATGTATAAACTAAACAAGATAAATTAAGTGGTATTGTATAAATGACAGTAATTGTTATGAAAGCATCTTAGTAATATGCTCTACCAAACCTATATTTATGCGTACTGGAGTACAATTTTACATTGTAACAACACACAGGGAGTGGATTTTATTTTCAAGTAGAATATTTTGATATGATGGCACTTTAGCACTATGCACTATTATATTTGGGTTCAGTATGAGTTACCGATGGATGGAATGCCGGCGGTAAGTATACCGACAGCCCCCTATTTAGCACCCTAACCCTCACTTTTTCCCTACCCTAACCCTCCCTTGTGGGTGCTTAACCCTCCCCGGTGGTGCCTAACCCTAACCCTCCCTGCTTGGTGCCTAACCCTAACCATCCTCGCTTGGTGCTTAACCCTAACCCTCCCTGCTTGGTGCCTAACCCTAACCTTCCCTGCTTGGTGCCTAACCCTAACCCTCCCATCTCCCACTGCCTAAACTTAACCCTCCCCACTTGGTGCTGAACCCTAACCTCCCCTCCTATGTGCCCAACCCGCCCTCCCCGGTCCCTAACTCTTACCTTCCCATGCCTGCACCACAACCCTAACACCCCTTCTGATGCCTAAACCTAACCTCCTCCCACCCCCCAAACTCCCCCACCCCCACCCTACAGCAGGACGGCAGCGCGTCCTGCAGTCAGGATGATCAGGATGCCGGCTGCTGGTATTTTGATGCCAGCATCTCGTTTGGCATTTGTATTTCAACGCCGGGATTGTGTCCTCCCTCTGGATCCTGGCATCTGTATATCATATACCGTTCATCAGGAAGCTAACTGCATCCCTTATATTTATGTAGTACTGCAGTACATTTGTAGGATTGTTTGTAATGATACATTGATATGGAGTTGCCATGGAAAAATATTGATTTAAAGATTTATTAGATTTATTTATATTCATGATTTTGATTAGGTTGTACTGCTTAGTACCACTATGATGTTGGGTTATAGAATATTGTACATGTTTTTTGTTTTGTTTTTTGTATATAGCCCTTGGGGCAGAAGTTTGCTGGAGAGTGCTTTCTGCCTAGTGGCCACTTTGTTCCTTTGTTCCCCTCTTCTGTAAACTGAGAAAAGGGAGGTAATCTCCGCCTTTTATGATTTATTTCTTACTACAGGGTTTAGGTTAGGGGTATAGGTATGCCAAAGTTGGAGCTAAGTATACAGGGAGGGGGTATGGGAAGGATTGTCTATGTTAGGATTTTGTGTATTTTTACTGTGTGGTGGTATTGTCTTTCTTTTTGGGAAAGTCATTTTTTCACCTTCTTCTGTCTTCTCCTTTGTTGGTTCTCTTCATTTTTTCTCTCCATGTTTGGAAGGGTTGGGTATGGCTTACCAGCACTGGGGATTCTGGCGGTCAGCATACCAACCACGGGATCCTTGCAGCAGAATGCTGGTGGGGTGGGCAAGCCCAATGAAGCCCCTTGCGGGCTCGGTGGTTAGATGTGCTCGCCACAGGTTCTATTCCCACTCTATGGGTGTTGTGGACACCCATGAGTGGCAATAGTCCCTGCTAGTCGGCATGCTGACTGTCGGGATTTAGAGAGGGACAGGATGTAGCCGTCTGTATTGTGACCAGCGGTCTCCAGACTGCCGGTCACATAACTACATCCTGTTTGGAATATATGGAACATGTGTGTTTGTATGGGAATGCTGGGCTTAGTATTTATACTGTACATATAATCTGGAATGGCTATGTCGCAGATTAAGGTGCTGAGCTGGAATGTCAGGGGGCTAAATGACAAAATCAAGAGGTTATTGGTCCTCCGGCAGTTCAGCAATATAATGCAGATATAGTATACCTCTCTGAAACACATTTATTAGTTGGTAAGCTGATGTCCTTAAACGAAATCCTGGGATGGTTGGGCATATCACTCCTCATACACAACAGCGTCCTGAGGGGTGTCTGTGTTAATAAAAAAAAATGCGGGTTTTTAATTGGGGTAGACTGACCCTTGGGGGCACTATGTGTTTATTGAATGTCATGTCTCCTCTATGCCCTGCTGTTATGCACACCAGTGCCAGCAGGAATTTACTGGTGTCTGAACGGTGAGGGATGCAAAACAAATGAACTCACAGACAGACTGGGGAATATGACATTACATACACAGAAGGTGATAGGGTAACAAAATAAACACAAAATGAACAGAGAAGCCCAAAGGCTAAGAAACTGGGTGTCTCCCTAGTATTAGGAATGCTCAGATGGAAAGAAGCGAGATGTAGTGATTTAATACGTAGAGAACACGAAATGCTGTTGCTAAGGGCAACAGCAAAAACCCTAAAGGGTTACCAACGGGTGTGGCAGTAAACTCCTTGGTCAGAGATGGAATAATAGACACAAGGAGAGTCTCCACAATCCTAGTCCTCACTTGCAGTGCACTGGTTCAGCTTACTGCCACTAAACTGACACCTGAACACCTTGCACAGTGAGAAAGGATTTTGGCAGGCAAGTCTGAGAATACAGCCGCAAACTTGCTAGGTTCACAGAGTAGCAAAAGAACCCCAGCAGGTTAAACGACTGACTCCAGTCTTACTGCTAGGTCTGGATTGGCAGAGTGTAATACCAAATCCCAAGGCCTATTTGCAGTAAGCAACAAACAAATACAAAGTTTACACAGTACTAGCTAGCTTTCAGGAACTGACTAACCAACAAAGATTCAGCAGCATCTGCCTAACCTGAGAAGAGGGTTTATATAGCAGGTGCTGTCCACGCCCCACTCAGACCTCACAGACTGTGAGCACAAAAACCAGCACCGGATCCCCTGCCGTGCACAGAGCCTGTAACCACTGCACAGCAAAATACCCGAACCGGAGTATCAGCTATGCTTAGGTTACTCCGCTAGCACTTGTCTCTCGGTTGCCATGACGACGTGGCAGCACAGAGCAGGAGACCCTAACAGTACCCCCCCTCTGACGAGGGGTCAAAGAACCCCTACCACCGGGTTTATCGGGGAACTGCGAGAAGAAAGAGCGTAACAGTCTGGGGGCATGAAGATCACAACTGCGCACCCACGACCGCTCCTCCGGGCCATACCCCTTCCAGTGCACCAAAAATGACAGCCGACCCCAAACCATCTTGGAGTCAAGAATCCTTTCAACAACAAACTCCCTCTGGCCACGTATCAGAAGAGGGGAAGGTCTTCCACTGGAAGAAGGATTACTAATCGCCCGTTTTAAAAGGGAACAATTAAATGTTTTATTGATACCCAAAGAACGGGGTAGATCTAACTGAAATGCCACCGGATTGATAACCCTAGTGATCTTATAAGGACCGCCTAACTTATAAGGGGGCCTAACTTATGAGATGGCTGTCTCAACTTCAAATTCTTGGTAGACAACCAGACGAAGTCTCCTAATTTGAAGCTGCAGGGTCTTTTCCGCTTATCAAAAACCCTTTTGGTCACTAATGACACAGACACAAGGGCTTTCTTCACTTTCCTCCAAATACCTCTAAGGACCAAAACCACAGAGGAACCACCAGGCGTGGAGTCCAGGGGGTCAAAAGAATTGGCCTTAGGATGATGCCCATACACACAAAGGAAGGGAGAGATCCCTGTAGCAGAGTGAGCCGCGTTGTTATAGGCAAACTCCGCCATGGACAGATGAGCCACCCAGTCAGTCTGACACTTGGAGACATAACACCTGAGGAACTGCTCCAAGGACTGGTTCACCCTTTCAGTCTGCCCATTAGACTGCGGATGGTAGCCTGACGACAAGCTGACAGAAATCTGGAGATCGGAACAAAATGCCCTCCAGAATTTGGCCACAAACTGGGATCCGCGGTCAGAGACCACATCAAGTGGCAGCCCGTGGAGGCGCACAACATGCAGCATAAATAATTCAGACAGGCGTCTGGCCGATGGCAGCCCAACCAATGGAACGAAGTGCGCCATCTTCGAAAACCTGTCAACGACAACCCAGATGGCTGTCATCCCCGAGGATTTGGGCAAGTCCACCACAAAATCCATTGAAATGTGGGTCCATGGCTTAGATAGAATAGAGAGTGGATGTAATGGGCCAACAGGAACCCCTCTAGGAGTCTTATTTCGGGCACAGATGTCACATGCCCGAACCCACTGATCCACATCCCTAGCCACCGAGGGCCACCACACCGCCCTAGATAGCAACTCCCGAGTTCTGGCAATACCCGGGTGACCTGCCGACTTCTTGGCATGGAATTCCAGGAACACTCGCTGTCTTAACCTAGGAGGCACAAACAAAAGACCTACCGGAAGGTCTGGAGGAGCCTGCTCCTGTGCTCTAAGGACTAATGACAAGAGGTCCTGGGTAATGCCCACTTTAATACATGATGGGGACACAATGGGCAATGGCTCCTCGGTGGTCTCCTGGATTGGAGCAAAACTCAGCGAGAGCGCATCAGCCTTGATGTTTTTTGACCCAGGGCGATATGTTATCAAAAAATTAAAGCGAGCAAAAAACAAAGCCCATCGTGCCTGCCTGGCATTGAGGCGCTTCGCTGACTCTAAATATGCCAAATTCTTATGGTCGGTGAGAATTGAGACCACAAACTTAGCCCCCTCAAGCCAGTGTCTCCACTCCTCGAGTGCATCCTTAATAGCCAACAATTCCCGGTTACCCACGTCATAATTCATCTCGGCAGGTGAAAATTTACGGGAAAAGTAAGCACAGGGATGAAGGCGATTATCAGATATCCCCATCTGAGAGAGCACTGCCCCAATACCCATCTCAGAGGCATCCACCTCCACCACAAAAGGACGCTCTGGATCTGGGTGTCGCAGCACCTTGGCCGAGACATATGCCCTTTTGAGACGGGCAAAAGCCGCTTTGGCCTCACAAGACCAGTGAGCAACATCCACCCCTTTCTTAGTGAGTGCCACCAAGGGCGCCACTATAGACGAAAATCCAGCGATAAATCGTCTATAAAAATTCGCAAAGCCCAGAAAACGCTGAAGCGCCTTCAAACTAGTGGGCTGCACCCAATGCAGGACTGCCTGTACCTTGGAACCCTCCATTTGGAAACCTTCTGGGGAGATAATATATCCTAGAAATGCGATTTGCTGAACTTCAAATTCGCACTTCTCCAGCTTCGCCCCCAGCCGGTGGTCTCTGAGTTTCTGGAGGACTAAGCGTACATGCTTCCGATGTTCCTCCAGGGAATGGGAGAAGATTAGGATGTCATCTAAGTATACAACTAAGAATCTATCCAAATATTCCCTGAGCACATCGTTCATGAAGTCCTGGAAGACTGCCGGGGCATTACAGAGCCCAAAAGGCATCACCAAATATTCATAATGCCCTGAGTGGGTATTAAAGGCAGTCTTCCATTCATCCCCCTCTCTTATTCGGATTAGATTGTACGCACCGCGTAGGTCAATCTTAGAAAAAATGGTGACATTACGAAGCTGGTCAAACAAGACCGAAATGAGAGGCAGTGGGTATGAGTTTTTAATCGTGATACGGTTCAATTCCCTGAAGTCGATGCAGGGTCGCAACGAACCGTCCTTTTTACCCACGAAGAAGAACCCCGACCCAACTGGAGACTATGAAGGTCTGATAAATCCCTTAGCCAAGTTCTCCTGAATGTACTCTGCCATAGCCTGAGTCTCAGGACGTGACAGGGAGTACAACCTGCTCTTGGGAAGCTTAGCATTCGGCAACAAATCAATGGCACAGTCATAGGGGCGATGGGGAGGTAGTACCTCTGCAACTCTTTTGGAGAACACGTCCGCAAAATCTGCATAACATCCTGGCAATCCTGGCAAACTTAGCTGCGAAAGCCTGACTGGAAGGCTCAAGCAACTCCTGAAACAATCAGTACCCCAACTAAGAATCTCCCCAGAGACCCAGTCAAATTGAGGATTGTGGGCCCTTAACCAGGGTAACCCCAACACCAATGGGGCAAAAGTACAGACAGTCACATAAAAGGACAATTTTTCAGAGTGTGTGGCTCCAATAAACAAAGAAATCTGGCTAGTGCAAGAGGTAATTTTACCCTGGGATAATGGTTCCCCGTTTAACCCACAAATCTCAATTTCCGATGCCAAGGGTACTAAGGGAACAGAGTGTTTCAGGGCGAATTGGCGGTCCATAAAAACCCCGTCGGCCCCACTGTCCACAAAGGCCTCAGTCTTGACAGTTTGACCGAGGATCTTCAAGGTCACCGGAATGATAAAAGTCTTCTTGGGAAATTCCGACTTCTGACCTGACAGGATATTTCCCATCACCCTCAGGCCCTGAAGTTTTCCGGCTTTTCTGGGCATGATACTACCACATGACCTTTATTCCCACAGTACAAACATAACCCCTGCTGTCTCCTCCGCGTCTTCTCACGCGAGGAGAGGCGGGTAGCCCCAATCTGCATAGGCTCCTCGGAAAATTCCTCAGAGTCTGAGGTTCCCTTGGGAAAGAAGGAAACCTCGGTCTCCCTTTCAAGCCTGCGCTCTCTCAGCCGTCTATCCACCCGAATGGATAACTGCATGAGCTTATCCAAGCTATCAGGCAAGGGATATTGTACCAGTTGGTCTTTTAACTGGTTAGAAAGACCTCTTCGGTACTGGTGTCTCAGGGCTGGGTCATTCCACTGGGTATCATGGGCCAACCTCCGAAACTCCATACAATAAACCTCAACTGGCCTTCGCCCTTGCTTAAGGATCGAAATCTGAGCCTCGGCTGAGGCCGTCTTGTCAGGGTCATCATACAACATGCCCAGTGCCGTAAAAAAAGCATCAACACTTTTAAGCGACGGACAGTCAGGCTGCAACCCATATGCCCAGACCTGTGGGTCTCCTTGTAGCAAGGAAATCACTATGCCCACCCGCTGAATCTCCGACCCAGAAGACTGAGGCCTAAGCTGGAAATATAGCTTGCAGCTCTCCTTGAAACAAAAGAACTGCGAGCGATCTCCAGAAAAACGATCCGGGAGATTTACTTTCGGCTCCTTAACCCCTGAAGGTACTGCTGCTGCGGGAGCTCCGCCAGCTGCCTGCGAGGTGTGCATTTTAATGGACAAATCATTAAATTGTCGAGTCAGGACCTGCACCTGATCGACCACCTGTTGCAAAGTATTTTGAGGGGTATGCTCCATATTCCCACAAAATTTCAACAGGAGTATTAGGCTGCTGAATATGTTATGCACACCAGTGCCAGCAGGAATGTACTGGTGTCTGAACGGTGAGGGATGCAAAACAAATGAACTCACAGACAGACTGGGGAATATGACATTACATACACAGAAGGTGATAGGGTAACAAAATAAACACAAAATGAACAGAGAAGCCCAAAGGCTAAGAAACTGGGTGTCTCCCTAGTATTAGGAATGCTCAGATGGAAAGAAGCGAGATGTAGTGATTTAATACGTAGAGAACCCGAAATGCTGTTGCTAAGGGCACCAGCAAAAACCCTAAAGGGTTACCAATGGGTGTGGCAGTAAACTCCTTGGTCAGAGATGGAATAATAGACACAAGCAGAGTCTCCACAATCCTAGTCCTCACTTGCAGTGCACTGGTTCAGCTTACTGCCACTAAACTGACACCTGAACACCTTGCACAGTGAGAAAGGATTTTGGCAGGCAAGTCTGAGAATACAGCCGCAAACTTGCTAGGTTCACAGAGTAGCAAAAGAACCCCAGCAGGTTAAATGACTTACTCCAGTCTTACTGCTAGGTCTGGATTGGCAGAGTGTAATACCAAATCCCAAGGCCTATTTGCAGTAAGCAACAAACAAATACAAAGTTTACACAGTACTAGCTAGCTTTCAGGAACTGACTAACCAACAAAGATTCAGCAGCATCTGCCTAACCTGAGAAGAGGGTTTATATAGCAGGTGCTGTCCACGCCCCACTCAGACCTCACAGACTGTGAGCACAAAAACCAGCACCGGATCCCCTGCCGTGCACAGAGCCTGTAACCACTGCACAGCAAAAGACCCGAACCGGAGTATCAGCTACGCTCAGGTTACTCCGCTAGCACTTGTCTCCCGGTTGCCATGACGACGTGGCAGCACAGAGCAGGAGACCCTAACACCTGCCTAATATTGTCAGTATATTTTTCCCCACCTTATTCACATGAAATTGTTAATTCAGTTCCCTGATATCCTGGTTATTTGTATGGGGGATTTTAATAATATTCTGGATGAATTGTTGGAAGCTGAATGTTAGCTCTCTTCCTATTAAGCGAGGTTTGTGGCAGAGATGAGCTTGTTGGATGCATGGAGGATGAGAAATTCTAGTGTGAGGCAATATTCTAGCTTATCATATACGTATGGTTCATTTTCCAGTACAGACCTTACCCTTGTCTCTTCTGTCGATTAGCAACAGCCCTAGAGGGATATTGGACCATTCACCACTGATGTTCGACCTGGATGGGGATATACAGAAGCGACAACTCATTTTGTTTAACACTAATGGGAGACTGTTGGGGTTTGGAAATGGCGGGGGTGGGATACTTCGCTACTAATAATGGATCGGCCTGGGTGGAGGTAGTGTGACATGCTTTTAAATAATTTCAATGGTGCACCCTGATAAAATGAGCAGTGGAGCTTAAATCTATTTAGAAGCATCAGGCAGAGCTGGATTTAGATCTCATGGATTCCTAGGCAGTCAGCTAGTTGGCCTTGTGGGGAATCCTCTTGCAGACTGGAATTGGAGTATATAAGTATGGGCACTGAGTCATCAAAGTTAGTATGGCTGGACTCACAAAGAGATAATCATCTCCTAGCTAAGACTCAGTTTAGGCTCTTATTTACATCTCATTCACAATATATATTTGTAGAATAGAAGACCGTTCCTCCAATATAGTGTTAGAGGTTATGATGAAAATGGAGTCTTAAGTAAGACTCCAGATATTGTGGGGGTATTTGTTCATTTCTATCAGACCCTTTATGCTTCTAAGTTGATATGTATAGTATTAAAGATGTGAGTAGGTATTTGGCAGAGATTCCCCTTCCCACATTATCTATTGCAGTTAGGGATTTTTGTGATTCTCTGCTCGGGAGGTGGTTGGTTGGTTGGTTGGTTGGTTGGTTGGTTGGTTGGTTGATAGATAGATAGATAGATAGATAGATAGATAGATAGATAGATAGATAGATAGACAGACAGTTAAAAGATCAACAGTCAATAGGTCAACACCTTAGTGTTGACAGTCAAAAGATTGGCAGGGTGAAAAGGTCAAAAGGTTGACAGTCAAAAGGACTACAGGGTCAATAGGCTGATAGTGTCAAAGGGCGACATAAGGTTGACACTTTTTTTAGGGGTTTTTCACATTTTTACAACTTTTGCTGCATTTACTATCCATGCCACAAACTATTACCTTTAGTAACCTTGGGGCAGATGCATTATCCTGGAGAAGGCATAAGGAAGTGATAAACCTGTGATAAGTGCAAGGTGATAAACCCACCAGCCAATCAGCTCCTAACTGTCAATTTGAATATTGCAGCTGATTGGCTGTTTTGTTTATCACCTTGCACTTATCACTGGTTTATCACTTCCATATGCCTTCTCCAGGTTAATACATCTGCCCCCTTGTAGCAAGTTAAGCAAGCCAACAAGCTCAAAGCGTGGCGATCGAAGCCAGCCCGCGAGGGGACGCATTTCAACAAATTTACTATTGATGTCACAAACTATTATCTACTGTATAGTAACCTTGTAGTGAATGAAGCAGTGCGTAGCGAGCCACCGAACCCGAAGGGTGGCGAGCAAAGCAAGCCTGCGAGCAGACGCATTTCAACAATTTGGGTAAAAAAATGTTTAAAAATACAAAATAACATTCCAATTTTTTTGTGTTTTGACCTTTTGACCCTGTCGACCTTTTGACTGTCAGCCTTTTGACCCTGTCGACCCTATGGTGTAGACCTGACTGCTTGTCTTTTTATTGTCTATCTTCTGTATCACACCCCTCTGCTCACAAAGGAGAAAGTAGAGTCTGCACTTAGCTCCTTCTCTGGAAAAAAGGCTCCTGGTTTGGATGATGTGCCTCTTGACCTATTTAAAAAGGATGTCTCCTTTTACTTGCCTCATTTATTGGAATTGTACAATCAATTATTTGTAAAAGCTGTTCTTCTACAATCCATGTCAGATGCTCTCATAGTGGTATTGCATAAAACCAAGTCATATCGTCCTATTTCTGTACTCTCAACTGATGTTGGCGAATATATTAGCAACTGTGCTTAATCAGGTGATTTCACAGATTATTCACCCGATTCAGCGTCTATTAATATTAAACATCAGTTTACTTATTTACCGGCCTCTTATAAAGAGGAGATATCCTCAGTAACTGTCACTTTTGATGCAAGTAAGCAGTTTGACTCTGTTGAGAGGTCCTTTTTGTGGGAGACCATGAAATGGTGTGTAATACGTCCGGTGTATATTAAATGGATTCAGCTTTTGTATTTGGCTCCAGTAGCTCATATTTCTGTGAATGGACACATATATTCTCCCCATTTTCTCTACAACGTGGTATGAGGGAAGTTTGTCTCTCTTTCTAGTGTTATTTGCCTTTAGTAATTGAGAATTTTGCATGTATATTACATTCACACTAAGGCATTCGGAGGTTTGAGTTGGACCCTAGGATAGATAAATGGTGTTATAAGCGGATGATATTTATTATTTTTAATTTTTATATTAACAGTTTCTTATTGATGTGTTTCCAGTAAAGGAAAGATACCAGTAGAGAGAGTGAGAGATTACAGATGTTAGTTATGGTTGGAATGAGCACCGTAGACAGAGCTTTACTTGTGAGGGTATAGGATCAAGAGAGGTAGTAAAGTAGCAGGATGAGAAGAGTGTTGATACTTGTGGGATCAAATGAAGAGAAAGTGCAAGAGGGTTAAGGTAGGGAATTGAGTAGGTCACTGGTTGAGGAAGAGCATACCATGGTATCTTGGATCTTATCAATCTTCTCCTTGAAGTATGAAGCAAGATCTTGTGCCTTAATAGTGGCTGGTGGGTAGGGTAAAGGAGGGTTGAGAAGTGATTTAAATGTATTAAAAAGTTGTTTGGGGTTAGAGGCTTGAGCAGAGATGAGAGTTTGGAAATATGTTTGTTTGGCAGTGTCCAGGGCATTATGGTAAGAGTGGAAGACAGTCTTATATGTGAGGAAGTCACTTGGAATACGAGATTAACGCAACCGGCATTCAACTTTACGTGACAGTTTTTTGTAGGTGTCTTGTTACTTCAGCGTGCCATGGTTGACAGTTAGACCTACGTGGAGTGTGATGGGTAGCTGGAGCCACTTCATCAAGGGCTATCTCTAGAGTCTGGTTCAGGTGTGATACAGCAATCTCAGGATAAGTGAATGCAGAAATAGGTGAAAGCAGTTGTTGGAGTGAGGTGGGTTTGAGGAGGATTGGAGGTCTTCATAGTAACATAGTATCTAAGGTTGAAAAAAGACAATTGTCCATCGACCTATTTGTGGTCTCCTATGCAGGATTATTTTGGTCTAAAATTTGGACTGATGCTGATGTCAGCCTCTTTTTATAGTAACTATAGTGCGTGACTATGCACCATAACCCTGGATATCCTTATCCATTTGGAATTTATCTAACCCATTCTTAAAGGTGTTGACTGAGTCCGCCATTACAACTCCCTCAGGCAGGGAATTCCAAACACGTATTGTCCTTACCATGAAAAAGCCTTTACGCCGTATTGTGCGGAATCTCCTCTAACCTGAGCGAGTGTCCACGATCTAACCAAAAACAGGTTCCGCGCAAGCTCTGTGTATTGTCCCCTTATATATTTGTAGATGTTGATCATGTCCCCTCTTAGTCTCCTCTTTTCCAGTGTAAACATGCCTAGTCTTGCAAGCCTTTCCTCGTATTCCAGCATCTCCATGCCCTTAATTAATTTGGTCACCCACCTCTGAACCTTTTCTAGCTCCAGGATATCCTTTTTGTAGTATGGTGCCCAGAATTGTACAAAGTATTCAAGGTGTGGCCTCACTAGTGATTTACATAATGGGAGTATAACACTCTCGTCCCTTGTATCAATTCAAAGTCTAAAAAGATTACATCCACTTCTTTACCCTGATCGAGGTTTGCACTTACTGTTTCATAAAAGCCAAGTAAATTGGTTTGACAGGATCTGTCCTTCACAAATCCATGATGAATCCTTTTAATGACCTTATTGGCTTCAATGAACTTCTGAATAGCCTTAGAATACCTTCCAATACTTTCCCCACTATAGATGTAAGACTAACTGGTCTATAATTACCTGGTTCAGCTTTACTTCCCTTTTTGAATATGGGCACTACTTCCGCTATACGTCAGTCTTTGGGAACCATACCTGATATAACTGAATCCTTAAAGATCAAAAATAGCGGTGACACTGAGTTGGAATTCAGAAACCGAGCATAGTCTGGTGAATACTAGATTAAGGCAGTGGTACTTCTGATGAGTAAAGGAGTCAGTCCTATGTGAGGGGCCGAGAGAGGAGGTTAGAGAGAGCAGCAGATTTTGGACTATCAATAGCAATATTGAAATCTCCCATGATAATGGTGGAGATGTCAGACGATAGGAAGTGAGGGAGCCAGGTATAAAAATCTTCTAGAAATTGTTTGGGTTGCCCAGGTAGGCAATAGATAGCTGCAACAAGCAGAGAGAAAAGAGTGTAAATTCTGTACTTCAAATTATGTAAATGTGAGTGATGAAACCTGTTGTAGAACTGTGTATGCGAAAAATTGGGATAGTAATAATCCAACCCCACCACCTTTACTATTACCAGGCCTGAGGGGGGGGGGGGGGGTGAAGTGGAGACCACCGTGTGACAGTGCTGCAGGGGAGGCAGTATCTTGTTGTGTGAGCCATGTTTCTGTAATAGCCAGCAGGTTGAAGTTGTTAGATATGAAAAGGTCATGAACGGATGGTAATTTGTTACAAACAGAGCGTGCATTCCTTAAGCCACATTTTAGTGATTTGGAGGGTGATGGGAGACATGTGATGTTTATGAGGTTAGCTGTATTTCTATATTGCTGTGAATCAGGGGAATGTGAGTGGGGCAAGTGTTTGGGGCATGGATTAGCTGAAATGTCACCAGCTAATAGCAGTAAGAGAGAAAGTGTGAATGATTTTTTTATGGTGAGCACTTGTGGATGTTATTGTCAAAGTAAAAAACGAGTTTTATGGTAAGAACTTACCCTTGTTAAAACTCTTTCTGCGAGGTACACTGGGCTCCACAAGTCTGGACAATAGGGTGTAGAGTAGGATCTTGATCCGAGGCACCAACAGGCTCAAAGCTTTGATTGTTCCCAGAATGCACAATGCCACCTCCATTATCACCCCGCCTCCCAGCACAGTAGCTCAGTTTAGTTAACCAGCCCAATGCAGTAGCAGGAAAAGAAACGAAGAAACCACCTTAGGTAAATATCCGGGACGAGTCCTAAGAACCGCCCGGTCACAGTGAAAAATCAGATATGGGGAACTACACGACAAGGCACCCAAATCCGACACTCTTCTAGCAGAGGCAATAGCCAGCAAGAACACCACCTTAAGGGAAAGCCACTTAAGGTCAGCTGAACCAAGAGGTTCAAACGGAGGCTCCTGCAATGCCTCCAAAACCATCGACAAGTCCAAAGGAGCCACAGGCGGGACATAGGGAGGTTGGATACGCAACACACCCTGAGTGAAAGTATGAACATCAGGTAAAGTCACAATTTTTCTCTGAAACCACACCGACAAGGCAGAAATATGAACCTTGAAGGAGGCCAGACGCAGACCTAAATCTAGGCCCTGCTGTAGAAAAGCCAAAAGTTTGGCTGTACTAAACTTGGAAGCGTCATAATGGTTAGATGCTCACCAAACAAAGTAGGAATGCCAGACCCGATGGTAAATCCGAGCAGAGGCCGGTTTCCGGGCCCGCAACATAGTTTTAATGACCTCTTCAGAAAAACCCTTAGCTCTTAAGACGGAAGCTTCAAGAGCCACGCCATCAAAGACAGCCGGGCTAGATCCTGGTAGACACAGGGGCCCTGAACGAGGAGTTCTGGGCGTTGTGGAAGTAGAAGTGGACGCTCTGACGATAGGCCTTGCAGGTCTGAGAACCAGCGCCGTCTGGGCCATGCCGGAGCTATGAGAAGCAGATTTCCTTTATCTTGCTTGAACTTCCGAATTACCCTGGGCAGGAGTGACACCGGAGGGAACACGTACGGCAGCCGAAACCTCCACGGCACTGCCAGCGCATCCACGAATGCTGCTTGAGGATCCCTTGTCCTTGCTCCAAAGACCGGAACCTTGTGATTGTGTCGAGACGCCATCAGATCCACATCTGGAAGACCCCACCTTTCCACGAGGAGTTGAAACACTTCTGGATGGAGGCCCCACTCGCCGGCATGCATGTCCTGACGACTTGCTTCCCAATTCAGGACTCCCGGAATGAATATTGCCGATATTGCCGGTTGATGGCGTTCTGCCCAACGTAGAATCTGTTAGGCTTCCTTCATTGCCAAACGGCTTTGAGTGCCGCCTTGATGATTTATGTAAGCCACTGTGGTGGCGTTGTCCGACTGTACTTGAACAGGACGGTTCTGAATCAAATGCTGGGCTAGGTTCAACGCATTGAAGACCGCCCGCAATTCCAGAATGTTGATCGAGAGGAGAGATTCCTCCTTGGTCCACCGACCCTGCAAGGAGTGCTGCTCCAGCACCGCGCCCCAACCTCTTAGACTGGCATCTGTCGTCAACAGGACCCAGTTGGATATCCAGAAGGGACGGCCTCTGCACAATTGTCGGTCCTGGAGCCGCCAGAGCAGCGACAGACGGACCTCCGGAGTCAAAGAGATCATTTGAGACCTGATCCGGTGAGGCAGGCCATCCCACTTGGCTAGAATCAGCTTCTGGAGGGGGCGAGAATGGAATTGAGCATACTCCACCATGTCGAATGCTGATAACATGAGGCCCAGCACCTGCATTGCCGAATGTATCGACACTTGCGGATGAGAAAGGAAGCAACGAATCCTGTCCTGAAGTTTCAGGACTTTCTCCTGAGACAAGAACAACCTCTGGTTGTGAGTGTCCGACAGCGCTCCCAGATGCACCATGCTCTGAGCAGGGACCAGGGAGGATTTCTTCCAGTTGATGAGCCATCCGTGGGCTTGTAGAAACCGGACCGTCATATCCAGATGACGCAGGAGAAGATCTGGGGAATTTGCCAGGATTAACAAGTCGTCCAGATACGGCAGTATCCTAACCCCTTGACGGCGGAGTACCACCGTCATCACCCCCATAACTTTGGTGAAGACTCGCGGAGTCGTTGTTAAACCAAAAGGTAATGCCCGAAACTGGTAACGGAGGTTGCCAATAGTGAGCCTCAGGTATTGTTGATGTGACACTGCTATAGGAATATGCAGGTAAGCATCCTGTATGTCCAGGGAGACCATGTAGTCCCCAGGTTCCAAGGCCAGAACTATAGAGCGAAGGGTTTCCATACGGAACTTGGAAACCTTCACAAGCTTGTTCAGTGCCTTGAGGTTGAGAATGGGCCGGGAGGACCCATTCGGTTTCGGGACTAGAAACAGCAGAGAATAGTACCCCCGGCCCCTCTGAGCAAGAGGCACCTGTACTACGACTCCTGTATCCAGGAGGGTCTGTACCACCGAATACAGGCCCCCCACCCTGGGATCCCACAGGGGGAGGCCCGCCCCGTCATGCAGCAAGCTTATCGGTCTTGGCTGCTGGCTGACGGGCAGCCCAGGCTCTTTTGGGCTTCGGCTTACCAGGTTTGGAAGTGCGGGCCTGCTTATGGTATGCCTGACCTTTTGCTTCACCTGAAGGACGAAAGGGGCGAAAGGACGTGCCTTTGGCCTTCGACACAGTAGGAGCTGTATTAGGCAGACAGGCAGTTTTGGCAGTAGCCAAGTCAGCCACTATCTTATTTAAGTCCCCCCCAAACAGAATATCCCCCTTGAAAGGGAGTACCTCCAGGGTTTTTCTAGAGTCCAGATCCACAGACCAGGATCTCAGCCACAATATCCTGCGAGCCAGGACTGACGTAGTAGAGGCCTTGGCTGCTAGGATACCGGCATCAGAAGCCGCCTCTTTAATATAGCGAGAAGCTGTGACAATATATGACAAGCATTGTCTAGCATGGTCAGAGGAGATTTCAGCTTCTAACTCCAAGGCCCATGCTTCAATAGCCTCTGCCGCCCATGTAGCTGCAATAGTGGGCGTTTGTGCAGCACCCGTGAGGGTGTAAATCGCTTTTAGACAACCCTCGACACGTTAATCCGTAGGCTGTGATGGTAGTGACAGGTAGAGCTGAGGAAACTACCTCCACATGTGAGTCTACTGGAGGAGGCGTTTCCCAATTCTTAGACAGCTCTGGCGCGAGGTGATAGCGAGCCAGCATCTTCTTTTGAGGCACAAACTTCGTACCCGGGCTTTGCCAGGGTTCCTGACGTATATCCACTAGGTGGTCAGAGTGAGGTAAAACTTGTTTATTCACCTTCTGACGCTTGAACCTATCTGGTTTCTTAGGAGGAACGGATGGCTCGGGATCATCCGTAATCTGCAGAATTAATTTAATAGCCTCCAAAAGATCAGGAACATCCACATGTATACTACCCTCCTCATCAGCCGTATCTGAGTCAGAACCTGTGGGGTCAGTGTATGTGCTGTCTTCATCAGACAAGGTGTCAGTGACAGCAGTGGATTGTGAGGAGACGAGCGCTCGCTTAGAGGACCTCTTGGACTTAGGCGAGTGTTGGTCAGACTTTTTAGTAGCCAGGGACTGGTTCAACTTCTTTAATTGAGCAGATAAATCGTCCGCCCACGGCGGGTTAGCTGCAGGGACCACATATGGTTGTACCGGCATTGGGGGTCCCATAGGGGGTGTTAGTTTATGAACTAGCAGAATCATGGAAAAAGCGGCCCACGGAGGGTCAGTATGTGCCTCCGTTGCCACAGTCCCACTGGGGAGCAAGGAGCCCCCAGAACCAGAGCCCACAGCTGCTATATTCTCCCCATATGTGCCTGTGGCTTCAGCAACACTAGCAGTGTGTTCCGCCCCAGAACCGTTACCCTCAGAAGCAGACATGATATAACTTGCAGTATGAGGTAACACAGTACAATTATTAGCAGCACAATATCCCTAAACCCAAACCCCTGCGCAGTGTAGTCAGCACCAGCAGAGATAAAGAAGAGATATGGTGACTAAATCACAGAGAAAAATACGTAATACAGTATATCTTTGTGAAAATCCTATATTAAATAACACCTGACGCACCAAGCCCCCTCAGGTTATAGAATATAGGGATTGCAAGTTGAGTGAAAGACACGAGATGGACACCACTCAGCTATCAATGCACACACAAATAGTCACAGTTTGTACAATGCAGAGGTTATTACAGACAATAATACTGCACTGGACTAGCTTACACAGCTATATAGTCAATAGATATAACAGTACACAGTAAGAAACTGGATGTATATCACAGGGTAATTGTACTATAAACCCCTGACTAAATGCACTCTTTCTTAACTAACACTGACTAAAAAGGCAGGTAGAATACTTAAGTGGCATGTAAAGTCACAGCGCTGACAACCAGGCGGCTTTACATAGGAGGATTTGCCCAAGCAGTCCCAGGAAAAGTGAGCTGAGGAGTAATGGCGCCGCAGACACTGACAGGGAGTGAGGAAAAGACAGAGATGCAGCTCCAGGGCGGGAACACTTGCTGGAAATGGCGCCCTGGGGCTGGGGGAGGGGCTTCAGGTCTAAGCCTTATCCCCCTTGCTGGCAAAACCACCGGGTACTGTGGACGATATTAAAATCGGTTTTAAGAGAAAACCTGACCTGCGCCCATGCAGTGGTGATCTAGTAGGATCGCCTGTATCTACAGTGTCCACCGCCAGCGCACGCGGCCTGCCTCCCACTAACCTCGCCGGATCGCGATAAAGACCGGGTCCCGCGAGCGGGACCCACCTACCACCTCCCGAAGCGTGGCAACGCGATCCTAGAGAGCCCCAGCCTTGTGTGTCTAACATGAAGAAAACCGGAGCCTCCGCTGTAGGTACCTGGCAACCAGGGCTCGGGAGTGTACAGCGCCGCTGGGGAGAGCTGGAGCTGCAGCAGTGAATGTCACAAGACATTTACCACCGCTGCTGCCCTTGAAGTCTTCACTTTTTACCTCATAAAAAGCTTTTCTTAGGGCTGCCTGGAGCAGCCCCTCTGTTCAGTGCCTGCTTACTGCAGCACCAACTGACAAACTGAGCTCCTGTGCTGGGAGGCGGGGTGATATAGGAGGCGGCGCTGTGCATTCTGGGAACAGTCAAAGCTTTGAGCCTGTTGGTGCCTCGGATCAAGATCCTACTCTACACCCCATTGTCCAGACTTGTGGAGCCCAGTGTACCCCGCAGCAGAAAGATAAGTAAAAGCTCATAAGTGTTAATAAGAGGTGAGTGGATAATTGAGGCGACAATGTGCACAGAGGAGTGGGTTGCAGGGAGGGTGGATGATGTATTTACTTTGGTGAGAATACCATGGAGTGCAATGAAGTACAACAATTTGAGGTGCATGGTGTGTTTGAGAAAGAAGCTATTTAGATTAGAGCATGAATGTATATGCAAGTTTTTAAGTTAAACATTCAAATACTTGATTACTGGTGTTGTTCAGTTGTTCATTTACAAACACCTTGTGAATGTACATGTATGTTGAGCAGCACAGTTGACCCTAGATTGCATGTAATGAATACTATTACTAATGTAATTAAATTTTATGCTGATAAAAGGTGATAGATTACACTGTATTTGACTAGGCACAACAGCCCAATATACGTTCATTAACTATGTATTAATGAGTAAAATTTGAAGTACAAGTACAGTATTATAATTGCATGAAAATCATGATATTGCAAATTATGCTAAGCATAGATTGGTTGCATAGTGATCACAGAGTGAGGATTGCAGAGTAAAATATACATTCATTAGAAGTTGCAAAGAAGTTAATCTGTAGTTGTTTTAGGCACTTTTTTTTTTTTTTTTTCAGTTTTCATCCAGTTTAAGTACAAGATAAGTATAGACTGAAAAATACTTGTATTTCTTCCCTCTAATTTCTTCACCCTGCCTATGACAGCCAGGCTATGTTAGCCTTGTTTCCCTTAATATGTAGACCAAATATCAAGTGTTTGAATGTTCCCTGATTAAGGCCACACCTCACTACCCATCACCCACTGAGGGGTGCAATACATTTAAAATAAACAAATGCTGAGGGGGGAGATACCATCACAGAATCACAAAAACACTAAAGTGGGGTACACACCAGTGACGTGCGGTGGGGTGAGGCAGAGCCTTTCCTGTCATGCTAACGTTTGTGCCAGAGTTTTTACTGTATAAATTATATGAAAAATACAAAGAATATGTTTGAAATATCTTCTTTGCATTATTCTAATCATTTTTATAGCCAAAACTCTGGAGTAAAAAGTCTATGGCAGGTGAAGCAGTGCCTCACCTGCTTATCTTTTCCGCACATCTCTGATCAAAACTCAGAAAATTTCCAGAAGTTTATAATGCTGCACTTGTGTATAATGACCAGATGTACGCTTAGGCTCATATATTGCGTGTAAATCTGTCTCTGGTGCCAGCCAGTGCCTCCTGAACCATTTAGCTCATGCACGTCCCTGGTACACACAGAAAGATCCCTGCTTAAAATCTAAGCAATCTGACTAGATTGCTTAGATTTTAAGCACGGTTCTTTCGTGTGTATGCCCCCCAGCGATAGCGATTTACGGCCCCACGCGTCGCTATTGCCGGGGTCGCTCACTTCAGCGCTGTGTGAAATGAGCGGTCCACCGTCTCCCCCATCCTCGCTCAGCACACATCACGCTGAGTGCTGAGTGGGGGGAGAAATGTGTGCTGAGCGGTCTGTGATAGATCGCTCAGCACACATCTCTCTAGGGTGTACCCCCCTTTACAGATCAGACCGTTTTTAAAATTATTTAAAATTACCTAAGAATGCAGTAATATTAACTAAGCCCAATGTATCAGTGTCTGCAGGAGGGTAGTAGCTGAATTTACCTAAGCATATATATTTTCAATATATTTGATATGTTATTTTTATGTGATATGTTGCTATTTGTCAATAACTATCATACCTCTATGCCAATATTGTTGGAGATGTTTACACGTTTGTCAGTTTCTCTGGTTTGATGACATATTGGGACAAATCATGCATTCTTCCTTTGAGAGGCCCATGTCTGGCTGCTCCATCAGTTAATCTTCCATTTCAGTGGGTAGAGAGATTTAAGTATTTGGGTATTTGGAACTCTTTTATACCTCATTTCTTTCAATGTTAAACCTCAAATGGAATATTTAAAGGAGTGGGTAGGAAGTTGGAGTAGATTACCTCTTACATTGACGGGCCGAGTCAACTTGATAAAAAAAATTGTTATACTCCATACATTGTTTTATGTTTTTCATAATTCCCCATCTCTTCTCTCCACTGTGCTTTTTAGGAATATTGATAGCTTTGTTTCATCTTTTATATGGGTGAATAAACGGCCGCTGAATAAAATTTTATATACTTACAAGTCCTAGACCACGCACGGGAGAAATTGAGGTACCACAATTTCAATAAATTATTTTGTCTCCTAATTGGCTCATTTATGGTGGATGGTGCATCACCCCGGGGTGGGCAGATGTCTAAGCAGAGCTGCCAAATGAAATTGTGGGCCTGGGACTGACATAATAGGGTGCACCCCCAAAAAAAAAAAATAAATAAATAAATATATATATATAAAAATAGATGTACATTTAAAAAGAAAATCCTATGCACATGCAGAGCAACACCATGTTATGCCCTTTGCACCATATTAAGTCCCCACAGTAATGCCCATGTCACGATATTATGCCCCACAGTTGTGCCCCTGTCACCACATTATGCCACACACAGTAATGCCCCTGACACCATATTATGCCCCCACATTAATACCCTTGTCACCATATTATGCTCACAAGGTAACTATGCAAGTACTTGCTCATTGTCAGTGGTTCTGCTTGTTGTCAGGGGTTCTGCTCATTGTCAGGGGATTCCCCCTTGGCTGTATCTGTTGCCGCCACTGTGGATCTGCCGTCCAAGTGGGGGCTGCTGTTTGCGCCTGCCTGCTTCAAACTATTGAAAATGTCCCTCCCAAAATGGCCACCACCTCAGAGTAGACAGTTATTAAAGATACTAGATCCTCCTCTGGACGGATGGGGATCGACACCGGTGAGCAGACGGCATGAGCAGCCCAGGCCCTATCCTCTCTGTCCAGGACAGCTGTGCACCCAGTGCCCCCCCTGATGGCAGCCCTGTGTCTAAGTGGTTTGAAGAGGTTTCACAGATGTTAGATGGCTGATAGACCCTTTCCCTAAGATGTCTTCCCCTGTACCTTGTTTCTTGTAACTGGTGCATAGGATTGATTGATATGCAACAGTGATTCAATGACAGCAGTCTCCAACAAGAAGTGTCTTTATTAGCCTCAGACTTCTGCATTAAAGATGGTTATTAGTAATATGGAAAAAATTGGATAATCAGAATAATGAACATGGAAGAAAACGATTACAAAGATTGAGGATTACAAGAAAATCAAATTTAGCTACAGCTCAGAATACAGTGGAACATTCAAAAATTCAATGGTTTCAATCAATCTAATAACATGTTAGGAACCTCAAAGCCACGCAACGACAAAACCGTTGGACTTGTTAGAATAATGTTTTGGCAGTTGATGATGAGGAAGCACTTGGCTTTAGTGATGTACTGATATTTGAACTTCCAAGACGTTGCAGGGGGCTCCAGAACTAATGGGGTGAGAATCCAAGAGCCCTCAAGAGGTTTTTCCGCCAATAACAACCCCCCACGGTTCTTTTAGTACTGGACATGTACACCGGCACTTAGGGGGCCACCTGTACTTAATACCTCCAGTGGTAGGACCCAATCATCTGAAGACACAAAGTTGTACTGGACGGCTGTTGATAGGCACATGACTGCCGAGGTTTGAGGCACGAGCTGGAAAAGCCTCCAGGCAGGTGTAGACAACATAGATGGTACACAGTCTCCAAGTGGGGAAAGCTAGGATTGGTAGATGGGAGACACCACACCAAGCCTGGGTGACGACAGGCAGTGCAAGATTCCGAACGCTGACAGGCAGGGATTCTGGCAGAGTATCCAAAGGAAATTAATATCGCAAGCACCTGTGGCTTACATGGCATGGGTAGACTATAACCAGCAAGGAAGGAGTGGCCAGCAGGGAATATAAAGGGTATACTGGCCAATTCACAAACAGGCAGTGAGAAGGGAACAGTGATTAGAAATGAAGTGCAGCTGAACTGCTGCAAGTCCACTCATCACGGCTGAGAGGCGGAAGTTAACTACGGGGCGTTACCTAGCAACCGGGAATTCCGTCTGCACCCGATGTCCCGGTTACCAGGCACCCGGCGGCTCCCAACAGGCGTTGCGACCTCCATGTTACTAGGTGCTATGCGGCCACTGTCGGGCTGGGCATCCTGGTTTCCTGGCAACAACAGGACCCTCATCCAGCACTGCCCGCACGGTGATCTGTGACATAACACATATATGCATATTCCGAGAAAAATTAGACAAGAAAAACAGTGAAGACGGTGATTAAGAATGCGATTTTCAGTATCAATTGCTACTTTTCTAAATATCCCTAATACTAAAAATGTCCCAATCTTCAATGGCAATATACGTTGGAACTCATAGATATAACAGTGCCACTGTATTGCAAAGGGAGCTGTGGTGGAACTAGACTTGTTGCACAAGGGATGGAGATCCTACAGTGCCACAGTATTGTAATGGGGGCTGTGTTGTAACTGCACTTTTAGAAGAAAGATTTATCCTAGCTTCAAGTTAGTAAATGTCACTGTACTCCAAGGTTGCATAAGGATGTAGGTAATGAAGGTGTCCTAGGATCAACAAAATTCAACTGACTCTAGCAATTATCTCTTCAAACGAATAAGTCTTTTAGGGGGACATTTACTAAGCAGTGATAAGAGTGGAGAAGTGAGTCAGTGGAGAAGCTGCCCAATCAACCAATCAGCAGCTCTGTATTATTTTGTAGTATGCAAATTATAGATGTTACTTCAGTGCTGATTGGTTGCCATGGGCACTTCTCCACTGACTCACTTCTATGCTCTTATCACTGCTTAGTAAATGTCCCCATTACTCTCTAAAACAACTGAATGTCTCTACGAAGTTCTTCCCACAAGTAATGCCTCTGTACTGGTTAACATTGTGTTTAAACAGGTAGCACCCACTCTTCTCCATGTGTACGTGAGTAGCACAGTATGTGTGTGACAATGGGCAAATGGTCTTTGCACTCATCCTCCTGTAGTCCACAACAACAAACAGTCTCTGCTACTCACTCCAAGCCTCACAGGTTATTCCGCTCTCTTACTGAATTTGTCTCAGCTGTTTCAGCTCTCTCAAGATAGCCACGGCACCTCAGCATAGGCCTGGCAGTGTCTGGTCCCCAGATGAGACGTCTCATGCACGCTCACCCGATTCGCCACACTCACAAAAGCACCCTGCTGCTTCATCTCTGCAGCGCTGATCTCTACCGCCCTGTGTGACTACCTGGTGGTGCTCTGCTGCTCCACTCCTCGACACACATCCAGCTTTTTCAATGGATTCACTCCCAGAAACCAACATCACCACCTTCTTCTTCCCACAAGACTCCGCTTGTTCACTCTTTCACTGTCCAATCAGCTCCTGCCACCTCACAAACATGACACATGACCTGGCTCCTTCCTTTAACTCCATCTGTGCAGGCCAAATGCATCATCAGGTTGTAAACACTGTCATTTATATTTAAAGGGTTATAAACAACTTTCTACGGGGTGCCACATGTGGGTCAATTATATACATCAGGGGCTCCAATTGCAATAGGAATTTTGTTTATCTAATGCTTTATGGGGTTTTTTTTACAACTTAAGCATGCATCATCTACTCATTTTCCTGAAGGCTCTCCACTCAAAAGAAACTGCGCTAAGAAACTGCACTCACCACAGGTTCTATTCCCACTCTATGGGTGTGGTGGGCACTCACAAGTGGGAATAGTCCCTGTAAGTCGGCATGCCTACTGTCAACGTTTCTAGCGTTCTGGATTCCAGGGTCAGTATCCTGACCGCTGGGATCCCGACCGACAGTAACGTGATTACATCTCTAGATGCCTACCCTCACACATACTGCGGGATACTCCTGATTCACTGTGGAGTCTCCCACTGCTCCAGAAAGAAAAGCAAAAACCCAGATTCCGCTGACACGTTGGCAACCCGAAAGTTCGGATCTGGCGGGGCTTTGATGATTATATCTATCTATCTATCTATCTATCTATCTATCTATCTATATGTATATTACAGTATTTGTACTGGTTGGTGCACTTTGTTCACATGCATCTATAAGCCCTGTTATCTGCTAAGTTTGAATTGAGCTTTGAGCTCATAAAAAAAATATAGATGTATTGTTTGTACTGTTCTGTGCACTGTACTCCAGTATGCTGCGGCAGTGTTTCATAAATGTGCTATAAACTGCAGTGTGTTTGTGCAGCTGCTGTCACTTAGTAACCAGTCAGCTTGCTGCAGCCTTGGCCAATATTGGTGAAAACTATTGTGAGCTGTGAGGTGGTCAAAATTTACTTGAAATTACTGGAAATTAATGTTATTAAGCTTAATAATACTCTAGGAACAATAATTCTCTAGGATTTTAGCTTTTTCGTAAATTTAAAAAAAAAATCCATATCCAAATCAGGGTGGTTTGACAAATCCAAAACCAGACAATGGGGTAAATTTACTAAGATCCGTATTTTTCCCGTTTGAGGTCAAAGTTCAATCACGAATGACATCGCAAGTGTAAATTTGCAACTTTTTGAATTAATTACGACTAATTTACTAAGCTGCCGTATTCTGCATTTTCGGTTTTTCCGATGTCGATGTCATTCGTTTTTTTAGGCAGTGTTTTACGTGAGTGACTACCAGCATGCGGTTTTCCGCCGCATGCTGGTACTTGTGGTTCTCCAAGTACCAGCTTGCGGGGGAGGCTTGCTGGGACTTGTAGTACTGCTACTAAAAACAATATTCATTTTTTTACACAATGGCTATCAGCCTCCCATCCGCAGCCCATGGATGGGGGGGACAGCCTCGGCCTCACCCCTGGCCCTTGGGTGGCTGGAGGGGGGGGACCCCTTGATTGAAGGGGTTCCCACTCCTCCAGGGTACCCCGGCCAGGGGTGACTAGTTGGGTATTTAATGCCACGGCCGCAGGGCGCTGTATAAAAGTGACCCCCGGCTGTGGCATTATCTGTCCAGCTAGTGGAGCCCGGTGCTGGTTTCAGAAATACGGGGGACCCCTACGCTTTTTGTCCCCCGTATTTTTGGAACCAGGACCAGGCGCAGAGCCCGGTGCTGGTTGTTTAAATATGGGGGAACCCCTGTCAATTTTTCCCCCATATTTTTGCAACCAGGACCGGCTCAAAGAGCCCGAGGCTGGTTTTGCTTAGGAGGGGGGACCCCACGCAATTTTTTCCCTAAAAATGAACACTTTCCCATCCCCTTCCCACTGATAAACATGCACGGATCTCATGGATCCCTGCATGCCTATCCAAACACGGGTTAAAAAAGCAGGTCTGGTTTTTTTTAGCACTTTTTTACGAATTGTATTTCTGCACGGCAGTGTTTGGCTATTGTCGGCAGTGTTTGTGATTTGCACTTTTTAGTAAATTCCCGATTTCTACCAAATTGCAGGCGTATTTGACCGATGGTGTATTGATTCGTGATTTTTTCCTAGGACTTCCAAAATATTACGAATGCCCTCATCACTGCCGTGATTTTTGCTTAGTAAATTACCGAGATGACACTTTGAAGAAAAAACGGCATATCGGTCAAAATCGGGACCTTAGTAAATATACCCCAATGAATCAGAGCCAAATCCAAAACCAGCAAAAATGGTACAGCGCGCATCTCTAGCAGTGAGGGGGTAGTAGTAGTGGGGGTAACAGTGGGTAATAGTACTGGGTGTAGAATATTCTGCACCTAGCATAGTGCTGCTCCAAGTCCCAAAAAGTTAGCAATTGGGCAAAACCATGTTGCACTGCAGGTGGGGCAGATGTAAAATGTGCAGAGAGATTTTGATATGGGTGTGGTGTGTTCAAACTGAAATCTAAATCTGAAAGTAGAAATTAAGCAGCCAGTATTTACCATGCACAGAAACAATATAACCCACCAAAATCTAAATCTCTCTGCACATGTTACATCTGCCCGATGTGCAGTGCAACATGGTATTGCCCAAGTGCTAACATTTTTGGTTTGCTAACAAACCTGAATAATGGCCCTCATTCCGAGTTGATCGCTCGCAAGGCGAATTTAGCAGAGTTGCTCACGCTAAGCCTACGCCTACTGGGAGTGTATCTTAGCTTCTTAAAATTGCGACCGATGTATTCGCAATATTGCGATTACAAACTACTTAGCAGTTTCAGAGTAGCTTCAGACTTACTCGGTATCTGCGATCAGTTCAGTGCTTGTCGTTCCTGGTTTGACGTCATAAACACACCCAGCGTTCGCCCAGACACTCCCCCGTTTCTCCGGCCACTCCTGCGTTTTTTCCGGAAACGGTAGCGTTTTTATCCACACGCCCCTAAAACGCCGTGTTTCCGCCCAGTAACACCCATTTCCTGTCAATCACACTACGATCGCCGGAGCGAAGAAAAAGCCGTGAGTAAAAATACTATCTTCATTGTAAAATTACTTGGCGCAGTCGCAGTGCGATTATTGCGCATGCGTACTAAGCGGAATTTCACTGCGATGCGATGAAAATTACCGAGCGAACGACTCGGAATGAGGGCCCATGCCCATAGGCAAGTATGAGAATGTGTGGGGGATTGGTTTCTTGACATTCATAACAGCAGCTTCCTCTAAAACGTCACTGGATTTTCCCATTGCAAAACCGATGCACATTACCAGCGTTTTGCAAATCACCCTACAAACTTGCTGCATTGTAAGGCTGGTTTTGCTTAAAAAAAATTGATGTTTTAAATACAGCTGCAAAAATCGAAATTTTTCCCATGTTTTCTGTATGCTGGTTTTTCCTGTGTCTAGGGATGCAGAACACTATGGCATCTTAGAAATCATCAATAATAATAATAATAATGTTATGGTTCCATATCAATCTAATGGCCTAATTCAGACCTGGTCGCTGTTGTGCAAAATTGCACAGTGGCGATTATCGAATGACTGCACATGTGTATGGATCGTAGTGCGCAGGCGTGAGGCCAAACCGTAAATAAATCCTGCGTCTTTTTTGATCACTAGATGAACGCAGGCTGATTGACAGAAAGAAGACATTCGGGGGTGGCAACTGGTCGTTTTCTGAGAGTGTCAGGAAAAACGCAGGCGTTCCCAAACGTTTTCAGGGCAGGTGTGTGACGTCAGCTCCGTCCCTGATCAGCCTGTTTCTTTCGCACTGTAAGAGTAAGTCCTGGGCTACACACAAACTGCAAAATCATTTGATGGTGAGTTGTGAACGGATTTGCACGGCGTATGCATGCATTTGCACACTTGCACGGGGTGGGTTTTCACTCTCTATAAGTAGCGACTATCTGATCGCAGCCATCTGCAAAATCGCAGAGGAACAATCAGGTCTGAATTAGAGATGTGCACTTGAAATTTTTCGGGTTTTGTGTTTTGGTTTTGGGTTCGGTTCCGCGGCCGTGTTTTGGGTTCGACCGCGTTTTGGCAAAACCTCACCGAATTTTTTTTGTCGGATTCGGGTGTGTTTTGGATTCGGGTGTTTTTTTCAAAAAACACTAAAAAACAGCTTAAATCATAGAATTTGGGGGTCATTTTGATCCCAAAGTATTATTAACCTCAAAAACCATAATTTCCACTCATTTTCAGTCTATTCTGAATACCTCACACCTCACAATATTATTTTTAGTCCTAAAATTTGCACCGAGGTCGCTGGATGACTAAGCTAAGCGACCCTAGTGGCCGACACAAACACCTGGCCCATCTAGGAGTGGCACTGCAGTGTCACGCAGGATGGCCCTTCCAAAAAACACTCCCCAAACAGCACATGACGCAAAGAAAAAAAGAGGCGCAATGAGGTAGCTGTGTGAGTAAGATAAGCGACCCTAGTGGCCGACACAAACACCGGGCCCATCTAGGAGTGGCACTGCAGTGTCACGCAGGATGGCCCTTCCAAAAAACACTCCCCAAACAGCACATGACGCAAAGAAAAAAAGAGACGCAATGAGGTAGCTGTGTGAGTAAGATAAGCGACCCTAGTGGCCGACACAAACACCGGGCCCATCTAGGAGTGGCACTGCAGTGTCACGCAGGATGGCCCTTCCAAAAAACACTCCCCAAACAGCACATGACGCAAAGAAAAAAAGAGGCGCAATGAGGTAGCTGTGTGAGTAAGATAAGCGACCCTAGTGGCCGACACAAACACCGTGCCCATCTAGGAGTGGCACTGCAGTGTCACGCAGGATGGCCCTTCCAAAAAACACTCCCCAAACAGCACATGATGCAAAGAAAAAAAGAGGCGCAATGAGGTAGCTGTGTGAGTAAGATAAGCGACCCTAGTGGCCGACACAAACACCGGGCCCATCTAGGAGTGGCACTGCAGTGTCACACAGGATGGCCCTTCCAAAAAACACTCCCCAAACAGCACATGACGCAAAGAAAAAAAGAGGCGCAATGAGGTAGCTGTGTGAGTAAGATAAGCGACCCTAGTGGCCGACACAAACACCGGGCCCATCTAGGAGTGGCACTGCAGTGTCACGCAGGATGGCCCTTCCAAAAAACACTCCCCAAACAGCACATGACGCAAAGAAAAAAAGAGGCGCAATGAGGTAGCTGTGTGAGTAAGATAAGCGACCCTAGTGGCCGACACAAACACCGGGCCCATCTAGGAGTGGCACTGCAGTGTCACGCAGGATGGCCCTTCCAAAAAACACTCCCCAAACAGCACATGACGCAAAGAAAAAAAGAGGCGCAATGAGGTAGCTGTGTGAGTAAGATAAGCGACCCTAGTGGCCGACACAAACACCGGGCCCATCTAGGAGTGGCACTGCAGTGTCACGCAGGATGGCCCTTCCAAAAAACACTCCCCAAACAGCACATGACGCAAAGAAAAAAGAGGCGCAATGAGGTAGCTGTGTGAGTAAGATAAGCGACCCTAGTGGCCGACACAAACACCGGGCCCATCTAGGAGTGGCACTGCAGTGTCACGCAGGATGGCCCTTCCAAAAAACACTCCCCAAACAGCACATGACGCAAAGAAAAAAAGAGGCGCAATGAGGTAGCTGTGTGAGTAAGATAAGCGACCCTAGTGGCCGACACAAACACCGGGCCCATCTAGGAGTGGCACTGCAGTGTCACGCAGGATGGCCCTTCCAAAAAACACTCCCCAAACAGCACATGACGCAAAGAAAAAAATAGGCGCAATGAGGTAGCTGTGTGAGTAAGATAAGCGACCCTAGTGGCCGACACAAACACCGGGCCCATCTAGGAGTGGCACTGCAGTGTCACGCAGGATGGCCCTTCCAAAAAACACTCCCCAAACAGCACATGACGCAAAGAAAAAAAGAGGCGCAATGAGGTAGCTGTGTGAGTAAGATAAGCGACCCTAGTGGCCGACACAAACACCGGGCCCATCTAGGAGTGGCACTGCAGTGTCACGCAGGATGGCCCTTACAAAAAACACTCCCCAAACAGCACATGACGCAAAGAAAAAAAGAGGCGCAATGAGGTAGCTGTGTGAGTAAGATAAGCGACCCTAGTGGCCGACACAAACACCGGGCCCATCTAGGAGTGGCACTGCAGTGTCACGCAGGATGGCCCTTCCAAAAAACACTCCCCAAACAGCACATGACGCAAAGAAAAAAAGAGGCGCAATGAGGTAGCTGTGTGAGTAAGATAAGCGACCCTAGTGGCCGACACAAACACCGGGCCCATCTAGGAGTGGCACTGCAGTGTCACGCAGGATGGCCCTTCCAAAAAACACTCCCCAAACAGCACATGACGCAAAGAAAAAAAGAGGCGCAATGAGGTAGCTGTGTGAGTAAGATAAGCGACCCTAGTGGCCGACACAAACACCGGGCCCATCTAGGAGTGGCACTGCAGTGTCACGCAGGATGGCCTTTCCAAAAAACACTCCCCAAACAGCACATGACGCAAAGAAAAAAAGAGGCGCAATGAGGTAGCTGTGTGAGTAAGATAAGCGACCCTAGTGGCCGACACAAACACCGGGCCCATCTAGGAGTGGCACTGCAGTGTCACGCAGGATGGCCCTTCCAAAAAACACTCCCCAAACAGCACATGACGCAAAGAAAAAAAGAGGCGCAATGAGGTAGCTGTGTGAGTAAGATAAGCGACCCTAGTGGCCGACACAAACACCGGGCCCATCTAGGAGTGGCACTGCAGTGTCACGCAGGATGGCCCTTCCAAAAAACACTCCCCAAACAGCACATGACGCAAAGAAAAAAAGAGGCACAATGAGGTAGCTGTGTGAGTAAGATAAGCGACCCTAGTGGCCGACACAAACAACGGGCCCATCTAGGAGTGGCACTGCAGTGTCACGCAGGATGGCCCTTCCAAAAAACACTCCCCAAACAGCACATGACGCAAAGAAAAAAAGAGGCGCAATGAGGTAGCTGTGTGAGTAAGATAAGCGACCCTAGTGGCCGACACAAACACCGGGCCCATCTAGGAGTGGCACTGCAGTGTCACGCAGGATGGCCCTTCCAAAAAACACTCCCAAACAGCACATGACGCAAAGAAAAAAAGAGGCGCAATGAGGTAGCTGTGTGAGTAAGATAAGCGACCCTAGTGGCCGACACAAACACCGGGCCCATCTAGGAGTGGCACTGCAGTGTCACGCAGGATGGCCCTTCCAAAAAAACACTCCCCAAACAGCACATGACGCAAAGAAAAAAAGAGGCGCAATGAGGTAGCTGTGTGAGTAAGATAAGCGACCCTAGTGGCCGACACAAACACCGGGCCCATCTAGGAGTGGCACTGCAGTGTCACGCAGGATGGCCCTTCCAAAAAACACTCCCCAAACAGCACATGACGCAAAGAAAAAAAGAGGCGCAATGAGGTAGCTGTGTGAGTAAGATAAGCGACCCTAGTGGCCGACACAAACAACGGGCCCATCTAGGAGTGGCACTGCAGTGTCACGCAGGATGGCCCTTCCAAAAAACACTCCCCAAACAGCACATGACGCAAAGAAAAAAAGAGGCGCAATGAGGTAGCTGTGTGAGTAAGATAAGCGACCCTAGTGGCCGACACAAACACTGGGCCCATCTAGGAGTGGCACTGCAGTGTCACGCAGGATGGCCCTTCCAAAAAACACTCCCCAAACAGCACATGACGCAAAGAAAAAAAGAGGCGCAATGAGGTAGCTGTGTGAGTAAGATAAGCGACCCTAGTGGCCGACACAAACACCGGGCCCATCTAGGAGTGGCACTGCAGTGTCACGCAGGATGGCCCTTCCAAAAAAACACTCCCCAAACAGCACATGACGCAAAGAAAAAAAGAGGCGCAATGAGGTAGCTGTGTGAGTAAGATAAGCGACCCTAGTGGCTGACACAAACACCGGGCCCATCTAGGAGTGGCACTGCAGTGTCACGCAGGATGGCCCTTCCAAAAAACACTCCCCAAACAGCACATGACGCAAAGAAAAAAAGAGGCGCAATGAGGTAGCTGTGTGAGTAAGATAAGCGACCCTAGTGGCCGACACAAACACCGGGCCCATCTAGGAGTGGCACTGCAGTGTCACGCAGGATGGCCCTTCCAAAAAACACTCCCCAAACAGCACATGACGCAAAGAAAAAAAGAGGCGCAATGAGGTAGCTGTGTGAGTAAGATAAGCGACCCTAGTGGCCGACACAAACACCAGGCCCATCTAGGAGTGGCACTGCAGTGTCACGCAGGATGGCCCTTCCAAAAAACACTCCCCAAACAGCACATGACGCAAAGAAAAAAAGAGGCGCAATGAGGTAGCTGTGTGAGTAAGATAAGCGACCCTAGTGGCTGACACAAACACCGGGCCCATCTAGGAGTGGCACTGCAGTGTCACGCAGGATGGCCCTTCCAAAAAACACTCCACAAACAGCACATGACGCAAAGAAAAATTAAAGAAAAAAGAGGTGCAAGATGGAATTGTCCTTGGGCCCTCCCACCCACCCTTATGTTGTATAAACAGGACATGCACACTTTAACCAACCCATCATTTCAGTGACAGGGTCTGCCACACGACTGTGACTGAAATGACGGGTTGGTTTGGACCCCCACCAAAAAAGAAGCAATTAATCTCTCCTTGCACAAACTGGCTCTACAGAGGCAAGATGTCCACCTCATCATCATCCTCCGCTATATCACCGTGTACATCCCCCTCCTCACAGATTATCAATTCGTCCCCACTGGAATCCACCATCTCAGCTCCCTGTGTACTTTGTGGAGGCAATTGCTGCTGGTCAATGTCTCCACGGAGGAATTGATTATAATTCATTTTAATGAACATCATCTTCTCCACATTTTCTGGAAGTAACCTCGTACGCCGATTGCTGACAAGGTGAGCGGCGGCACTAAACACTCTTTCGGAGTACACACTTGTGGGAGGGCAACTTAGGTAGAATAAAGCCAGTTTGTGCAAGGGCCTCCAAATTGCCTCTTTTTCCTGCCAGTATAAGTACGGACTGTGTGACGTGCCTACTTGGATGCGGTCACTCATATAATCCTCCACCATTCTTTCAATGGGGAGAGAATCATATGCAGTGACAGTAGACGACATGTCCGTAATCGTCAGGTCCTTCAGTCCGGACCAGATGTCAGCATCAGCAGTCGCTCCAGACTGCCCTGCATCACCGCCAGCGGGTGGGCTCGGAATTCTGAGCCTTTTCCTCGCACCCCCAGTTGCGGGAGAATGTGAAGGAGGAGATGTTGACAGGTCGCGTTCCGCTTGACTTGACAATTTTCTCACCAGCAGGTCTTTGAACCCCAGCAGACTTGTGTCTGCCGGAAAGAGAGATCCAAGGTAGGTTTTAAATCTAGGATCGAGCACGGTGGCCAAAATGTAGTGCTCTGATTTCAACAGATTGACCACCCGTGAATCCTTGTTAAGCGAAATAAGGGCTCCATCCACAAGTCCCACATGCCTAGCGGAATCGCTCCGTGTTAGCTCCTCCTTCAATGTCTCCAGCTTCTTCTGCAAAAGCCTGATGAGGGGAATGACCTGACTCAGGCTGGCAGTGTCTGAACTGACTTCACGTGTGGCAAGTTCAAAGGGCATCAGAACCTTGCACAACGTTGAAATCATTCTCCACTGCGCTTGAGACAGGTGCATTCCACCTCCTATATCGTGCTGAATTGTATAGGCTTGAATGGCCTTTTGCTGCTCCTCCAACCTCTGAAGCATATATAGGGTTGAATTCCACCTCGTTACCACTTCTTGCTTCAGATGATGGCAGGGCAGGTTCAGGCGTTTTTGGTGTTGCTCCAGTCTTCTGTACGTGGTGCCTGTACGCCGAAAGTGTCCCACAATTCTTCTGGCCACCGACAGCATCTCTTGCACGCCCCTGTCGTTTTTTAAAAAATTCTGCACCACCAAATTCAAGGTATGTGCAAAACATGGGACGTGCTGGAATTTGCCCATATTTAATGCACACACAATATTGCTGGGGTTGTCCGATGCCACAAATCCACAGGAGAGTCCAATTGGGGTAAGCCATTCCGCGATGATCTTCCTCAGTTGCCGTAAGAGGTTTTCAGCTGTGTGCGTATTCTGGAAACCGGTGATACAAAGCGTAGCCTGCCTAGGAAAGAGTTGGCGTTTGCGAGATGCTGCTACTGGTGCCGCCGCTGCTGTTCTTGCGGCGGGAGTCCATACATCTACCCAGTGGGCTGTCACAGTCATATAGTCCTGACCCTGCCCTGCTCCACTTGTCCACATGTCCGTGGTTAAGTGGACATTGGGTACAACTGCATTTTTTAGGACACTGGTGAGTCTTTTTCTGACGTCCATGTACATTCTCGGTATCGCCTGCCTAGAGAAGTGGAACCTAGATGGTATTTGGTAACGGGGGCACACTACCTCAAGAAATTGTCTAGTTCCCTGTGAACTAACGGCGGATACCGGACGCACGTCTAACACCAACATAGTTGTCAAGGCCTCAGTTATCCGCTTTGCAACAGGATGACTGCTGTGATATTTCATCTTCCTCGCAAAGGACTGTTGGACAGTCAATTGCTTACTGGAAGTAGTACAAGTGGGCTTACGACTTCCCCTCTGGGATGACCATCGACTCCCAGCAGCAACAACAGCAGCGCCAGCAGCAGTAGGCGTTACACGCAAGGATGCATCGGAGGAATCCCAGGCAGGAGAGGAATCGTCAGAATTGCCAGTGACATGGCCTGCAGGACTATTGGCATTCCTGGGGAAGGAGGAAATTGACACTGAGGGAGTTGGTGGGGTGGTTTGCGTGAGCTTGGTTACAAGAGGAACAGATTTACTGGTCAGTGGACTGCTTCCGCTGTCACCCAAAGTTTTTGAACTTGTCACTGACTTATTATGAATGCGCTGCAGGTGACGTATAAGGGAGGATGTTCCGAGGTGGTTAACGTCCTTACCCCTAATTATTACAGCTTGACAAAGGCAACACACGGCTTGACACCTGTTGTCCGCATTTCTGTTGAAATACTTCCACACCGAAGAGCTGATTTTTTTTGGTATTTTCACCAGGCATGTCAATGGCCATATTCCTCCCACGGACAACAGGGGTCTCCCCGGGTGCCTGACTTAAACAAACCACCTCACCATCAGAATCCTCCTGGTCAATTTCCTCCCCAGCGCCAGCAACACCCATATCTTCCTCATCCTGGTGTACTTCAACACTGACATCTTCAATCTGACTATCAGGAACTGGACTGCGGGTGCTCCTTCCAGCACTTGCAGGGGGCGTGCAAATGGTGGAATGCGCATGCTCTTCACGTCCAGTGTTGGGAAGGTCAGGCATCGCAATCGACACAATTGGACTCTCCTTGTGGATTTGGGATTTCGAAGAACGCACAGTTCTTTGCGGTGCTACTGCTTTTGCCAGCTTGAGTCTTTTCATTTTTCTAGCGAGAGGCTGAGTGCTTCCATCCTCATGTGAAGCTGAACCACTAGCCATGAACATAGGCCAGGGCCTCAGCCGTTCCTTGCCACTCCGTGTGGTAAATGGCATATTGGCAAGTTTACGCTTCTCCTCCGACAATTTTATTTTAGATTTTGGAGTCCTTTTTTTACTGATATTTGGTGTTTTGGATTTTACATGCTCTGTACTATGACATTGGGCATCGGCCTTGGCAGACGACGTTGCTGGCATTTCATCGTCTCGGCCATGACTAGTGGCAGCAGCTTCAGCACGAGGTGGAAGTGGATCTTGATCTTTCCCTAATTTTGGAACCTCAACATTTTTGTTCTCCATATTTTAATAGGCACAACTAAAAGGCACCTCAGGTAAACAATGGAGATGGATGGATACTAGTATACTTATGGATGGACGAGCGACTGCCGACACAGAGGTAGCTACAGCCGTGGACTACCGTACTGTGTCTGCTGCTAATATAGACTGGATGATAATGAGATGAAATTAATATATATATATATAATATCACTAGTACTGCAGCCGGACAGGTATATATATTTATTATGTAATGACTGATGACGGACCTGCTGGACACTGTCAGCTCAGCAGCACCGCAGACTGCTACAGTAAGCTACTATAGTAGTATGTATAAAGAAGAAAGAAAGAAAAAAAACCACGGGTAGGTGGTATACAATTATGGATGGACGAGCGACTGCCGACACAGGTAGCTACAGCCGTGGACTACCGTACTGTGTCTGCTGCTAATATAGACTGGATGATAATGAGATGAAATTAATATATATATATATATAATATCACTAGTACTGCAGCCAGACAGGTATATATATTTATTATGTAATGACTGATGACGGACCTGCTGGACACTGTCAGCTCAGCAGCACCGCAGACTGCTACAGTAAGCTACTATAGTAGTATGTATCAAGAAGAAAGGAAAAAAAAACCACGGGTAGGTGGTATACAATTATGGATGGACGAGCGACTGCCGACACAGAGGTAGCTACAGCCGTGGACTACCGTACTGTGTCTGCTGCTAATATAGACTGGATGATAATGAGATGAAATTAATATATATATATATATAATATCTCTAGTACTGCAGCCAGACAGGTATATATATTTATTATGTAATGACTGATGACGGACCTGCTGGACACTGTCAGCTCAGCAGCACCGCAGACTGCTACAGTAAGCTACTATAGTAGTATGTATCAAGAAGAAAGAAAAAAAAAACCACGGGTAGGTGGTATACAATTATGGATGGACGAGCGACTGCCGACACAGAGGTAGCTACAGCCGTGGACTACCGTACTGTGTCTGCTGCTAATATAGACTGGATGATAATGAGATGAAATTAATATATATATATATATATATATATAATATCACTAGTACTGCAGCCGGACAGGTATATATATTTATTATGTAATGACTGATGACGGACCTGCTGGACACTGTCAGCTCAGCAGCACTGCAGACTGCTACAGTAAGCTACTATAGTAGTATGTATCAAGAAGAAAGAAAAAAAAAACACGGGTAGGTGGTATACAATTATATATATATTATATACAATTATATATATATATATATATATATATATATATATATTAAACTGGTGGTGATTAATTAAACTGGTGGTCAGGTCACTGGTCACACTATCAGCAACTTGCAAGTAGTACTCCTAAGCAGACAATCACAATATATACTGGTGGTCAGTGTGGTCACAATGGCAGTGTGGCACTCTGGCAGCAAAAGTGTGCACTGTACGTTAAAATATGTACTCCTGCTCTCAGACTCTAACTGCTCCCCATTGTCAGTGTCTCCCCCACAAGTCAGATATACAGTCACACTATCACTTTAGCAAGTAGTAGTACTCCTCCTAATGCTCCCCAAAATTACTACTGTGTCTCTCTCTACTCTAGTCTCACTCTCTTCTCTATAAACGGAGAGGACGCCAGCCACGTCCTCTCCCTATGAATCTCAATGCACGTGTGAAAATGGCGGCGACGCGCGGCTCCTTATATAGAATCCGAGTCTCGCGATAGAATCCGAGCCTCGCGAGAATCCGACAGCGGGATGATGACGTTCGGGCGCGCTCGGGTTAACCGAGCAAGGCGGGAAGATCCGAGTCGCTCGGCCCCGTGTAAAAAAAACTGAAGTTCGGGCGGGTTCGGATTCCGAGGAACCGAACCCGCTCATCTCTAGTCTGAATTAGGTTCTAAATCCTTTGACTGACTACAGTCTTTTCAAACTTGTGAAAAGGGATTACAAAGTTACAAAGTTTTTTCTTTGGGGGTTTCTCTCTGCTTAAATCTCTTTCTTCCCTCATTATCTTCCTTTCTCTTTCTCTCTAAATCTGGTGCCTTGTCAAAGAAGCAGCTAGTATGATTGAATATGACCGAGATGTTAGTGTTTTCTGAATTTTTCATGAAATGCAAAATGACAGCTAAAATTCCGCACAAAACACTTTAGGCCAAATCCTGTCATAGAAACATGCAAAATTCCACACCTACATGAGGACTGAGGTGAACATTCTTCAGATAAGTTTTTAAAATGTTGCTTATTTCTACTTACAGGTTACATGTAGTAGCTGTGGATGGGAGAGGAACTACATCCTGTGAAATTGTTATTAGAAAAACTATAAGATGTTAGAAAACCATTCTTGCCTACTTTAGAAAAATCATTTCAGGGAGATTGTGAAAGTAAAGGCGTATACACACTGAGCGATTTTCCCCCTGCCCAACGATGTCAGCGGGGATGAACAGCTTTACATAGCAGGGCGCTATGGGAAGCCGTCCACCCCGCCGTTCATCTACTGGTAATACCAGCAGAGGAACAGCGGCCGCCGGCGATGAAGTGGGGGCGCGCATCAGCGCTCGCCGCTCATTGCCGGGGCACACACTGGGCGATTTTGAGCTGAAAGCAGCTCAAACCACCAAAAGTGACCTGCTTTCAGCTCAAAATCGCCCAGTGTGTACGGGCCTTTACACCTACCAGCGCTGGCGTGTATTGCTACATCTGAGAGGCGTGTCATAACAATGACATACATCCAAATGTAAATGATCCCCAAAGTTAGTAAGATCTAGTTGTTGAAGAAAAGACGCTGATTTTTTTTTCAGGATTTGTTCATGTATTGCATACCTCCCAACTCCTCATTCAAAGCCACGTGCGACACGGAAAGGAGTGGTGACCCCGGACAGAATGGGTGTGGCTTCTGCTTAGTGTGCACGGCCTTGCGACACCTACCCATTTGCCTTCATTTTGGGGGCGTGCTCAGAGCTCCCTGAGCTGCTGGGCAGCCCCCTACTCACCTCCCAGCACTGAATACATGTTATGTGCGTGCACAGTGAAATCACTCGCTGGTTTGCAGAGCAGAGCAGTGGGTGATCAAAGGCTTCCCCAACTGACCCCCCACCCCCACCCCCCGCCTTGCTTGCGGGACACTGTGACCCACTACCGTAACTAGACATTTTAGCGCTGTGTGCAAGAAACAGCATCAGCGCCCCCCCCCCTTATTTAAACTAGGGCCAGTGCGCTACAAAATAATACCAATTCATATTACGCTGCACAGTAGTCACCATTATTCAAATTATGCCACACAGTAGCGCCACTACACCAGGTGGAGCCCCTTTTCCACATTACACCAGGTAGAGTCCCCCTTTTACACATTACGGCAGGTAGAGTCCCCTTTTACATATTATGGCAGACAGAGTACACTTATAAAATAAAAAAATGGCGCCCCTTAAATTGTCATTTAAAATTCTGTCTGAATTTGCATGCACACACATAAACTGACACTACACAGGGGTCCATACACAAACATACAGTACACTGACTATACAGGGGGTCCATACGCACACATACAGTACACTGACACTATACAGGGGGTCCATACACACACATACAGTACACTGACACTATACAGGGGTCCATACGCACACATACAGTACACTGACACTATACAGGGGTCCATACACACACATACAGTACACTGACACTATACAGGGGTCCATACACACACATACAGTACACTGACACTATACAGGGGGTCCATACACACACACACACACACACACACACACACACTACACTGACACTATACAGGGGTCCATACGCACACATACAGTACACTGACACTATACAGGGGTCCATACACACACACACACACACACACACACACACACACTACACTGACACAATACAGGGGTCCATACACACACATACAGTACACTGACACTATACAGGGGGTCCATACACACACACACAGTACACTGACACTATACAGGGGTCCATACGCACACATACAGTACATTGACACTATACAGGGGGTCCCTACACACGCATACAGTACATTGACACTATACAGGGGGTCCATACACACACACACACAGTACACTGACACTATACAGGGGTCCATACGCACACATACAGTACATTGAAAATATACAGGGGTCCATACTCACACATACAGTACACTGACATTATACAGTGGTCCATACGCACACATACAGGACATTGACACTATGCAGGGGTCCATACGCACACATACAGTACACTGACACTATACAGGGGGTCCATATTGATAAAGCTAAATATTTATCTTACTTAAAACCCTTTAAGAGGTCAAAGAACACAGTACGCTATTGGCGTATGGTATACCGTAAGGGTACGCACGTTGCGTAACAATCGCTTAGCCGTAGTCGAGACGCTCGAGCGTCACGTTCGCTCACGGCCAAGAGATCACAGGCAGGCACGCTATTGGCTGCCGACTAACGTAATGATACGCTATTAGCGTAGCGGACGCTCGGGACCACGAGGAGATCACAAGCGGCGCTGACGCTCACAGTATAAAACCTTTATAACTATACCATAAAACAATGTATTATGCAGTAAACCTTGGTGTAGTGATAGGGTGTAAATGTAACACAGTGTAACCTTATTAACTTAAAGCTGTACGAGCGTCTCCGACGCTCAGAGAATACTTAGAAATATAAGAAATACACAGATACCGATCTTAGGTTCTAACACCTTATATGAACGTTCTATTTGCAAAAGAATAATACAATACAAGTCATACACTACAAATATAACATAGACTAACTAACCAGATAACTACACATGAAATACAATAACAGTACAATAACAATTTAAGAGGAAAAGAGAGAGAAAAGGGGAGAAGAGAGAGAGAGAGAGAGAGATATGGCTCACAATAACAATAAAGACAATATGATTGCGGAGAAACTTACGCACAAGGGGAACAATCGCATGCGCCTTTCTGAATATCCAGCTCCCGATTATCAGTGATGAGAATCGTTGAAGAGAGTAGAGTGGAGCTGGATCAGATCGGCTCGTCTATATATACACCACTCACAATACAATACAATGGTCCCTACAATCTCATTGTTCATTGGACACAGGAATTCGTCTTCGCATTATAACAAAAGGTCATAGGTTGATTCATACAGGTGGGCTGTGACTATTTCCAACTGCTCAGGTGGGTGGGAAACTAGGTTTCCCGCCGCATGGATAATAAAGTGCAAATAATAGCAAATGTCCATAAACTTCTTATGTCCATAACTATTCGCACGAGCGATTAATCTGCTTCAAACCAACACCGGAATATTGCTAATTAAATACTCTTCCGATGGATACTAAACACCACTGTATAACCTCTGTCTGACCCTTCGTATCAAACAAAGAGGGATCTCTTTGTCTATGAACATGCTACATTAACTAAACTTTCAGATTCTATCAAAGGGACCATAATCTACAAAATACATTATATGGTTAAAATATGTAACGATCGAGTCGCCCGCTAGACGCACACAAACTCTACCGTAAATGCGCATACCGTGCGCCTGCGGGTGCACGTAACAGCGAGTATGCGCACGCACGGGAGAGCGTACGCATGCGCAGCGGGGACATGTATGCGGTGCAAATATGGCAGTGTGCATCATGATATTTTTCTGACTTTGACAGTCCACCCTTTGGCAGTCACCAATAACTGCCACTTCCTAAAATATTTCAAAAAGAGAAAAATATATGTCATGTGTAAATATTTCTATGGTTGGGTAGGGGAGGAGAGGAGAAGGTGAGAAAAGGGTATGACCTAGTGAGATAGCAGAAGCATGTGTGTATGAATCCATGTTTGGGGGGTCATGTATCATCGTGCCGTACGTGTCTTAAATCAAGCTTCGAGGTATTGCGAAGTATACATTTGAATTCCTTCTTATCCCGTGGTACGGGTCTGTGGATGGGCTGTCAAACTTTACCGAGCTCTTTTCGGCTTTTGGTTGCAACAAAATGGGGGAGCACATTTTAGTTGATGATACATGAATGGGGGAATATGTGATTGCTGATATCTGTGCCTGTATTCCCTATCGACTATGTGTGTTGTTACCTGAAGGTTGTAGAGATGAAGATAAAGAACACTTATGGTAAATGCATTGATAAACTATGTGAGTTTAATATACATTTGCCGATTGAGGTCTTGTCTGAAGTCTTGTCTGAAGTCTTGTCTGAAGTCTCCTTTGGGCTTTTGCTATTAACGGTATGCAAAAAGCCTTGTCAATGTCCATAGACTTACAAAAAAAAAATTGGGCTAGCGTAATTTTAAAATTTCTATGGAAACTGGGGGTCTATGGCATAGTCCATCTGTTGTTTGCGTACAAGGTTGTCAAACTTCTTCTTTAATCCATCTGTTGTCTGTATATAAGGTCATCAAATTCCTCTTCCAAGCAGGTCTTTTTATCTTGGAGAAAAGGAGAAACAGGTGAAAGAAACGGACCGTAGAATCACATTTTCATCACATCATTGTCTCTATCGTTGGGTCATAGATCAAATCCATTGGAATTACAATTTCCTCACTCCTTAGACTCATTACCCTGGTACTCCGTTTGCACTTCGTTAAAGCCTGACCGCATCTAAATATCAAGCCAATCGATATGGCAACACCTAAGATACATAGAAGAAATTTCCCTACATCCATTATGACTCCTTGAGCCCATTCTCCTAAACCAGAGAACCAATTTCGCGGGTTCAACCATGACACCCAACCAGTCAGCTCATTACCCACAGCAGCAAGGGTGAGATTGTGTCTCCTGCGAAATTCCCACTTTAATTGGAGAATATCGTCCATCTTTTGGTCTATGACCTCGACCGGGTCCTCGGTGCTATTCGTAATATAAGTGCAGCATTTCACGCCGTACTGCGTTGCCAGTGTGACACAATATCCACCTGTCACTGCTGTGAGATAATTAAGAACCATCCTATGCTGAACCAGTTCTGTTTTATAAGCTTGGAGCTCTCTTCCGGTATATCTAAAAGTGTCGTCATACATTTCTGTGATATTGTCTAATAAATTTGCAAGCGCAGATATATATCTATAGTTCAGCACTCCTCTAGCGGTGCGAGTGAAATCTAACGCAAGTAGAACCTGAATCCCGGTGGATTCATGGATCATGTCAAAGGCCGGATGCTCTGTCCTTTCTGTCAGTTGCCTTTTAACGACGTGCTCGTAATGAGTGTGAGTATAAGGAGCTTGGGCACCACGGTGTATATCTTTCATTTTGGTATGTGATACAGTCATTACCTCAGGCAGTACTTTTCCAATATAACACAATCCTTCAGAGTTTGGGGCAAGCCACTTATACGCCTTCCTCCCGCATATGAAATATGCATCATCGGGGAGAACATATGGGACGGAGTAGGACATAACCATATTACACATCTTCCATGTGAAATCTCCTAACCCTAATTCTCCCATCTGTCTAGTACACGTATCTGTTTGTATGATATGTGCACAGTATCCTGGTGATACCTCTCCAACTCTCATGATCCTATTTCCTAGGGTATACCTATATCGGAAAGATTTTTCCCTACCGGCTATGTGGCGTATAAGCTCTGTATCTGTAGGCATTCTATCTGCTCTATATGAAAAGGTCATGGTTTGGTTACTCCATGACACTTCCCAATTTCCCGGCTTTCGGGGATTGGAAATGTTGAAACATATTAGGGATCTATCCACATGATATTGGTGGAGCTTCAAACTAGGAGGACTGGAGATATTAAACCTCCTGTCCACCGGTCTCCCACCCTTTAGCTCAAGTACCTCCCCTATCGTTAAAGGAAATGGTACTAGCCCTGATTTGCTATGGCCTTGAGGTACTTGAGAGCATACCCAACAATCTGTCTGATTTAACACATTACCCACTAAGGAGTGATAGTCACTCAATGGATGCCGGTCCATGTGGATATTAAAACTGGATTGGCATTTCTTGATGCACCCATCCTCAACTACATTGTCACAGAGCCTACAGATACAGTTTTCTTCAGCTAACAATCCTTCACAATGTTTACAAATAACATGGCTGCTAGATCGTTTCCGGTACTCGCCTTTGCTTGGTGATTGTGTTGCTATTGGAACTTTACACCTCCGTCTCAGTCATCAGAAATCCATTCTGGATCCTTTCTCGACCTCACTGGTACTCTCACCGAAACAGACTGCTCTGGTCAACATCAGGGTCAACATAATAACACGGCTCACAGTCTCTCGAGGCGAGTCCATCTTACAGGAGGAGAAAGGGAGAAATTTGTAATGGGGGTACAGGAAAACAGTTTGAGGGGGAGAGAAACTTGTTACGATAATTAGTTCTCTAGTCTTGTTGTTCTTCTTGTTCTGCTGTCATCTCAAAGGTGCTGTCTCTCAGTCTTCTAAACATTCTGGTGATACAATATTTCTTCTAGCTCAGCGCTCTTTCTGTAAGGAGAATAAATCTTGCATTACCATTTGTCCAACTAATGTGTGACATACCATCTGTAACGTTATGAGAACATGAGAAAGAAGAGAGAGAGAAAAAAAACAACGAGAGAGAGAACCGTTCATATATATATGCATCACATAAATCAACAATAAACAACAGGCAAAAAAAAAAAATTTTCAAAACACTTTGTAAAACATTGTTCATCAGGCTGTCATATCTACATGTCCAATGGTATCCTTGCGCAGTCCCTCCCACCAGCACCTCCATACTCCACCCTCTGTATCTGGCCAGGATACATTGATGCGGGTAGGTCATGCTGGGGTTTGGTAGACTTCTGCAAAGACCAAGTAGCTATGTAATGTTTGAGTCCTGCCGATAATCGTCAGAGATGGGGAGAGAAAAAAAACATTTTACAGATACATTTACAACGTTTCACCCGGTCATTCCTGTGTCTTCAGGGAATGACCTCCCAATTTATTAACCGTTACCTCAGGCTTACCATCAGTCCTAATGATCACCTTTCCTGACTATATATTATGGGTGTGGCCCAAAATTCTTCCTATATGATCCCTGATTATAGTTTGGTGTGTCATAATTTTGCTCATTTCTCTGTCTAGGGGGTCTGACTTTATGTGTGCTGTTACAGTTGCTGGCATAATGCCCTTCTCTTTTAAAAAGGTAACAAACCCGGGGCTTCCTCCAAGTGTCAGTGACCTGAGGTTTTGGTTGATTTGATGCCTCCTCAAACGCTCGGATGCTCATCACCATCAACCGCTTTCCCTGTACTTCCCTGCTTCCTTGGATATCATGGTTATGTTGTTGTCTAGGGGGTTGATATGACTTTTGTATTTCTCTTGATCTACAATCTCTCGCAAAGTGTCCCTTTTTATGACAATTGTAACAGACTTCCACATCTGAATTTCTCACAGGGGTTTGGGGCTTATGCTGAAGTGGTCTTGTGGCTAGGGCCTGTATACTTGCGGCCATTAACTTATCACTTTGTGACTCCCTGTATCTGGTGATATTCTGATCATGATTAATAGCGGACTCTCTTAATGCGGCCACCGAGATATTTCTCCAGTTTGGGTTGGTGGTCTGTATCCTAGTTCTCAATACCTCCTTTAAACCATTCATTAATACCTTAACCGCTATTTCTCTATGCTGTGCATTAGTTTTGATGTCTGTGATCCCAGTGTTTCTAGCCATTACTTGCAGTGCTCGATTGAAATAATTAGAAATACTTTCCCCTTCGTTTTGTCTTATGGAGAAAATTTCATTCCACTTGACAACGGCAGGGAAATATACTTCTAACTGTCGGTTAATCTGCTTAATACATTCCTGATTGTGTTCCTCCGTACAAGGTACCTCCGTGTCTAATTTACAATCAGCAATAAATTTTGCAGGGTCAACACTGGAGGGCAAACATGCCCTCAGCACTGTCCGCCACTCTTTGTTGGTGGGTTCTGTGGCGTTTCCTAGTTCTTTAATAAACCTTTGACATGCGACTAGATTTTTCCTAGGATCAGGAAATTCAGACATAATTGATCTCAATTCGGTCCGGGACCAGAGACAGCGCATTGCACTGTCCTTGACGGGAATGATTCCCTGATCGTCAGTCTTTCCATTGGGGACTGTGATCACCCTGACAGGATCAAGTTCAACTACATCATCTTGCGTTGGTTCTACAATATGGGGTACATTTGTTTGTGTGTGGTATAAAACATTGTACGTACCTGTGGACACGACCTCACCTGACCCTCCGTTAGGGGGTTTGATTATTGCCTTTACCGATTTGGTCGCGTCCACCTGGATGTCTTGTGTGATGGCTGCTGGGAGAGGTGCCGACATCGTGCTGGGCTCACTTTCTTGCTCGTATTCCTGAGGGAAGTTTGACATGGCGTGCGACTTGCACGGGTTAACATTTGTAATTTTTACACTTTCATTTTCATAAACATTATTACATTTTACACTTTCATTCTTAATACAGTTGCTAAGTGCATTTTTATCGTACAACATTGTGCCTTTCTCCGCAACCATAATCCTCTCCATTGCCATGTCTCTCCTCCCAAGATGAGAGTCAAATATGTCAGTTAACTCTCTTTGCATTTCACTTTCCTGTTGCCACAATTTTAAACAATCATAATGTTTGATCCGTCTCTTTGCTGATTTAATAAGATCTATCCTTCTCCTTAGATTTAGTAACACATCTGGGCTAAAGCTGCCTACTCTTGGGAACTTCTCCTCGTCATGTACAGTCATTCTTTCCCATTCATCACATAAAACCTCTGTGTGTGAACCGTATTTTTCACACATTACATACCTCGCCGACCCGATTGGTCGGTTTACTAAATCAACCCGAACCGAGGTTGATCGCCCCCTACCTGAACAACTGGCCCCCATAGCTTGCAGGTGTTGCTTGCACTACCTCTGACCTTTATATCAGGGTCTTCCGCGAACACTTACAAAAACCAAGATGTTCCAGATAGGTTGACGGTGGTAGTTTACCGAGTACCCCACTCACTCGCCCACGCCGACCAATATGCCTACACACTGTTTTAGCGCTGGCGTACTCGACCCAGGGCCCCTATGAACCTTTGTTTACTGGAACATGCGAGTGTGATCCGAAGAGCATTAACCCTTTCCAGTAACTGTTGGTTGTTGGATAATTCCTGAGTGACCAGCGAACTTCCCTTAAAAAATAAAAAATTACACAAATCACGTTAGAATGTACAAATAGCGTTTATGACCCCTTCCGTACGCAAATGGTACTGGGTCAAATTACTAACTAATGCACACAATTACGTGCGGTACAATCGTTCAGCACATAAGCAACTAATCTTATGTGCGGAGCGACCAGTGGAATCGAAATTTAGCAGCTGCGAATTCCTTCAGCCTGAGCTTTATGGCCTATATGGGTTCCGCACCAACCCTTCCTGGTGTTGGGCTACTTGTCTCTATAGCGGACTTCTTTGTCTGCTGTACCTAGACCTCCTGGTCTGTTCCGGACCTCCTGGTCTGCTACAGTATGACCTCCTGGTCTGCTACACTCTAATGCTCTTTATATGTTTAACAAGGGATGCCTCCCTAGCCACCATGTATGTCACTTACACGTATGTACTTCACGAGAACTCGATGATTTCCTGTGGTTCAATCCCAAAAATTGTAGAAACTTATATAATTGCAAACACTCACTCACCACATGTACACTTTACTTTTGTTTCTATTTCTTTCTATTTCTGCGCAGAAATTTCTTCCCTTTAGACCAGATGAGTTGTAAATTGGAGAAGGATCTATTAGCTTAAATTTCGGACACTAAAATCGATTTGCGCTATTTATCGCGTTGCCACCTTTTCGCCTGTTTAAAATAACACTATCGTGTGATTTGTTACGTGGGCGTACCCAGACGCTCCGTTGCGTAATATACGCTGCGTGCGTCGGCCTTTGGGTTGCGCACGCGGGTCTCAGCCTTTTGTTAGAGACACGTGTACGCAAGGCAGATATCCACCGTAACACAATTAACACGTTTATCAATGTAGGTGATCCTCGATCATCTACCGAGCACCACACAGATCTCTCCTTGTATCCTTAGGCCGAGCTGTGTGCGTGCTTTACAATTTACCCCTTAATGTATTACTTTTACTCTTTAACTATTAATAGCGACAAATCTCTCTTAGCACGTTTATCAATTATAAAATGGCAAACAGGAGAGTGATATGAAAATACACGAATAAAAAAGAAATGCAGATATATGCGTGCATGTGTGCGTACGCAAAACAGAAAAAAACAGTTTTAAAAGACACTAGCGTGTTGTTCTTACCTCCGGTTCCGGGTTCCTTCAGCACCCTTTACTAAGCGAAGCAGACGCTTATCCAGGCAGCACTACGAGGAATATGATCTCCCGCCCTTTGCTGATGGATAATGTCTGCTGAAATTACCTAGTACAGATATGTGAAGGACGGACGAGCCGCCAATTGATAAAGCTAAATATTTATCTTACTTAAAACCCTTTAAGAGGTCAAAGAACACAGTACGCTATTGGCGTATGGTATACCGTAAGGGTACGCACGTTGCGTAACAATCGCTTAGCCGTAGTCGAGACGCTCAAGCGTCACGTTCGCTCACGGCCAAGAGATCACAGGCAGGCACGCTATTGGCTGCCGACTAACGTAATGATACGCTATTAGCGTAGCGGACGCTCGGGACCACGAGGAGATCACAAGCGGCGCTGACGCTCACAGTATAAAACCTTTATAACTATACCATAAAACAATGTATTATGCAGTAAACCTTGGTGTAGTGATAGAGTGTGAATGTAACACAGTGTAACCTTATTAACTTAAAGCTGTACGAGCGTCTCCGACGCTCAGAGAATACTTAGAAATATAAGAAATACACAGATACCGATCTTAGGTTCTAACACCTTATATGAACGTTCTATTTGCAAAAGAATAATACAATACAAGTCATACACTACAAATATAACATAGACTAACTAACCAGATAAAGATAACTACACATGAAATACAATAACAGTACAATAACAATTTAAGAGGAAAAGAGAGAGAAAAGGGGAGAAGAGAGAGAGAGAGATATGGCTCACAATAACAATAAAGACAATATGATTGCGGAGAAACTTACGCACAAGGGGAACAATCGCATGCGCCTTTCTGAATATCCAGCTCCCGATTATCAGTGATGAGAACCGTTGAAGAGAGTAGAGTGGAGCTGGATCAGATCGGCTCGTCTATATATACACCACTCACAATACAATACAATGGTCCCTACAATCTCATTGTTCATTGGACACAGGAATTCGTCTTCGCATTATAACAAAAGGTCATAGGTTGATTCATACAGGTGGGCTGTGACTATTTCCAACTGCTCAGGTGGGTGGGAAACTAGGTTTCCCGCCGCATGGATAATAAAGTGCAAATAATAGCAAATGTCCATAAACTTCTTATGTCCATAACTATTCGCACGAGCGATTAATCTGCTTCAAACCAACACCGGAATATTGCTAATTAAATACTCTTCCGATGGATACTAAACACCACTGTATAACCTCTGTCTGACCCTTCGTATCAAACAAAGAGGGATCTCTTTGTCTATGAACATGCTACATTAACTAAACTTTCAGATTCTATCAAAGGGACCATAATCTACAAAATACATTAGATGGTTAAAATATGTAACGATCGAGTCGCCCGCTAGACGCACACAAACTCTACCGTAAATGCGCATACCGTGCGCCTGCGGGTGCACGTAACAGCGAGTATGCGCACGCACGGGAGAGCGTACGCATGCGCAGCGGGGACATGTATGCGGTGCAAATATGGCAGTGTGCATCATGATATTTTTCTGACTTTGACAATACGTACACATTCAGTACACTGACACTATGCAGGGGTCCATACACACACATACAGTACACTGACACTATACAGGGGGTCCATACACACACATACAGTACATTGACACTACACAGGGGTCCATACACACACACACACACACACACACACACACACACAGTACACTGACACTATACAGGGGTCCATACGCACACATACAGTACATTGAAAATATACAGGGGTCCATACTCACACATACAGTACACTGACATTATACAGTGGTCCATACGCACACATACAGGACATTGACACTATACAGGGGTCCATACGCACACATACAGTACACTGACACTATACAGGGGGTCCATACGTACACATACAGTACACTGACACTATACAGGGGTCCATACGCACACATACAGTACGCTGACACTATACAGGGTGTCCATACGTACACATACAGTACACTGACACTCTGCAGGGGGTCCATACGCACACATACAGTACACTGACACTATACAGGGTGTCCATACGTACACATACAGTACACTGACACTATACAGGGGTCCATAAGCACACATACAGTACACTGACACTATACAGGGGGTCCATACGTACACATACAGTACACTGACACTATACAGGGTGTCCATACGCACACATACAGTACACTGACACTATACAGGGTGTCCATACGTACACATACAGTACACTGACACTCTGCAGGGGTCCATACACACACATACAGTACATTGACACTATACAGGGGGTCCCTACACACACATACAGTACATTGACACTATAAAGGGGGTCCATACACACACACACACACACACACACACACACACACACACACAGTACACTGACACTATACAGGGGTCCATACGCACACATACAGTACATTGAAAATATACAGGGGTCCATACTCACACATACAGTACACTGACATTATACAGTGGTCCATACGCACACATACAGGACATTGACACTATGCAGGGGTCCATACGCACACATACAGTACACTGACACTATACAGGGGGTCCATACGTACACATACAGTACACTGACACTATGCAGGGGTCCATACACACACATACAGTACACTGACACTATACAGGGGGTCCATACACACACATACAGTACATTGACACTACACAGGGGTCCATACACACACACACACACACACACACACACACAGTACACTGACACTATACAGGGGTCCATACGCACACATACAGTACATTGAAAATATACAGGGGTCCATACTCTCACATACAGTACACTGACATTATACAGTGGTCCATACGCACACATATAGGACATTGACACTATACAGGGGTCCATACGCACACATACAGTACACTGACACTATACAGGGGGTCCATACGTACACATACAGTACACTGACACTATACAGGGTGTCCATACGCACACATACAGTACACTGACACTATACAGGGGGTCCATACGTACACATACAGTACACTGACACTATACAGGGTGTCCATACGTACACATACAGTACACTGACACTCTGCAGGGGTCCATACACACACATACAGTACACTGACACTATACAGGGGGTCCATACACACACACACACACACACACACACACACACACACACACACACTGACACTATACAGGGGTCCATACGCACACATACAGTACACTGACACTATACAGGGGGTCCATACACACACACACACATACATACAGTACACTGACACTATACAGGGGGTCCATACGCACACATACAGTACACTGACACTTTACAGGGGTCCATACGCACACATACAGTGCACTGCCACTATACAGGGGTCCATACGCACACATACAGTACACTGACACTATACAGGGGTCCATAAGCACACATACAGTACACTGACCATAGGCGTGCGCACGGGGGGTGCCTGGTGCACACAGGCACCCCCTAATGTCCGGCACCCCCCTCAAGCACGCCTGCTGTAGTGATCGCCAGCACTCACGGGGGGAGGAGGGGGTGCAGCATCAGGCGTTCATTGCCTGTCCTCCCTGATCCCCAGTCTAGCAGGTGACGGGCTCCGGTGCTGGCGTGTGGGGAGGGGATGGGGGGCGGGTGCTTTCTGTAGATTGGCTCTTTCCCCTGCTTGCTTAGCAGCAGCGTGGTTGGGGGAGAGCTGTGAGGCGGCAGAGTGTACCTGCCATGCGGAGACTTCTGCTCGCGGCCGTGAAGGGAGGGGGGGTCGCGGGTGCCTCCCGCTGTCAGGGCAGGCTATGCTGCTGTGCCTGAGTCTGTTCAGTGCTGGTCTCCCCTTTGATCTACTGGCTGCTGCTGTGAATGGACACTTTGGCTTCTGGCCCCTGCGCAGGAACCATTTCTTATGACTTCTTCCTGCTGCTGTGGAATGCTCCTGTTGCTGCAGGCAGACCCTTATGTTATCTACACCACCTCAAAGGTATTGTTTTATCCCACTTCTAACCACTCTCCTATTGTGCACCAGTCCTCCTGCACCTTGAAACTGCATTGCCTGCAAATGACACCCCTGCATCTTACATCCCTGTACCCTACATGTACCCACCAACAATATGCACCTTCAACCAGCACCCTACACCTTCCCTCCCTGCACCCTGTACCTGCCCACCTCTGCACCATACGCCTTCCCTCCCTGCACCCTGTACCTGCCCACCTCTGCACCATACGCCTTCCCTCCCTGCACCCTGTACCTGCCCACCTCTGCACCATACGCCTTCCTTTCCTGCACCCTGTACCTGCCCACCTCTGCACCCTACGCCTTCGATCCCTGCACCCTGTAATTGCCCTCCTCTGCACCCTATGCCTTCCCTACCTGCACCCTGTAACTGCCCACCTCTGCACCCTACACCTTCGATCCCTGCACCCTGTAACTGCCCAACTCTGCACCCTATTCCTTCCCTCCCTGCACCCTGTAACTGCCCACCTCTGCACCCTATTCCTTCCCTCCCTGCACCCTATTCCTTCCCTCCCTGCACCTTGTACCTGCCCACCTCTGTACCCTATTCCTTCCCTCCCTGCACCCTGTAACTGCCCTCCTTTGCACCCTATACCTTCCCTCCCTGCACCCTATTCCTTCCCTCCCTGCACCCTGTAACTGCCCTCCTCTGCACCCTATGCCTTCGCTCCCTGCACCCTATTCCTTCCCTCCCTGCACCTTGTACCTGCCCACCTCTGCACCCTATTCCTTCCCTCCCTGCACCCTGTAACTGCCCTCCTTTGCACCCTATGCCTTCCCGCCCTGCACCCTATTTCTTCCCTCCCTGCACCCTGTAACTGCCCTCCTCTGCACCCTATGCCTTCCCTCCCTGCACCCTATTCCTTCCCTCCCTGCACCTTGTACCTGCCCACCCCTGCACCCTATTCCTTCCCTCCCTGCACCCTGTAACTGCCCTCCTTTGCACCCTATACCTTCCCTCTCTGCACCCTATTCCTTCCCTCCCTGCACCCTCTGACTGCCCACCTCTGCACCCTACACCTTCCCAAATATGTTTTATAACAGTTCATTGTCCATACCTATTGCAAGTGCGGCTAGTAAGAAGGGATTTGGTAAGGGGTAACATGTATAAGGGACGCTACTGTGCGGTGTAATGTGAACAATGGACACTACTGTGCAGTTTAATTTAAGTAAGGGTCACTACTATGTGGTGTTACGTGTGAATTGAAGGGGGATTGTGAGAGATGCAGACGGGAGATGATGGCGTGACTGAGAAACAATGCAGGGATGAGATGATGGCGTGGTTGAGAGATGCAGGCAGGAGATGATGGTGTGGCTGAGAAACGATGCAGGGAAGAGATGATGCTATGGCTGAGAGATGCAGGGAGCAGGAGGTGACACAAGTCTGCTTGAATCTCTGTTGCATGATGATGACATTGGTCATATATCTACACAAACAGGCATCTTCCGTACCATGTGATATCCTACATGAATAGTGAATACCAACTGAAGACGCCGTCTGCCCAGGGAGGACATTTCTTCAGAGGTTCCCCGTTGTGAGAAGCCACCATATAGGTAAGGTGCATATGGAATGAAAAGGAATGTCAATAGGCGGTGCTAGATACGCCCGACAGGCGTTGTGAGACACGCCCAATAGGTGATGCTAGACACGTCCCTCCGACAGTGCACCCCCTAATAAAATGTGCTGCGCACGCCTATGACACTGACACTATACAGGGGGTCCATACGCACACATACAGTACACTGACACTACACAGGGGGTCCATACACACACACATACACTGACACTATACAGGGGTCCATATTACGCACACATACAGTACACTGAAACTACACAGGGGTCAATATACGCACACATACAGTACACTGACACTATACGGGGATTTATAAGCGATCGCGGGGGTGGAGCGAGGGGGTGGAGACATCTAATGTAATTAGGCAGGATGGTTGTTACTGAACAGATTGACAGCACTGGAGTGAGAGAAAGACTGTCTTACCAGCATTAACAGCGGCCGGGCTGATCCGCGGCACTGGTCCTAATGATCCTCGTCCCGCTCTGCTCTGCCTCTATTGCTGCGATCTTTGACTGACAGATGTCCCTCCGCTACAGGCTGGTTGTCTGTTGCGGGTGCTAGCGCGCGCACGGGGGGGCATGATCATCTGTGCAGTTCAAGCGGGAGCGTTGCCTGGTGATTAGGAGTGAAGGAGACAGGGTGTTCTGCCAGGGACGGTGTGCGTGAAGGGGAGAAGCAGAGACAGTGGGGGCGCTGGCAGCAGCCTCCGGGAGACTGGTTTGGATGCTGCCTGTAATAAGATCACGTCTTAGCTATGAGCTTGGACAATACCTGCCTCTCTAGCCTGCCCTGCCGCCTCTTCTGCTGCGGCTCCAGAGTCTCCCTCCTTCCTCCCCTGCCCCCGGACTGCGTCTCTGCTCCTCTCCTCGCTCCGGCCGGGGCAGCGGACAGTACAGACGGCTTGTAATGAGTCAGTCTGACTCATTACAATGCTGCAGACTTTTGGGTCCCTTGATGGCGCGCGTGGTGGCTTAAATAAGGATGCGGGCAGTTGCGCCTCCCGGGTGACTGCGCTGTGTGCCAGGCACCGCTGGCACATACGTAGTTACGGCCCTGCTGTGACCTGCAGGTGGGACAGTATCCGAATAGCAGGAATGTCCCACTGGAATTGGGACAGTTCGGAGGTATAGTTTTGTGTTCTACAGGAGGTTCCATATATTGTAAGTGGCCACGAGAAACCTTATTTAAAATGCATGTAGCCATAGGGATCATTGTGCCTTATAATAACCAATGCAGGGAAATGGCACTGATGTGCTCATTTAATTTTTTCCCCAAGAATGTAACAACTACATAATGGGTATAAGGGGAGATTGCTGGTCTATTCAGGGAGTTAGCAAACCTCTCAACTGTCACGATTTCAGTGCGACAGTCCTGCTATTCGGACACTGTCCTGCTATCCCTCCCGCGGGTCGCAGTGTCCCGCGGGCGGGGGGCAGTTGAGGTAGTCTTTGATCACCTGCTGCAGCCGGTGATCACTGAATAGATGCCGTGGTTGGGAGGGGAGCAGGGGGCTCCCCAGCTGCTGGGGGAGTGCTGGGCACACCCCAAAAATGCCAAAAACGGGTCCGTGGCACTCAGCCACTCAGCTGAAGCCATGCCCCTCCCATGCTAAGCCACACTCCCTTTTCGGGTCGCACGCAGCTTCGCCGCGCAGGGGTCCCACTTCCTCCCTCTTCAAAGTTGGGAGGTATGAGTTAGGGAGATTGTTGTTATTTCATGTAGTCTCCTGCAGAATGCAGAAGGGTAGGCAACAATGTATAAAACATAATACCCCCCCAACATGACCCTCTCCAGGAGGGACACAATACTCTGCTCCTGGACTTGCCTCTTAATTTATGATTGCAGACACCTGTGTTGAACAGGTTAATGGATAAGAATTTTGTTTCCGCACAGGTGCCAGCAATCATACATTAAGAGAAAAGTCCAGGAGCAGAGCATTGTGTCCCTCCTGGAAAGGGTCATGTTGGGAGGTATATGCATACTATACAAAAGAAAAAGTGAACTGCTCCAACTAAGCAAAACAAATCTATTAAACACAACACTGTGTTCCAAGAATAAAATAAAAGTGAGTCACTAAGCATAGAGTTCCATTTCCTATGGCGAAAGTACAGGTAATTATCAGGTAACATAATGAGTGCAAAGAGCAATGGTTATATAAGTGATTCAGAAGGATAGGAAGAATTTTTGAATAAAGAATAAAGTACACAATGTGCTTATCAAGCACAGGCAAAAGACAAAGCAAATGAGCAGATTTTATACCCATATTCCAAAACTTTTCAGATGAAAAAATATATACATAAGGCCTGATGGCAAACAAAGGAACTGTTGCCTAGGATCAACTCATAAAAAGGAAAAGGAGGAAAAATGATGTGTGTTTATTATAAGTAATAACAGCTGTATATACATGCAATTTCTTATATAAACAAGACCATAGTAAAGTCCCTACCAACAGACATATAATACTTCTAACACCAGAGTTTCCTAGTGTTGTGATCGAACAGAATTGAATGCAGCTATTCTCAAGGGTAATTGGTTTTAACCCCTTATATACAGGGGCACTGGAATGTTTTTAGGTTGACGGGGGGGGGGTGTAGAAAAAAAATATTTTGGTGCCCCCTGGTGCCGGCCTCCTCTACCTTTTTAGCCCCCCACTGCTGTGCGGATGAGCGCTTACCTGCAGAACCACGCGGGCGGCATCTCCTTTAAAAACAGCCTGCTACCGCAGGGTGCTGTGTCCTCCTATCTTCGTTCGTTGTGTCCTAGCCACCGCCGGCTGTCTCTCCTTCACAGATGCATTACTGGGAGGAGGCATGGCCAGGCTGGGACATCCCGGGACCATAGCCACGCCTCCTCCCAGTAATGCAACTGTAACCCTACCCTCAATACCTTGAACGAGAGTTGTCTATGTATTCTATTAAGGGATGGTTACCTAATAGCTGTGCCTCCACTCAAGCTATGTGTAGTATTTAACTACCGTTAAGGCTTGCTTGAGTAAGCCTGATCTCTATCCTTAGGGGATGATTCCCTTATATCATAGATATATTATCTAATATACCTGTCTCTTTCTTCCAGGATCTTCAGATCAACTTCCAGACGGACCAGACACACATGGCAAGTATAACACTTTAATGACCAGTACCAAATGGAGTAAGTATACATTAACATTTCATCAATTACACATTCCCCTTTAAGTCATTAATCCATGCTAACCCCCGGTCAATTAGGCCTATACACAGTACCTGCATGCAATACAACAAATCCTTTTTCTTTTCAACACACCCTTAGGTGTTAGAGTGACCCGGGTACTCTTAATATGATAGTGCACTATAAGGGCCCATAAACTTCCTAAAAATAACAGCAGTTAATACAGAATGTCTGACACTATGTTTTAGTATCAACTATCAGTTCTCCCTTCAGTTAAAGAGAAAGATGTTTGGCTCAGTCTACTTATGGTAGCGATTACTTTCTCCTATAAGGTTACTTATAGTTCCTCCTTGGCAGATAACAGAAAGTATCTATTTAGCTCATAGATAGTAACATCAACAGTTGATTACCAAGGAATCTGTATCCTTTCCTCAGTAAAAATGTTACTGTAGTTGTCCAGTATTAAACTAAACTCCTAAGAAGCTGGTATGATAAACCTTTGTTATGCTGCGTCCTTGTGTCCATTTGAAGTAGCTGATGCTTTCTATAGTTCAGAGCATATATAGCTTTTCGATTCCTGTATGCCTCAAATTATTGTTGTCTCTTAGGATGAGTCTATATTAAATATATCTGCAAGAGATGGTTTCTCTTATCATAGTCACAGCGAGCTCAAATCCTTTAACTTTAAAACTAATAGTCTCTTACGTGTCAGTCCTTCTTACGGGTTCACGAATATACATATAACACAGTTGTATTAAAGTGCCACAAGCTAGTCCTTGAATCGGGATGATAGTCTAATCCTTTGTGGCTAAGAGGCTTTAACATTCATCTAATGTCACTGTAGTATGGCTACCTTTAATGTCCTTGACTCTAATTCTGCTAATTCAGGGGCATAAATACACACATTAGGTGGCAGCTTTTGGGTGTTACTTTCTATTTAGCGCTGCGGAACAATGTCTCTGGCTCTCCTTTGACTGATGTGATGTTGATATATGGGGGAGTTTTAAAACTATTTATGAAGCGTTAAACAGTTCAAGTTTCACTCCACTCCTCCTGTTACATATATATACCCAGTGCTTTCTACCTTCTCCTTAGCACTATGATTAAGCCATACATGGAACTGTCATTATAGGTCACTCTGACTACTGTGACCCATTACTATCCTCCTGCTTAATAGCCATTATTGCGGCCTAGCCCTGGAGTCCTTAGTCCCAATATGAAATTGACTATGTACAATAATCACCTATGGCTTGCTGTGCTTAGTGTAGGGGTAATATAAATGGCTGGATTATACACTCACACTTCTACGATCTAGTGATGCTGCAGCAGGATGCTCCCCCGACTCCTCCCTTACACTTACAGCCACACAGAATGGAGCCTCTGCTGCTGGTCCTGGCTTCTTTGTTGTGGCTGTCAGAGTCTGTGCCGGTAATAGGTAGGAAGGAACCCTCTCTGTCTCCCTGTCATAGATGCGCCCTTCCAATACTGCTGGGTGAGTTGACTAGCGCTGATCTTGGGTTCTATGAACAGTTCTGAGTCTCAATGCTGCTGTCACCACCTTTACAGTAAGGAAGCCCTGTTCTGGCTACACACACTAAGCCCCCTCCGGCCGCCGCAATGTATACCGCTCAGCTCTAATGCGGGCGACGGCCGGAGCAGCAAAAAACTATGTCCTCTCACCAAGGGATATGCCGTCTCTCCCTCAGCTACACTCACAGCACCTCTCCACCCCTCTCTTGTAGTCACATGACCCACTCTGAGGTGATGCCCCGCCCACTGGCAATCACCCCACTAGGTGATTGACAGTTAGGAGCACAAGGACATTAACCCTTTAGATACACTGTGAAACCATAAAATAAGCCTTCATTGTATTCACCACTACATTTACATCAATGTACATACAATTACATATATGTGAACTGTATTATTTACCTCAAAACATGCATACAGTATTACAACATCCATTAACTTTTATATGAATAATATATATGCTTATACTCCATTTTAGTCACCATATTATAACTACCTCAGTATAAGTGTTGTTTAAACCCTAAATCAGGGTTACATTTCTCCCCCTGGTGCATTGTCACTGTTTAACATCTTTAGGTGCCAATGCACCATCTACCTTACTCACTATGCTAAAATAGTATATATTCATTCACATCCATTAGCAAGCCACCTCATCTCAACCATTTTAACTGTTGGCCAAATAGGGAGGGATGGCACTACATAGCCTTCATGCCTCCCAGGGATAGTGTTCTCTGATCGTGCTGGTTTCCCTAGCTCTTCTATACCTGATTTATTGACTTCTTTTAGTACTGGACTTCGGATGGAAGATTTAAGAGATTGTGCTAGGGTAAAGTTATCATGTACCTCACTACGATTTTCACTGAGACTAGTTTCTTTCTCTGACGAAGCTTCTAAAGTTATCAAGTCTTTAGCATCTGAATTTTCCGTTTCTTGATCCTGGGACTGATTTACTCTACCATTGAATCTCGAGGGAGGTCGGTAATGTAAGGTTGTAGAAGGATGACATGGAGCTGGATCTCTCCCTTGCCTTTGTTCTGAATATGCACTTCCTTCATCAACCGCTTTTTCTCGTGGTTGATAACAATAACTGTATGATCCTCGTCGGTTTGGAGCAAATCGACTCCCTTTCACTGGTACTCCACCTATGCCAGTCACATTTGCTGCATGTACACCCTTTTCCCCTTCCAACACTTCAAATTCTACTTTCTCTCCATCTCCTACACTGTACAACAGTTTTAGGGGGTTATTCTTCGTTATGGATGTCCAATGTACAAATATGTCTTCTCCGGTGTCATGCCTTTTAATGAAGCCATAGCCTTTCTTCACATGGAACCATATTACTGTGCCAGTCATTTTAAAAGACATATACTGTGTCCCTTTACTATCAACTTTATTCATAGAAGATTGTCTCAGCAATATACCATCCACTACCTCAGTCTGTAATGCTATGTCCTTAGTATCCGGTCACATAGAAAATTCATGGATACGGTCTTCAGGACAGTTGTTTAGGAAGTTGGCATCCTTGAGTATTTTATTCTCAGATTCTAGCTGAGACAGTCTTTCTTTCATTTCATTCAGACAAATATGATCCTCCTTTTCAGTTTCTTTACCCACTTCCAATAATTCAGACAACTCAGTTATTTTTGATTCCAGAGAATGAATATTGTCTTCCTGCTGCTGGTACATTATCAACTTTTGTTGCTCCTGATCCACTCTGGTTTGTCTTTCATCAGATGCCATGGTTTCCATCTCTCTCTGTATAAACCAAAGTTCTCTTTCAAGCTCTTTGTTCCTCTCATCAATTTTGGTGTTAAACATCTGTTCTTCTTTTAGCTTCCATCGGGTTTCATCTAGAACCTCCAACAACTGATAAATATGTTTAGACCTGTCCAGTGCTATATGTCTTATCACCTCTATCGGGGTCTGTAGATCCACTGGGCTATTTCTTCTTGTTGGTTCCTCAATGGAAGTTGGAAACAGGGAAAGCAGGTCCTTCTGTTGATCTTTTGGAAGAGCTAATACTAATTGTCCATGTTTCTTATAATCCTCAGCTATTTGCTTTAGCACAGTTTCTAATCTCTGTATACCTACATCTATCTTCACTTCCCCTGGAACTCTCTCTTTCAGTGGTAGAACATTCTTATCTCCTTTCATTCCATAATCCATGTTAGCGACCAAAGTATGAGCAAGGTTGTCACTAACACCTCCCTCACTATCCTTTAGGTGGGGATCAAGTCTGACTTTCTTGTCCTTTGATTTTTTCTTTCTCTTCTCCAACTCTACAGGGACATCTAATATTTTTTCATTTTTCACACCTAGGTTATTTACAAAAGTTCCCACAAACTTGCATGTCACCTCTTCCTTTAAGCCTGGTCCCTTATGGTACTCTTGTTTGTCCATACTTTTACATTCTCTATTGGCTTCAACTCTCCCAACTGATACAGCAATGGCTTTATGTCCAACCTTCTCCCTGTTCCTTTGCTTCTTTCCCATATTTGTATTTTATTTTTAGGGATGTGAGGACTTTATCAATAATAATTAATGGCAGCTGACACCTGTGGTGTAACAGGGCCTGAGTGTAACTTCTATCTCAGCAGTGCCTCCAAATGTAACCCTACCCTCAATACCTTGAACGAGAGTTGTCTATGTATTCTATTAAGGGATGGTTACCTAATAGCTGTGCCTCCACTCAAGCTATGTGTAGTATTTAACTACCGTTAAGGCTTGCTTGAGTAAGCCTGATCTCTATCCTTAGGGGATGATTCCCTTATATCATAGATATATTATCTAATATACCTGTCTCTTTCTTCCAGGATCTTCAGATCAACTTCCAGACGGACCAGACACACATGGCAAGTATAACACTTTAATGACCAGTACCAAATGGAGTAAGTATACATTAACATTTCATCAATTACACATTCCCCTTTAAGTCATTAATCCATGCTAACCCCCGGTCAATTAGGCCTATACACAGTACCTGCATGCAATACAACAAATCCTTTTTCTTTTCAACACACCCTTAGGTGTTAGAGTGACCCGGGTACTCTTAATATGATAGTGCACTATAAGGGCCCATAAACTTCCTAAAAATAACAGCAGTTAATACAGAATGTCTGACACTATGTTTTAGTATCAACTATCAGTTCTCCCTTCAGTTAAAGAGAAAGATGTTTGGCTCAGTCTACTTATGGTAGCGATTACTTTCTCCTATAAGGTTACTTATAGTTCCTCCTTGGCAGATAACAGAAAGTATCTATTTAGCTCATAGATAGTAACATCAACAGTTGATTACCAAGGAATCTGTATCCTTTCCTCAGTAAAAATGTTACTGTAGTTGTCCAGTATTAAACTAAACTCCTAAGAAGCTGGTATGATAAACCTTTGTTATGCTGCGTCCTTGTGTCCATTTGAAGTAGCTGATGCTTTCTATAGTTCAGAGCATATATAGCTTTTCGATTCCTGTATGCCTCAAATTATTGTTGTCTCTTAGGATGAGTCTATATTAAATATATCTGCAAGAGATGGTTTCTCTTATCATAGTCACAGCGAGCTCAAATCCTTTAACTTTAAAACTAATAGTCTCTTACGTGTCAGTCCTTCTTACGGGTTCACGAATATACATATAACACAGTTGTATTAAAGTGCCACAAGCTAGTCCTTGAATCGGGATGATAGTCTAATCCTTTGTGGCTAAGAGGCTTTAACATTCATCTAATGTCACTGTAGTATGGCTACCTTTAATGTCCTTGACTCTAATTCTGCTAATTCAGGGGCATAAATACACACATTAGGTGGCAGCTTTTGGGTGTTACTTTCTATTTAGCGCTGCGGAACAATGTCTCTGGCTCTCCTTTGACTGATGTGATGTTGATATATGGGGGAGTTTTAAAACTATTTATGAAGCGTTAAACAGTTCAAGTTTCACTCCACTCCTCCTGTTACATATATATACCCAGTGCTTTCTACCTTCTCCTTAGCACTATGATTAAGCCATACATGGAACTGTCATTATAGGTCACTCTGACTACTGTGACCCATTACTATCCTCCTGCTTAATAGCCATTATTGCGGCCTAGCCCTGGAGTCCTTAGTCCCAATATGAAATTGACTATGTACAATAATCACCTATGGCTTGCTGTGCTTAGTGTAGGGGTAATATAAATGGCTGGATTATACACTCACACTTCTACGATCTAGTGATGCTGCAGCAGGATGCTCCCCCGACTCCTCCCTTACACTTACAGCCACACAGAATGGAGCCTCTGCTGCTGGTCCTGGCTTCTTTGTTGTGGCTGTCAGAGTCTGTGCCGGTAATAGGTAGGAAGGAACCCTCTCTGTCTCCCTGTCATAGATGCGCCCTTCCAATACTGCTGGGTGAGTTGACTAGCGCTGATCTTGGGTTCTATGAACAGTTCTGAGTCTCAATGCTGCTGTCACCACCTTTACAGTAAGGAAGCCCTGTTCTGGCTACACACACTAAGCCCCCTCCGGCCGCCGCAATGTATACCGCTCAGCTCTAATGCGGGCGACGGCCGGAGCAGCAAAAAACTATGTCCTCTCACCAAGGGATATGCAGTCTCTCCCTCAGCTACACTCACAGCACCTCTCCACCCCTCTCTTGTAGTCACATGACCCACTCTGAGGTGATGCCCCGCCCACTGGCAATCACCCCACTAGGTGATTGACAGTTAGGAGCACAAGGACATTAACCCTTTAGATACACTGTGAAACCATAAAATAAGCCTTCATTGTATTCACCACTACATTTACATCAATGTACATACAATTACATATATGTGAACTGTATTATTTACCTCAAAACATGCATACAGTATTACAACATCCATTAACTTTTATATGAATAATATATATGCTTATACTCCATTTTAGTCACCATATTATAACTACCTCAGTATAAGTGTTGTTTAAACCCTAAATCAGGGTTACACAACTGTGAAGGAGAGACAGCCGGCGGTGGCTAGGACACAACGAACGAAGATAGGAGGACACAGCACCCTGCGGTAGCAGGCTGTTTTTAAAGGAGATGCCGCTCGCGTGGATCTGCAGGCAATTCAAATTATGCCACACAGTATTACAATCTTATTCGCATTACCCCAAACGTAGTGCACCTGATTTATATTATGCCACAAAATAGTGCCTCTTATTCACATTACGTCACACAGTAATGCCCCTTATACATGTTACGCCACTTATACACAGTACTATCCCTTATACACAATGCCCACATACAGTAGTGCTCCTTATCAGAGGTATAGCTAGGTGCCATGGTGCCCTGAGCAAAGGTATGTTTCAGTGCCACCTCCTCTGTATTGAATTGAGGGCATCTTGCATTTGAAAAGAAAAAGATAGTTTAAAAAAAAAATCGATGACAGGGCCAGTTCTAGACCTTGAGGAGCTCAGGGCGAAAGTTTCCTTTGGTACCCGCCATGCTGAAAACAGGGACAGTGTGCGCCGAAGGTGCGCAAAAAAAATAGAGAGCCAAAGAATAGTACCAATTCACATTACCCTGTACAGTAGTGTCCGTTAGTCACATTACACCGCACAGAAGTTTCCGTTATTCACATTACACTGCACAGTAGTACCCTTATACACGTTACAGCACACAGAAGAGCCACTTATACAAGTTATGCCAGAGTAAAAGCCTCTTATACACGTTACGCCACAGTAGAGCACCTTATACATGTTATGCCAGGTAGAGTCCCTTATACACATTATAGGGTTCATTCAGACCCCGCCGCAAAAGCGGCCTGCAGTGCAGTTTGTTGGTGGCAGCACACTGCGCATGCGCTGTGGGCGTGAGGCCATATACATTGTGGTCGCTTCTCCGATGGATGCAACCACAATGTGATTGACAGGTGCCAGCGTAGCGGGATTAAGGCAGGGTGGTGACGGAAAAATAGGGGCAGGCCGGGAACATTTTTGGGGCGGCTGCATGACGTCACACACAGACGCTCCCCCAATAAAAATGTCTGCTGACCGCCTGACAGCGCAGCCAGCCAACACAACCTAATCTAATTGCGGACGCATCGGGAGGCGGCCTTGCCCTGTGCTGGGCAGCCCTCAGCATGTGCAGGGATGAATGCAGATCTGGCTACGTATGTAGCAATCTGCTTTCATCTCTGAATAACCCCCTATGCCAAGTACAGCCCTCGTTCCCTCCACAGTGCGGCCCCAGTACCTGCAGGAGGTCCCGGCTCAGGCGCTCACTCTCCTCTCTCTTTCCCGTCTCCGGTGTCTCGCAGGCTCCGTTACTCCAGCAGCAGCGGCTCCATCCTATGTCGTCAGTGACGTCGAGATGAGGGGGGGGGGAGCAGGTACTTATTACCCAGACCTGGGACTGATAGAGGGGTCTGCCGGGGGCCCTGGTGCACTGCACTCCCACCCCTCTCCCTCCTTACTGGGCAACAGCATAAGCTCTCATGTTGGCAGAACAGCACATGCTGCAGTGTGCTGTGCTGCAGTCAGGCAGATAGGCTGCTGTTCTTTCTCAGCCCCTGCCTTTTCCTGTATAGGTGGGGAGGGTGATCACACTGATCACATTTCCCCCCCCCCCCCCCCCCTCGAATTGACCCTGGCTTAGGGGCTGAGCCAGGTCTGGGGACTCAGTCAGGGGTCAGGCACTGCACAGATTCCCCCACCATCACTTTTTCCATAAAGGGGCGTGGTCACGCCTCCCTCGATTAGGCCACGGCCCCCAAAACATCTCGCCAGCAGCGTAGCAGTGTGTGGGCAGAGGCCGCACACTGGGGGAGTGAGCGGCGCTACACGGGGCCAGCGCTGCCACTACCTGTCATCCAGTTTGATAGGCGCAGCAGCAGGGTAGCAAAGCAGGGAGAGTGCCTCCCTGCCTTGTATACCCTTGCTGAGCGAGCAGCGCCGGCTCCCCTGTGCCTCTGTCATATTTGGGGGGGGGGGGGCAAGCTGCCCCCTTGCCCCCCCTGTTCCGACGCCCCTGCTTATATATAAAACAGAAACAATAAGAACCAACGAGAATGCGCCAACTCAATCTATTGTAGGTTTTAATCCAAATAATATTTAGACATATACATTAATGATACCGGCCAGCATCACATGAACATTACAGAACACATATTAAAAAAACACAAAATAAGCATATATTAAAAGCTCCTTAGAAAACAATGGTGGTCATTCCGAGTTGTTCGCTCGCTAGCTGCTTTTAGCAGCATTGCAAACGCTAGGCCGCCGCCCTCTGGGAGTGTATCTTAGTTTAGCAGAATAGCGAACGAAAGATTAGCACAATTGCTACTAAATAATTCCTTGCAGTTTCTGAGTAGCTCCAGACCTACTCCTAGATTGCGATCACTGCAGACTGTTTAGTTCCTGGTTTGACGTCACAAACACGCCCTGCCACTCCCCCGTTTCTCCAGCCACTCCTGCATTTTTACCTGGTATGCCTGCGTTTTTTAGCACACTTCCTGAAAATGGCCAGTTTCCGCCCAGAAACACCCACTTCCTGTCAATCACACTACGATCACTCGAGCGTTGAAGAAACGTCGCTCGAGCTTGTGTAAATCTCCAAAGTTTTGTGTTAAATTGCTTAGCACATGCGTGCTGCGTACCATGCGCATGCGCATTTTCCACCTAATCTCATAGTTCAACTCCAGAACCAGATGCGCTCGTCGGATTGGTTGCAGCGGAACACAGCGGAGAACTTTTCCCAGCAGAACCCTGAGGTCTTCCAAGTCTACAGCAAGTATCTGGGGAAGCAGTGAGCAGAACAGGGGCTCCTGCCCTTGATTTCTCTCTCCTACCATTAAGCACAAAATCCCACTCAGCATAGGCGGCATTGCAGCTCCTGCTCCATATCTATCTTACACTAATGTACTAGTGGGCTGGACCCCAGTGAAAATAAATGAATTTCAATTGAAGTTACCAGGTTCTCCTCGTTGCTCAGCATTAGCTCTTCAGGATGGCTGCTGCCAGGATACACACTGGTTGGAGCACTGCCCCAACACTACGATGGCTGAATAGTGAAGTTGACCCAAAACTAAGATGGCTGTATAGTGAAGCTGCCCCAACACTACCATGGCTGGAAAGTGAAGCTGCCCCAACACTACGATGACTGGATAGTGAAGCTGTCCCAACACTACGATGGCTGGATAGTGAAGCTGCTCCAACACTACGATGGCTGGAAAGGGAAGCTGCCCCACCCGTCCTCTTAGCTCTGCTAATGCACGCCAACTCTCCTGCCTTCGGATTACTTCCTCCCACTCCTACCTCCAAGATTTTTCACGTGCTGCACCACTTCTTTGGAATTCCCTACCTCTACCCCTCCGACTCTCCACCTCTCTACAAAACTTCAAACGGGCTCTCAAGACCCACTTCTTCACCAAACCCAGCCAAATCTCATCCTAACCCTCTGTTCTACGCTCTCTATGTACCCCATCTGTGTCACCCCTGTCTGTCTACCCCTCCCCTTTAGAATGTAAGCTCTCACGAGCAGGGCCCTCTTCCCTCATGTGCTTATCCTTTCTTACTTTAATAATATTCAACTGTACCACATCCAGCAGTCTTCTGCCACCTGATACTTATTCCAGTGTCATCTGCTGATGTAACTGTGTATTTACCCTGTACTTGTCCTATACTGTCATCAACTGTAAGTTGCTGTTTTCCTGTTTGATTATTTGTTTATGTACTCTGTAATTGGGCGCCGCAGAACCCTTGTGGCGCCATATGAATAAAGGATAATAATAATAATAATAATAATAATCGCTGTGTTGCGAAAAATGGCAATGAGCGAACAACTCGGAATGACCACCAATGTTCTCACATTAACACACAGAAAAAGAAGCCGTTTCCTGGGTGCACTGAGAGCCTAATAATTACAATTTGTTATATAAAACATATCTTTTATTGTTATCATTTAATATTTTTCAGCCATATGAAATATATAAAAGTAAAGTAAGATAGGTGAAGAAAGATTCCGAAATTGTGATATTAAAATAAATGTCTTTTCCACAGAGACTGCTGCTGCTATGCTGAAGGTTTTTCTTCTGATAAAGGCATAATAGCCCCCGCTGCTATAGAAAGCTTTAATTGTAATCTTCTGCTGACTTTCAGTATCACTTTTCAGCAGTTATAAAGAGTTCTTACTTTATATTGCTAAAGGGTATCAAATACCACATATAATATGTAACTCTTTTTATGTTTCAAATAAAGCTATTTTACAAGAGATGTGTGTTTTATTTACAGCTCTTGCTCTCACAATAAATGGGATAAATATGCATGTGTCTTATTATTTGTATTATATATCCACTGCTGTTATCCTCTTACTAACTTGTATATACTCCACTTATAATCCGTATAACCTCTCTACACAGTTTATACCACTGTGCCGGTGTCCTGCATGACCGCTAGTGACACCGCATCATGTGTTTTTCTAACCACATGCAAAGAGTCACTATTGTTTATCTAGAGCAGCCGTATATATTGATCCACATATGCATTTACTAAAGGTTACACAAGATATCCTTTACCCATGAGGTGTGATACGGGTGCTTAACTGATATCACTGTCCTATCTCAATAACTAATTCTGCTTGTCAGATATATATATATATATATATATATATATATATATATATATATATATATATATGTATGATAAGGTACAGTGTTTGTGCTTAGAACTGGTGCCAGCAGCCACATTCACGTTTTAGCGGTGGATCTCACACTGTATGATCTAAGCTGCGTGCAGTGGCTACGGATACCCGCCACGTGCGGCTAGCTGATCTCCTGTAGCACGTGTGTCCCTGCACCCGCTCCTGATTCAGCCGCTGACTGCGGTTAGGTGTTACTTGGGCGCTCTCATCGCCTTTACCCCCATTTAGCGGTACATGAATCAGAAAACTGTGCAAGAGCATATAGGCATAGACGCTTTTACATTTCTAATACATTAGCAGCGGCAGGGCCGGCTCCAGGCCTACTAGCATCCTGTGCGAGAAAATGTAAAAGCGCCCCCCAACCCGCGCGCGCTTCGGGAAAAGTGGGCGTGGCCTCCTGGGAAAGTGGGTGTGGCCTCGTAACTTCATATTATTAAACTATAAATAAATATATTTTTTCACACCCCCTCTATGCACACAATTAGCAGCCTTATGCAGAACAGCCACAGTAGTGTTCCTTACACACAATGTCTCCAGTGTAGTGCCAGCTACACATGACATGCCCCGCAGCAGTGCCAGCAACACATGACATGCCCCGCAGCAGTGCCAGCTACACATGACATGCCCCGCAGCAGTGCCAGCTACACATGACATGCCCCGCAGCAGTGCCAGCTACACATGACATGCCCCTCAACAGTGCCAGCTACACACAATAGACCCCCAGCAGTGCCAGCTACACATGATAGTGTTCACGTTTTAGGGCAGGGTGCTGATCACAAGGAGGGCACATTTTTAAGTAAGGAGGGCAAAATGATGTACATACTGTAATGCTTGGTGCTCCTCCACCCACATGCTGAAGCAGGGACAGTGCGCGCCGAAGGCGCGCAGCAAAAATTTAGGGCCGTTGCTTCGTGGGGAAGGTGCATGACCACAGAGTAGTGGCAATTCGCATTACACCACATAGTAGTGCAGCTAATACACATTGCACCAGGTAGAACCTCCTATACACTTTGCGCCAGGCAGAGCACGTTAGACACTTTGCGCCAGGCAGAGCACGATAGACACTTTGCGCCAGGCAGAGCACGATAGACACTTTGCGCCAGGCAGCGCACGATAGACACTTTGCGCCAGGCAGCGCACGATAGACACATTGCCTAGCCACAGACGCCTAGTAGATACACTACATGATATGCCCCCCAGCAGTGCCAGCTACACGTGACATACCCCCCAGGAGTGCCAGCTACACGTGACATGCCCCCCAGCAGTGCCAGATACATAAATGGCCACACAGTGCAGATATGCCCCCAGTGCCAGATACATAAATGCCCCCACAATGCCAGATACATAAATGACCACACAATGCCAGATACATAAGTGCCCCCACAGTGCCAGATGCATCAATGACCCCACAGTGCCAGATACATAAGTGCCAGATACATAAATGCCCCCAGTGCCACAAAACACAAATGCCCCCACAGTGCCAGATAAATAAATGCCCGCCGTGCCACAAAACATAAAAGCCCCCACAGTGCAGATATGCCCCCACAGTGCCAGATACATAAATGCCCCCACAGTGCAGATATGCCCCCCACAGTGCCAGAAAAATAATGCCCCCACAGTGCAGATATGCCCCCACAGTGCCAGAAAAATAATGCCCCCACAGTGCAGATATGCCCCCACAGTGCCAGAAAAATAATGCCCCCACAGTGCAGATATGCCCCCACAGTGCCAGAAAAATAATGCCCCCACAGTGCAGATATGCCCCCACAGTGCCAGAAAAATAATGCCCACAGTGCAGATATGCCCCCACAGTGCCAGAAAAATAATGCCCCCACAGTGCCAGAAAAATAATGCCCCCACAGTGCAGATATGCCCCCACAGTGCCAGAAAAATAATGCCCCCACAGTGCCAGAAACATAATGCCCCCACAGTGCAGATATGCCCCCACAGTGCCAGAAAAATAATGCCCCCACAGTGCAGATATGCCCCCACAGTGCCAGAAAAACAATGCCCCCACAGTGCCAGAAAAATAATGCCCCCACAGTGCAGATATGCCCCCACAGTGCCAGAAAAATAATGCCCCCACAGTGCCAGAAAAATAAACGGCCCCACACAGTGCCAGACAGATTTTAACTTACCTGTCTGTCACTGACACTGCGGTGCTGCTGGGAGCCGGGAATACTGCTGTGGGCGGGCCGCGGACGGAGGAACAAAACTGTGTGCGCGCTATGCACGCTGCACGGCGCCGGCGTCCAACGTCAGACGCCGGCGCCGCACAGCGCGCTGCATAGCGCGCACACAAGCGGCCGGGAGTCGGAGTCGGACACACAGAGGCTGGCTCCAGGCAGGAAAATGGCGGCCGCAACGTGCGGCGCCCTGTAAGAGTGGTGCCCCGCGCGGCCGCTCTAGTCGAACATGCCTGGAGCCGGCCCTGAGCAGCGGTAATATCATAGCATGCAGCAGTCTCTGAAAAATGCCAACGCACGTTTAACAGAGGCTGCTTCGTCAGGGCATCATCCTAATTGTCACTATTGGCAGGTTTATATACCCCTCCCTCTGTTCCTATTGGTCATCGTTTTAATCCAGTGACATTTATGAATGAATCGTATATTGCAGTTATATACCTTTCTGCATTTCCCTTTGTTGTTTCAATATCATTTTTCACACATATAGAGGAGATTTCACTTTTCTCCTGATTATAATCAGATTGACACATCTATATACATTCCTTTTTAGAATTAATTTATATCAACTCTAATGTCATTTAATCTTTATTTTATTTCCCTTTTTATTATGGAGTTCATCTATTGTCGATTAATCAATTATTATTTATGGTTCCTTGACTAGTGTATATTTTAAAGTAACCAGAAATAAATCCATATCTAGTCCAGTCAAGCTTTTTTTATTTTCAGATGTTCCTAAAATTAGTCCATATATACCTGGATTAGTATAAACATGAAATACAGTATACAAGAGGGGGAAAAGTAGACAGTTGCCAAAAATTCTAAATTATCTCTATATTTCTAAATATTCTCATAAGACTCACACAATATAAAATATAAGCGTGAAGTGCAATAATAATGAATCATGCTTTGTTTTGCTTTTTTAATAATACTTATATTGTTTTTTGTTTTAAAAAACGTGATTATTCTAAATTTCATATTAATAGCTGTGATAAAATATATGTGAATAATGATTATTCTTGTTATTGTGATCATCCTGTGTTCCTTGTGAATTATTTTAATATGAATTTTATTATATGTGTAAATGTATAGACTTACATAATTTAATCTTTTTTAGTGCCTCTAACCTAATAGGTATATAAATACCTGTGATATAAATAACAGTGCTAAACCATAACCATTATAACTACACTCAGTGACCAAATCCTGTGCTCCCTATTGGTATTCTTATTCTCCTTCCTTCTTATGTGATTAAAATGTATTATATAATAAAGCTCGTGTCAGTCTTTATAGTTTAATCCTATCTAAATTAATATAGTGATACTTCTATTATTTCTTTATAATATTAGCCTCCTTTATTCCATATCCCCAATTTTTTTTTTTTTTTTTCACCTCCAAACATATTCCATGCTTGTATCTATTGATTCGGACTTCGCACTCAATGGAACCCAACTCCCTGTATTCCTGTGGTAAGTATCTGGTTATTGATTTTTATTTAGTATTTATATGTTAGTCATATTATTATGGAAGCTAGTTCTCTTACCTAATTTCTAATAAGAGACTATAATAATTACTTGAGATATATTCTCATTAATGTATTATGCAGGTACTCCCCCATATTTCTTCAATATTATATCTGAATCTCCATAAAGCTTCTATCGATCTCTAATAGAATGCAATCATTATCTGATGTATCCATTACCCTTCTTCTTTTCTTCCCTAAACTCATAAGGGGATAAGATAAGACAGTTACGTTCCATCATGGAGCTTTATCTCACAAGATTACATACACAAACGTCATGATTTTCATAAATCTGTGACTTTTTCTATCCCTCCATACACTGGACTGCAGAAATTCCCATATTGATTACATCTTGTTCAGTCCAAAAAGGAGGAAAACTGGTTATGTTCATTGAGACCTTTTGGATCTACCCTATTCATCAGGAAAATCCATTTGGTTTCTCTCTTCAAGAGTTCTCTCATCATGTCCCCTCCTCGGATTCCTAGCTGTATTTTCTCTAACCCCCTTATTTTTAGACTCTCTGAGTTGCCATTATGGCATCTGAGGAAATGTCTAGCTACACTTGTTAAGCTTTTAGATCTTGTTTGGTCCTGTGCAGCATTTTTTATATTCCTTATATGCTCAACCAGTCTCATTCTGAGTTGTCTACTTGTTAATCCAACATATTTTTGTCCGCATACACAATTTAGACAGTATATAACCCCTATGGTCTTACAATTAATAAAATCTCTTATGGGGTGGGTTTTCCTGTATCTATCTACCACTTCCTTAGTTTGCTCCACATATTTACACGTTTTGCAATTTCCACACTGGAAACATCCTTTTGTTCCTCCTTCCTTTCTTTTCTGATTTTCAAAATGGCTATTTACCAGTTTGTCTCTGAGATTAGGAGATTTTCTCCAACTGGTATTCACCCTTCCTCCTATTAATTTTGCCATTTATTTATCATTAGTAAGGATGTTCCAATGTTTCTGGAGGATTTCTCTTATATCCTCCCATTCATTGCAATAAGTACCAATGAATCTTATCTTGGAATCTGCCTCCTTGTTTTTTGCTTTTGGGCAGATCAGGGAGCTCCTATTTTTAGTTGTTGCCACTTTAAATCCTTTCTTTATGAGGTTTTTACTATAACCTCTTTGTTCCAATCTGTCCCCCAATTCTTGGGCTCTTACTTTAAATTTATCATCTTTGGAGCAGTTTCTGCGCGTCCGCAAAAATTCTCCTTTTGGAACACCCTTAATTGTGGCAGGTAGATGCAAACTCTCTGCATGTAATATGCTGTTGCTAGCTGTCCCTTTTCTGAACATATCTGATGACAATTTTCCATCCTTATCAATTTCTATAGTGAGATCCAAGAATGTGATTCTCTTCTGGCTCATCTCTGTTGTTAGTCTCAGATTTAGAGAATTCTTATTCAATTTCTCAAGAAATTCTTTCAAAAGTTCAACCTCTCCCTCCCAGATCATTAGTATGTAATCTATATACCTGGCCCAACTTAACACATGATCTGTGTATTGGTCATTGTCCGGTGAGAAGACATGCTTTTTGTCCCACCACCCGAGGTACAAATTGGCATACGTTAGTGCACATGTACTGCCCATTGCTGTACCCCGGGTCTGTGGGTAGAATCTTTTGTTAAACATGAAATAATTCTTCGTGAGAATGAACCTTAACAGTTTGATGATGAAATCATCGAATGTGTCCTTTCATTTCGTACCTAGAAAGTATTCTGCTGCCTGAATCCCTCTCTCATGATCTATGCTCGTATAAAGAGACTCGACATCACATGTACATAGCCATGTCCCCGGAGTGACTACCAGGTATTCCAGCTTGTTAAGTATATCCATTGTATCTCTCGTATAGGAAGGCAGTTCCGTAACAAAACCTCTCAGATGTTTATCAACAAATATGCTCGCCTATTCTGTTAGTCCCCCAATTCCTGAAACTATAGGTCTCCCTGGTGGTTTAGTCAGATTTTTATGGACTTTTGGGAGTGCATAAAATGTTGGTATTCTGGGGTTGGTTACTTCCAGGAATTCTTTCTCTCTCTCTTATTAATAATTCCTGTATGGAAATGTCCTTCCACTAGATTTTGATACTGTTTTAAAAAATTAGCTGTTGGATTGAATATTAATCTCTGGTAGCACTCCTGGTTATGACGTTGTCTCATAATTTCTTCTAAGTACATTTCTTTCTTCCAAAGGACCACATTCCCCCCTTTATCCGAGGGTTTTATTTAAATTTCATTCCAATTTTGGACCTCTTGTAAGTCTTTATTCTCATCTCTTGTAAGAATGTATTTGCTGTGACTATTTCTACCACAATACAATTTATCCAAATCCTTGGATACTAAATCCAGATAGATTTTAGCTTCTGGAAAAATTTTAAAGTTTGGAAAGAAGGTGGACTTTTCTCAATGTTGTGTCTCTTAATGTTTCAGGGTTTTCATCTTCTGTAGAAAGTTCTTCTAACATTCTAAGGGCTTCATTATCAGATTCGTCAAGTGAGGAATTGTTATATCTCTCATACTTCCATTTTTCTTTTGATAGGAAGAATTTTTTAAGTAATATCTTCCTCATAAATAGGTGTAGATCTTTCTCTACCCCGAATCTGTTCATAGTCTGTGTTGGAGAGAATGTGAGGCCTTTGGAGAGGACATTCAGATGGCATTCATTCAGTTGTCTATCGGAGAGATTAATAACCTTCAATGTATCTTGTTCTTTCATTTTCTGTATATATTGTATTTTCTCTGGGGATTTAGTCCCCAATCCCCTCTCCCCCTTTTTCTTTGATTTTTTTTGTTGTTGTGTCCTCTCCTAGTTCTCTTGCAGGACCTCTTTGATCCATTTGACCAGCCCCTAAAAAATTATATTGTCTTTTTCCTAAATTCTTTCTATTATCTGAAGAATTATCTGAGAGTTCACCATCAGTTGTCTCCATTTCCGAAGTAGAGTTCATCTCACTAGCTCTCCTATCACCCCTTAAATTTCTTTTTATTCCATTTAAACATGGTATTATTGGAATAATCGTTCTTATCCCATAGGAATTTTTGTTGTTTTCTCTCAATCAAATTCTTTTAAAAAATTTCTATTTCTGTTTTATGTTTTTGGTATACTTTCTGAAATGCTTCCAAGTTCTCATATTCCTTTAATTTGGCACTAATGACAGTAATTTCCTCTGTACATTGTTTCATTCTTGCTTCATCATGCTTAATGAGTATATTTATAAGTTCATGTGAGCAGCTTAACAATGCTTCTTCCCATTCCTTTTTTAAGGTTTCTTCTAACTCAAAGGCCGGGAAGACCTTGGGATGTAGTCCCCTTGGTGTCAATCTACTCTGCTGATAACTCTCAAACATGGCTTTATTCCAGAAGACTTTCGTCTGTTTCGTCTCACATTACCTATGCATTTATATTCTTATATATGCAAATAATATGTGATATTATCTACTGTTGGATCATAAGACTGTCCTTAGATTCTCCACATATCCAGATATAGAGTTAGTAGTATCAGTGCAATATTGCAATCAGTCCTTTTCACAACTTGTGTTAGTGACTAGAAGGGTCCCGTGTTAATATGATGTTAATAGTAATAGTCAATGCATATGGAAACTTAGTAATAAAGCAGTGTATACACCAGTGTATTATTTAGTGCGTAGAACAGTTCAGAAATTCAGTGAGTTTTTATATATATTTTTCATGCATGGACACGTTAAGAATATGGTGTACCACTGGCCTTGTCATTAACATCACTGGCTGGATGTAAATGTACCAATATGATATTGATGTATATAGTGAGCACCATGAATCATCCTTATGTCTCTTTATTACCAACATCATCTGGAAAATGGAACATATTTACTCACACATTAGGACTCTTCTTTCCCTTCTCATACTGGATATTTTATTATTTGAAATATTGATATATGTGTGTCAAAATATGTTACCAACCCTCTCTGCTGTGTGTAGTGGTTTAGATAACCTATTGTGTGAATTTACGTGCATATTAATCATAATATGCCCCCTGTATAATAATAAACTCCAGAGGGATCCTTTCATTATTAGGATGTCAGCAGTGGCTAGGCCGGCGATTGTGCATTCCACATACTGACTGTGGAGCGCACGATAAAACAGCCGGAAGGATGCATTCCACCACTGACAGGTGGAACACACTACTATCTAAGGTGCAGCGGGACGTCACTTCCGCCGTGAGTTTGTGTTCCACCATGGACAGGTGGAACGCACGTAAAAGTGCTCAGCAACGTCGGGACGTCATTTCCGCCAGAAGTATGCGTTCTACTGCAGATAGGTGGAACGCATACAAGAGCGCTGAACAGCGCGGATAGGCGCTGGTAGTTAGTACTCCCCTCACTTCCGCCGGAAGCCGTGTGTTCCACGACTGACAGGTGGAACGCATGGCGTTTTTAAGTTTGAGTTTTAACCACCTCATTAGGAGGGATTAATATATGGATGGTTTTTAGGATCATGACCCGATTATCATGTCAGCAAAATCTATATTTTCATTCTAGATATGGTTTTAGTTTTGTGACCCAGAGACACTGATCCCACCCACCATTAAGGGACTTCCTGTCTGGGGGTATAAATACCTCAGTGTTGGCCCTCAGCACACACCTTTACAAAGACTACGGTCGAACCGCGTTGGTGTGGGGGTACCTGAGACCTCTCCAGGGCACTATTTCTAGAGGTGAGATAATCCGGATATTTCCCATCTCGATAATTGTGACTAACATCTCCTGGATTGATGTCAGGGGTGGAGCCCTTTTATCTTTATTTTTTCCTGATGTTTTTATGAATAAATCTTTTTTTAACATTATTCGTACTCCTGATACATAATTCTATTTATATTGAGATTGGGAGAATTCGACATTAATGATTCAGGTTTGTGAAAACCTGAGATAAAGTCAAAAGCAACCTTTATGAATACATCTCCATCTTGAACACTGTGAGTGGGGTACGCCTGTCTCCTTACAGCGTTTTCTCTTAACCAGTAGTTTGCCATATCTGTATATTGAAGAACAATTTAAAGATACCTTTATGTGTATACATCAGTACTCACGGATATGAGTACGGTACATTATTGTACATTTATCTCTGGATGAACTTATAGGAAACACATTACTTTGCAATCCCACTGATATTTGGTTATTTCCTCCCCAATTTTTCCGACTTGGATACGACGTCCTGAAAAATGGAAAGGACTGTGAAAGACCATCTACCCTGATAGGAGGAGTCGGAATGTGAAAAGAAACCTTTACATGAGGATAACTATTCGTTGAGACGTGAGAACAGTACGAATTATCCTCACACATCCCAGAAAACAGGATTTTATAACCTACCAGTAAATCCTTTTCTCATAGTCCGTATAGGATGCTGGGGTCCACATTAGTACCTTGGGGTATAGACGGGTCCACTGGAGCCTTCGGCAATTTAAAATTTTAATAGTGTGGGCTGGCTTTTCCCTCTATGCCCCTCCCACAGACCTCAGTTATAGAAACTGTGCCCGAGGATACGGACAACCTCAAGAGAGGGATATTACTCAGATAGTGGCGAGATCCACACAAGCTCACACCAATTTATAAACATGCAACCAGCATGGAACACATAGAAACCATGCCAATATGCATGAACAAAAGTGGCAGCAACATCTGCCATTACTTAACAAGTAACAACTGTGCAGGAGTAACTGAAGCACTGGGCTGGCGCCCAGCATCCTCTACAGACTACGAAAAAAGGATTTACCGGTAGGTTATAAAATCCTATTATCTCTTATGTCCTAGAGGATGCTGGGGTCCACATTAGTACCTTGGGGCTATACCAAAGCTCCGCTCAAGGGCGGGAAGTGCACCAGGTTCCTGCAAAACCGCTTGACCAAACCGTAGGTCATCAGAGGCCAAAGTATCAAACTTGTAAAATTTTGCAAACGAGTTTGATCCTGACCAAGTAGCTGCTCGGCATAAAAGCATAGCCGAGACACCCCGGGCAGCTGCCCAGGAAGAACCCACCTTACGAGTAGAGTGGGCCTTTACCGAAGTCGGTACCAGCAATCCTGCCGTGGAAAAAGCATACTGGATAGTACATCTGATCCAGCGCGCAATAGTCTGCTTTAAAGCAGGACACCCAATCTTGTTGGGATCTTATAGCACAAAGAGTGCTTCAGACTTCCTGTGACGAACAGTCCTCGCCACATAAATTTTCAAAGCCCTGACAACGTCCAAGGATCTTGCGAAAGCTGAAGTGTCAGTAGTCACTGGCACCACAACAGGTTGGCTGATATGAAAAGCTGATACCACCTTTGGAAGAAATTGCTGACGAGTTCTGAGTTCAGCTCTATCCTCATTGAATATCAAGTAAGGACTCATATGAGACAACGCTCCCAATTCTGACACCCGCTTCGCGGATGCCAGGGCCAACAGTGTGACCACCTTCCACGTGAGAAACTTTAGGTCCACTTTCCCTAAAGGTTCATACCAGTCCGATTGTAGGAACTGCAACACAATATTTACATCCCATGGTGCCGTTGGAGGCACAAAAGGAGGTTGGATGTGCAGAACCCCTTTCAGGAAAGTCTGAACCTCCGGGAGGACCGCCAATTGTCTCTGGAAGAAAATGGACAAGGCCGAAATCTGAACCTTGATCGAGCCTAGGCATAGGCCCACATCCACACCTGCCTGTAGAAACAGGAGCAAACGCCCTAGTTCAAAATCCACCGAAGGAAATTTCTTGTATTCACACCAAGACACGTATTTCCTCCAAAGTCGATGGTAGTGTTTCAACGTTACCCCCTTCCTAGCCTGGATGAGTGTTGGAATGACCTTAGAAGGAAAGCCCTTTCGGGCTAAGATCTGTTGTTCAACCTCCATGCCGTCAAACGTAGCCACGATAAATCTTGATAAGCAAATGGCCCCTGCTGAAGCAGGTCTTCTCTGAGTGGAAGAGGCCGAGGATCTTCTAGGAGCAAGTCCAGAAGATCTGGGTACCAAGCCCTCCTTGTCCAGTCTGGAGCAATGAGAATTGCTTGAACTTTTGTTCTTTTTATCAACTTGAGAATCCTTGGGATTAGCGGAAGTGGAGGGAACACATACACTGTTTGGAACACCCACGGAGTTATCAGTCCGTCCACTGCCACTGCTTGTGGGTCTCTCGACCTGGAACAATATCTCCAAAGTTTCTTGTTGAGACGAGATGCCATCATGTCTACCTGAGGAACTCCCCAAAGACTTGTTATCTCTGCGAATACCTCCGGATGGAGGCCCCATTCTCCTGGATGGAGATCGTGTCTGCTGAGGAAGTCTGCTTCCCAGTTGTCCACTCCTGGAATGAAGACTACTGACACTGCCCTTGCTTGTCTTTCCGCCCAGAGGAGTATCCTTGTCACCTCTGCCATTGCAGCTCTGTTTTTCGTTCCGCCTTGGCGGTTTATGTAAGATACTGTCGTCACGTTGTCCGACTGGACTAGAATGGCTTGATCTGTTAGTAGATGAGCCGCTTGCAGAAGTCCGTTGTAAACTGCTCTCAGTTCCAGGATGTTTATGTGAAGAAGAACTTCTTGACTTGACCATCTTCCTTGGAAGTTTTCCCCTTGAGTGACTGCTCCCCAACCTCTTAGACTTGCATCCGTAGTCAGGAGGATCCAATTCTGAATCCCGAACCTGCGTCCCTCGAGCAGGTGAGAAGTCTGCAGCCACCAGAGGAGTGAGATCCTGGCTTTCGGCGACAGGCGTATCCGCTGTTGTAGGTGAAGATGTGATCTGGACCATTTGTCCAGGAGATCCAGTTGGTAGGACCTGGCATGGAAACGTCTGAACTGTAGGGCTTCGTAAGCAGCTACCATCTTTCCTAGCAAGCGAATGCATTGATGGGCCGGTACTCGGTCTGGCTTCAAGATCTCTTGAACCATTGATTGAATCACCAACGCTTTCTCCAATGGGAGAAACACCCTCTGTACTGTTGTGTCGAGAATCATTCCTAAGAATGCTAATTTCTGTGTTGGTTCCAACTGAGACTTTGGATGATTGAGAATCCAACAATGGTCCTAGAGTAGCTGCACTGTAAGTGTGATACTCTGTAGCAACTTTTCCCTGGAAGTTGACTTTATTAATAGATCGTCCAGATATGGGATAATGTTCACTCCTTGCTTGCGCAGGAGAACCATCATCTCTGCCATCACCTTTGTGAATATCCTCGGTGCTGTTGACAGCCCGAATGGTAGCATCTGGAACTGATAGTGACATTACAGGACAGCAAATCTTAAGTAGGATTGATGAGGAGGCCAAATGAGGACATGCAGGTACGCGTCCTTGATGTCCAGAGACACCAGGAATTCCCCTTTCTCCAGGCTGGAGATCACTGCCCTTAGGGACTCCATCTTGAACTTGAATTCCTTTAAGAATGGGTTCAATGCCTTGAGATTTAAAATTGCTCTTACTGAGCCATCTGGCTTCGGTACCACAAACAGACTGGAGTAAAACCCTCTGCCTTGTTGTTGCTGTGGGATGGGAACAATTACCCTGTCTCGGACCAACTTCTGAATGGCCTCCAGAGTCTTTGACTTTTCTTCTGGAGAAACTAGTAAGGTTGACATGAAAAATCAGCAAGGAATTCCAGTCTGTACCCCTGGGACACAAGTTGTATTATCCAGGGATCTAAGCCTGATATGGCCCACATCTGACTCAAATTCTGTAAGGTGCTCCCACCTGTAGGGGAGCCCCAGCGTCATGGTGAGGTTTTGGAGGAAGAAGTGGATTTCTGTTCCTGGGAACCTGCTGCTGCTGCTGTGGTTGTTCTCTTGGATTTTCCACGTCCTCCCCTGAAGTAGGATTGGCCACCCCTGCCCCTTTTGGCTTTTGCGGCCTGAAAGGAATCCATCGGAGGGGTGCTGTACGGTTTCCGTGGTGGAGCTGGTGTGGAGGTAAGAAATGTTCACTTACCCGCCGTTGCTTTGGATATCCAGGTATCCAGTGCCTCTCTGAATAGCGCCTCCCCGGTATAGCAAAGAGTCTCAATACTCCTCTTTGATTCTGTGTCCGAAGTCCACTGGCGAATCCAGAGACCTCTGCGTGCTGAGATAGACATAGCCGACATTCTTGCTGCTATAAGTCCTATGTCTTTCATGGCCTCTACCATGAAACCTGCAGAATCTTCAATGTGACCAAGGAGTAAAACCACATCATCCCTATCCATAGTATCTAGTTCTTCTGATAAATTCTCAGACCATTTTACAATGGCACTAGATACCCATGCACATGCTATAGTGGGCCTAAGAATAGTACCTGAGGCCGTGTAAAGGCATTTGAGTGTAGATTTAATTTTTCGGTCGGCTGGTTCTTTAAGTGATGCCGTACATGGTCCAGGTAAAGTAATCCTTTTTGATAGTCTGGACACCGAAGCATCGACCATAGGCGGGGTTTCCCATTTTTTCCTATCGTCTGTTGGGAATGGATAAGCTACCAGAATTCTCTTTGGAATTTGGATTTTTTTTTCTGGACTTAACCAGGATTTTTCAAATAGAGTGTTAAGTTCCTCTGAAGGAGGAAAAGTAACTTCAGGTTTTTTATGCAATTTAAAATAAGCCTTCTTTTCCTGTACTGGGGCAGTGTCAGTCACCGCTAACATTTCTTCTATGGCTTGAATCATGTGTCTTATACATTTAGCCAGGGCAGCGTCAGCAATCCTGGTGTCCTCTGAGCCCTCCCCCGTATCAGAGTCGCTATCCGTGTCAACTTGCATAATTTTAGCAAGCGAACGCTTTTTTGCTGGTTTTGTAGAAGTAGAGGGTTCTGCAAACAAAGCACTCTCTACAGACTGTCTCCAAACCTGTGTTTCTTTCTCAGTATGAAACATCTTGTGGGAAATTTGAGATATCATTCCCTTTATTCCCTTAAGCCATATAGGTTCATCCCCTGAGGGAAGAGCTACTACATTGCAATCTTGAGTCCCTAAAATGGCGTCCTCTAAGTATTCCACCTCTGCTGCACCCGATTCTTGAGACATAATAATGTGCAAAATGACACACAAAACACAGTCACACAGGGATATGTCAGGGACAGTATTCCTACCAAAATCGTGAGAGGAACCACAGAGTTCAGAGCCAGCCCCCATGCGCCCTTTGAAGTTTTATATATGCAATTATATATGCCACCTCAGCGCAATATTAACCTATAAGGTTATGCTACTATGTACTGCCCCCTTCTATAACACCCTGGTACCGCAGGAGTTAAGAGGAAGTCAGCGTCCTGTCAGTGTCCTGTTCCTAGGATCTGCAGGGAGAAAATGGCGCTGGTGAGTGCTGGGTCATAGTGAGGAAGAAGACCCACCCGCGTAATGGCGCGGCTCTCTCCCGACGTTTTAGAGATAATACTGGCCTGAGGGATTTATGCTGGACAGCGGGATCTAGCCCCTGTACAGCTTTTGTCGACCAGTGTAGGGAAATGCCGGCTCAGAGCACCCCTCTGCGCTCTGCACCCTTAAGTGTCACTGTGAGCCCGCCGGAGCGCAGCCTGTCACTGCTGCATTCCGTCCCTTATGCTGCCCTAAATAAAACGCCAGTATCCCATTCTGGCGGTCCGCTGGCGGTATACTCACCACTCAGCAACTCTTCAGCATGTTAGGAGGTGGCGGGGCTGTGCTGCGGGAGTGAGCGTTCACTATCTAGAGCTATGCGATCAGTACCCTCAGGAGCTGATGGTGTCCTGTCAGCGGAGTCAAGAGCCATTGAACTATGCAGGAAGTTGGATCTTGCTCCCCTCCTAACTCCCTCGAAGCAGGGAAGCTGTTGCCAGCAGCCTTCCTGTGTTGATTTAAAACCTTGGAATTATCATTTAGTAAAACCCTTGTGGGTGCTCCACTAGCTGCATCCGGCTCTCTCAGGCACAAATTCTAAACTGAGGTCTGTGGGAGGGCCATAGAGGGAGAAGCCAACCCACACTATTAAACTTTTAAAGTGCTGAAGGCTCCAGGGAACCCATCTATACCCCAAGGTACTAATGTGGACCCAAGCATCCTCTAGGATGTAAGAGAAAAATAGATTTGAACACCACTGGACCAGAGACATATCACACAATATTGTTTTTCCATCTTTTGTCTTTTGAGGGACATAGGACTAACTCAGAGGGAATTCCGTTGGATAAAGACTAGGAAAGACTGTGAAAGGACTCCCCATATATTGGCACCTTTTAGTACAGTGACTCTACATTTTTTATCTTTATGTATTTCGACTTTCCGTGATTACGTATATGGTGATTTATTTTATATAGTAAGCAGTGCACAGTTGAGAAAACACTCACTTTTTGGTTTTGGTATCTTGTACCATACTGCTGGCAATAGTGTATCTCAATAACCATATTGTGACAGTGTGCTTGCCTGGTTCCCCTGCATGTCAGCGGCTTAACACTGAGGAAGCCGCTGACACGCACAAGGAGGCCGAGAAACGCATCTGTTGGGATCTCCAAGTAAGGGACACGGCTCCGAATACGTCCCTACATGCATATCTGGCCGTTCGGCCTCTCAATTTAGAAACCCCAGTGCTAAGGGGAACTAGGCAAGCACACTGTCACCATTGCTCGTGTACTCCGGATAAGGCTGGTAGAGAGAGAAATCAGCTGGGAGAGGGGGCATAAAGTTGCCTGAATGCAATACAAGCATATGTAAGCATGTCATATGGTTATTGAGATACACTATTGCCAGCACTATGGTACAAGAATTTATGAACTGTTCTACGCACTAAATAATACACTGGTGTATAAACTGCTTTATTACTAACAAAGTTTTCATATGCATGGACTATTACTATTAACATCATATTAACACAGGACCCGTCTAGTCACTAACACAAGTTGTGAAAAGGACTGATTGCAATATTGCACTGATACTACTAACTCTATATCTGGATATGTGGAGAATCTAAGGACAGTCTTATGATCCAACAGTAGATAATATCACATATTATTTGCATATATAAGAATATAAATGCATGGGTAATGTGAGAACATTGTTTTTTAAGGAGCTTTTAATATATGCTTATTTTGTGTTTTTTTAATGTGTGTTCTGTAATGTTCATGTGATGCTGGCCGGTATCATTAATGTATATGTCTAAATAATATTTGGATTAAAACCTACAACAGATTGAATTGGCGCATCTCATTGGTTCTTATTGTTTCAGACATAGAATACACTGATTCTGCAGTGGATGCAAAAGGCACAGCAACTCTGTCTTTGGACGCAGTAGCTGTGCAAAAATATGCTAATGCCGCAGGAGGCGTCTTGTGTTAAAAGACACCCACTGCCGGCATCTTAGATCCAAAGCCTGCATCTGAAGATGCAGCATCGCATCACTGTCACGGCCATCAGTCACAGCATCTGAGTAACCCTAAGGTATTGTGCAGTTGACCCCTTCTCCTCCCTTAAAAAAACCCCAGCCTATCAGTCGGCACATGCACTCTGCGTCCCCGGAGCAGGCGCAGCCCCCAAAACATCAGTCAATTGCGACCAGGGGCGACTCCAGAGGTGGGGCTGCAGCTCAGTTCAAAATTCAAATAGGGGGGGCCACACCAACTGCCAGTGGGACCACACCGCAGCCGTATGGAGGAGCAAACAGAAGATCGAGGTAAATAGTGATGGGGGTGGAGTAGCACAAACACAGGCTGCTGCTGCAGAGGTATATGGGGAAGAGACACTGGCTGCTGCAGTGATACGGCTGTATGGGGGGACCAAATTGCTGCTTTGCCCCGGGTGACAAAAATCCTAGTTTTAGCCGTAACCCGTCCGGTTTAAGCCTTGAGGGGGCCTGGGGCCCTGTAGAATGGGGGAGTATATTAGATTGTGCATAACTCCCAACGTGACCCATTCTAGGAGGGACAAAATGCTCTCTACCTGGACTTTCCTCTTAATATATGATTGGTGTCACTTGTGTTGAACTATTTAATTGACAGAGGCGATTGTAATAATAAATTAAGAGGAAAGTCCAGCATGTAAAGAGCATTTTGTCCCTCATGGAATGGGTCATGTTGGGAGGTATGGATTGTGTGTATTAAATTGAAACCAATGGTGTATATTAAATTGAAGTAATAGTTTAATATTGCCTCGGTATTGTTTATAGCGCCACCTAATTGAGAGACAACTATTTTACTAAGTTTTCTTGTAGTGGAACAAAGACAACTTAAACAACCTTAAATACACATAGAAAATCTATCATTTATCTTGCAAAAAAGCAATAGCAGCAGCCTCCATATTAGGTACACCCTGGACAGGACTCAGGAGAGTGTGTGTGTGTGTGTGTGTGTGTGTGTGTGTGTGTGTGTGTGTGTGTGTGTGTGTGTGTGTGTGTGTGTGTGTGTGTGTGTGTGTGTGTGTGTGTGTGTGTGTGTGTGTGTGTGTGTGTGTGTGTGTGTGTCCAGACCCTCATTAGATTACAGATTACACAGGACCCAGACACCCAGGTGGGGAGGAGGAGAAGAGCTGGGATCACTGGGTCACTTACAGCTCTCTCCCCCCTCTTATCACTCCTCTGGTTGTGAAGCTCCATTGGTAGCTCATGACATCTAATACTCATGTGTACATCCTGTACTGCATACTATCCTGCTCACATTCTGGCTGCCTGGTTCTGCTGCTGCACAAGAGGGAGAGCTACTGATGTAAGTGTGCTCTGGTCGGGTGGGCTCCCTGACAGAGGGGGGCCCGGGGTACAGTATGCCTGTCCCCACCTTAATCTGGCTATGGACGTAACATATGCTGCAGCAAACAGGTGTATGGATGCAAGTCACCAGCTTTGAATCGATGGTAGTTGAGTTAACATGCCTCTTTTCTGCTCTCTTTATATCAAAAAGTCTCTTCCCTAATTCATTCCGACTCACTAGTGGTGAGGTGTCAAAAAAATTAGATGGGTCCAAGTCTGCATATGTCTGGGCATGTACTGGGTGAGACAACACATTTCACGTTATACAAACTGTCATATCTCAACTCTACATCAGGTTCACATTCACAATATTTTAATTATGAAAGCCTAAGGTAATAAGATTAGCAAATTACATAAATCACCATGAAGAAGGGAGAACAAACAACCCCAAAGGCAGTGTTTTCACTGGTAACATAAACATTAGCAGTAATTGAAAATTCTGCACTTAAGATGCTTTGTAACACAAGTTAATCTATACTTGCTAACTGTCCTGTAATGTACGGCAGACTCCCCAGCCTACTCCCCCTGATCCTGCGCACTTGAAGTGGGTGGGTCCTTGGCAAATCATATCATTACAGCCCAGCCACCCTCTGTGATACCTTGAATTGTGAAGAATATCGTGTCACTGCATCCCTCACTTTTTGCCAAGGACCTCCCCCTCTGGTATCTTTGGGAGTGGTATAGTAAGATATTGGAAAATATAAGTTAAACATATGTGGACATGAATTTAACCTGTGTTTCGTTGCAGCACACAGTTTTATACTGTACCTTTTCATGTACCACTTCAGTGTCTCTAGGACAGGAGAAGATAGTAATAAATAATAATAGGATTTTAATACCTACACGGTAAATCTTTTTCTCTTAGTCCGTAGAGGATGCTGCAGTCACATCAAGAACCATGGGATATAGACGGGATCCACAGGAGACATGGGCACTTTAAGACTTTCAAAGGGGTGTGAACTGGCTCCTCCCTCTATGCCCCTCCTCCAGACTCCAGTTATAGGAACTGTGCCCAGGGAGACGGACATTTCGAGGAAAAGGATTTATTGTTAAACTAAGGTGAGATACATATCAGCTCACACCTCAAGCACGCCGTACAACATGGCATTTAACACAACGCAAGTCAACGGCATGAAAGACATCAGCAACAGACTGACTATAAACATAACACAACATGTGTGCAACCACAACTAATAACTGCAGATACAGTACGCACTGGGACGGGCGCCCAGCATCCTCTACGGACTAAGAGAAAAGGATTTACGGGTAGGTAATAAAATCCTATTTTCTCATACGTCCTAGAGGATGCTGGGGTCACATCAAGAACCATGGGGTTTATACCAAAGCTCTAGAATGGGCGGGAGAGTGCGGATGACTCTGCAGCACCGATTGACCAAACATGAGGTCCTCATTAGCCAGGTGTCACACGCCAGGGGCAGCGGCCGCCGCGCTGACCCCTGCGTGTCCGCTGGTCCTCCTGGCGGTCCCCGCCTCCGGTGGTCGCTGGGTCCCGGCGTCTGGCGGCGCTGCTTCCGGTGGTTCCCCGGAGCGTGGGCGCCGCCATTGCGCCAGGCTGTCACGTGGGTGGTGGGCGGGTGACGTCGCTGGCTCCTCTCCACCAATCGGAGGAAGGCGGGGAATTCAAAAGTGGACGCCGGACAGAGCCCGGCGCCTGAGTATCGTCTCTCCTTAGTGATAGACTCCAGTGCTCCCTTAGTGCAAGCGTGTTCCCTGTTTCACAGTCTCCAGTGTTACCAGCCTCCAGTGTGTCCTCCGTCTCACAGTCTCCAGTGTTCTCAGCATTCAGCGTGTCCTCCGTCTCACAGTCTCCAGTGTTCTCAGCATTCAGCGTGTCCTCCGTCTCGCAGTCTCCAGTGTTCTCAGCATTCAGCGTGTCCTCCGTCTCGCAGTCTCCAGTGTTCTCAGCATTCAGCGTGTCCTCCGTCTCACAGTCTCCAGTGTTCTCAGCATTCAGCGTGTTCCTCTGTCACACAGTCGCCAGTGCTTTCAGCATCGCTCACAAGCTTCTCACCACTCAGTGTGCTTCAGCATCGCTCATACGTTTCTCACCACTCAGTGTGCTTCAGCATCGCTCACAAGTTTATCACCGCTCAGTGTGCTTCAGCATCGCTCACAAGCGTCTCACCACTCCGTGTGCTTCAGCATCGCACACAAATTTCTCATCACTCCGTGTGCTTCAGCATCGCTACAGGGATTCTTTGGCATATCTCACAGTAATCACCAGCACCTTTCTCAAGTCCTGTCTTTCAGGAGGATTCCAGTATCCGTCACGAGCTCTGCCTACCGCTAAAGTCCTGCATGAAGAAAACCTATATTCGGCCATCTCTACTTCGGCCCAGCTGTGGTTCCCCTTCCCGGTCACCGGAAGAACCCCCGAGTTCACAACACTCTCAACACAGGTCAGTGATAGTATACTCAGGCCAGATGGACCCGGGGGATCGGAACACAGAGTCGAGCGCCATCCAAAATTTGGCTTCCCGAGTTCAGAGTCAGGAGGCGACACAGGGCCAGGGGATGCAGTATCTCCAGGAATTGTCCGGTTGATTGGATCAAATTCAAGCATCTTTAGCTTCGGTAATTCCGGTTCCAGTTCCCATAACCGCTCCAGTTGCCGTTTCCAGTAATGTCCAACCTTCGACCGGTACCAGGTCACGCCTTCAGCTTCCTACTCCTTCCAGCTATAATGGGAATCCAAAGAATTGCCGCGGTTTTCAAAACCAGTGCGAGGTGCACTTTGAACTTCTTTCACACAATTTCGCCACGGATCGGTCTAAAGTGTCTTATATTATTTACTTGCTAGAAGGTTCAGCGTTGGATTGGGTGTCTCCGTTATGGGAACGATCTGATCCTTTGGTTTCCAATTACACCAATTTCATCACGTCCTTCCGAAGAATCTTTGACGAGCCCGGCAGGGCAACCGCCGCTTCCTCTGATTTGCTTCGTGTTCGTCAAAGCTCCCGTTCTGTGGGGCAGTACGTTGTTCATTTCCAGACCATTGCCTCAGAACTACGCTGGAATAATGACGCTCTCAGGGCCGCCTTTTGGAACGGGCTCTCTGACCGTCTGAAAGACGAGCTGGTCACTAGGGATCTGCCGGATCCACTAGAAGAGTTGATCTCACTCTGCGTCAAGGTGGACCTCTGCATGCAGGAGCGTGGTGGTGAACGTAGTCAGTCGGATCGGTCCAGGTTTCGGCTTCCTCCTCCTAGGCAAGCAGTTGTACCATGTCCGGACGAGCCCATGCAAATTAACCGATCTCGACTGTCTCCGGAGGAACGACAGCGCCGTTGTGAGGGTAAACTGTGCCTGTACTATGGAGCCGCAGATCACTTTATCAAGTTCTGTAAATCCCATCCGGGAAACGGGCAGGCCTAGCTTGTTCTGGAGGAGTCAAGTTTCGGGTCACGACCAAATCTTCTCCGACTGTGGATTGTCTACTCTCCGTGTCTCTGTTTCCTGAGTCAGTTGCCAAACCTCTTAATGCCCTACTGGACTCTGGGGCTGCAGGGATTATGTTTCTCTTCCTTGTGTTCAGAGGCTGGGTTTAGAGCTGCAGTCTATCAAAAGACCTATTGCGCTGACTGCTATCAACGGTACCAAAATAACCAATGGTCTTATTACAAGTCGTACAAAGCCCATCAAGCTACAGGTCGGAGCTCTACATCAAGAGCGTTTAGAGTTCCTAGTGATTCCGGAGATGCCCCACGATCTTGTCCTGGGGTTGCCTTGGCTCAAAATTCATAACCCTCACGTCGACTGGAAGTCATCGCAAATATTGTCCTGGAGCTCGTTTTGTCACTCTAGTTGCATCACACCCGTTTATCCGCTCCGTGCATCTTCCAGGTCGGATGAAGAACTCATTCCGAAGATCTATCGGGAGTTCGCAGATGTCTTCTCTGAACAGGCGGCTGATCATTTACCACCCCATAGACCCTGGGACTGTCCCATTGAGCTTATCCCAGGGAAGATGCCACCCCGGGGGCGCACGTATCCCTTGTCACTACCTGAGACCCAGGCTATGTCGGAATATATTAAGTCTAATCTTCTTAAAGGATTCATCCGTCCCTCTACCTCCCCGGCTGGAGCGGGTTTCTTCTTCGTGAAGAAGAAGGACGGGAGATTAAGACCATGTATCGATTATCGTGGTTTAAACGATATCACATTAAGAATAAATATCCCTTGCCACTAATCACGGAGCTATTTGACAGGGTTCGTGGAGCCCATGTTTTTCCGAAGCTCGACTTGAGAGGAGCCTATAATCTTATACGCATTCGACAGGGGGATGAATGGAAGACTGCCTTCAATACCAGGGACGGGCATTACGAATATCTGGTAATGCCGTTCGGTCTCAGTAATGCTCCTGCCGTTTTCCAGGGATTCGTAAATGAAGTCTTCCGAGATATGTTATATCAAAGTGTAATGGTGTATTTGGATGACATTCTGATTTTTCCAAGAGTCTTGCGGAGCACCGAGTACAGGTCAAAGAGGTACTTTCCCGCCTACGAAGAAATCGTCTTTACGGCAAAATTTCCAAATGTACCTTTGAGGTCCCTTCAATTCCGTTTCTCGGTTATGTCATCTCAGGCACCGAGCTTCGCATGGATCCGGAAAAACTCTCGGCCATTCGGGATTGGACTCAGCCTCTTTCTCTCAAAGCAGTACAAAGATTCCTGGGCTTTGCGAATTACTACAGAAAATTCATTAAGGGATTCTCCACCATTGTTGCACCCATTACTGCATTGACAAAAAAGGGATCCGATCCAAGTCTGTGGTCTTCTGAAGCCATAGTAGCGTTTGCCCGGTTGAAATCAGCTTTTATGTCAGCTCCGGTACTCCAACAGCCAAATTTCACAGAACCATTCTTCCTGGCAGTCGATGCTTCCTCAGTCGGCATTGGAGCCGTTTTTTCACAGTACTCTTCTGATGGGAAGTTGCATCCATGTGGTTTCCATTCTCGGAAGTTCTCCTCTGCGGAACGAAACTACACTATTGGAGATCAGGAACTTTTGGCAATAAAATCTGCCTTGGAGGAATGGAGATATTTATTGGAAGGTGCTAAACATCTAATTACTATTTACACCGATCATAAGACCTTGCTGTATATCAAAACTGCCCAATGTCTAAACCCCCGTCAAGCTAGATGGGCGCTCTTCTTCACTCGGTTCTCGTTTGTTATTAAGTACCGGGCTGGGACTCTCAACGCCAAAGCTGACGCTCTGTCCCGTTCCCTAACGGCCTCAGATGACGAGAATTCCCTTGAGAAGAGTCTAATTCTCAGTCCAGTTTCCTTTTCCCCAGCTCCCACTTCTCTAGGGCCTTCTCCTGGGAGAATGTACCAGTGGAATTTCGACCAAAGTTACTGCAGTGGGCCCATATATCCAAGTTCTCCGGTCACCCGGGAGCCCAGAAAATGTTCGAGTTTCTACGAAGGACATATTGGTGGAACACCATGAGGAGGGATATACAAGACTATGTTAACTCTTGTCCACAGTGTGCCCAGCACAAAACTCCTCGTTTGCCCCCTGCCGGTTTGCTTCGTCCACTGTCCATTCCTAGGAAACCATGAACCCATATTTCTATGGACTTCATTACCGAGTTACCTCTCTCCAAGGGTTGCAATACCATCTGGGTGATTATTGACCGCGTCTCAAAAATGGCACACTTTGTTCCGTTGACAGGTCTACCAACGGCTCCCAAGTTGGCTCTACTATTTATCCGAGAACACTTTCGCTTGCATGGTTTACCTCAGGAAATAGTCTCTGATCGAGGGGTACAGTTCACTGCAAGGTTATGGAGGGCTCTCTGTTCGGCGTTGCAAATAAAACTCAAGTTTTCATCTGCTTATCATCCACAAACCAATGGTCAAACCGAACGAGTCAACCAGGATTTAGAGACATTTCTCCGCATTTATCTCTCTCCTTCACAGGACGACTGGGTGGAGCTGTTACCCTGGGCTGAGTTCGCCCATAACCATTTGTATCATGCTTTCACTGGTGAGTCCCCATTCTTCATCAATTATGGATTCCATCCACGAATTCCAGAATTACCACTCCTTCCTTCAGAGGATGTTCCTGCTGTTACTTCAACTCTTTGGCACTTCAGTCAAATTTGGAGTAAGGTTCATGCTAATCTCAAGAAAATCTCCATTCGGTACAAGTTCTTTGCAGACAAAAAACGACGAGCAGCTCCTCAATACAAGGTTGGCGACAGGGTATGGCTCTCCACCCGCAACCTCCGTCTAAAAGTGCCCGCTATGAAGTTTGCTCCAAGATTCATAGGGCCTTACCCAGTTTTACAAGTCCTAAACCCTGTAGTCTGCAAATTGGGTTTGCCCTCTCACTTTCGTGTACCAAATTCTTTCCATGTTTCTCTCCTCCGGCCTCTCATTTTAAATCGTTTCCAGTCAGTGTCTCCTAGTTCGGTCTCGGTGGAGACCGAAGTTGGAATAGAATTTGAAATCAAAACGATTCTTGACTCCCGCTACTACCACAAGAATCTAGTGGAGTGGAAAGGCTATGGTCCTGAGGAAAGAAGTTGGGTAAAAGCTTCCGAAGTCACTGCTCCTCGACTAGTTCGGATCTTCCATTCCAAACATCCAACGAAACCCGGAAAGTGTCCAGGGGCCACTCCTGGAGGAGGGGGTACTGTCACACGCCAGGGGCAGCGGCCGTCGCTCTTACCCCTGCGCATCCGCTGGTCCTCCTGGCGGTCCTCGCCTCCAGTGGTCGCTGGGTCCCGGCGTCTGGTGGCGCTGCTCCCGGTGGTTCCCCGGAGCGTGGGCGCCGCCATTGCGCCCGGCTGTCACGTGGGTGGTGGGCGGGTGACGTCGCTGCCTCCCCTCCACCAATCGGAGGAAGGTGGGGAATTCAAAGGTGGATGCCGGACAGAGCCCGGTGCCTGAGTATCGTCTCTCCTTAGTGATAGATTCCAGTGCTCCCTTAGTGCAAGCGTGTTCCCTGTTTCACAGTCTCCAGTGTTACCAGCCTCCAGTGTGTCCTCCGTCTCACAGTCTCCAGTGTTCCCAGCATTCAGCGTGTCCTCCGTCTCACAGTCTCCAGTGTTCTCAGCATTCAGAGTGTCCTCCGTCTCACAGTCTCCAGTGTTCTCAGCATTCAGCGTGTCCTCCGTCTCGCAGTCTCCAGTGTTCTCAGCATTCAGCGTGTCCTCCGTCTCACAGTCTCCAGTGTTCTCAGCATTCAGCGTGTTCCTCTGTCACACAGTCGCCAGTGCTTTCAGCATAGCTCACAAGCTTCTCACCACTCAGTGTGCTTCAGCATCGCTCATACGTTTCTCACCACTCAGTGTGCTTCAGCATCGCTCACAAGTTTCTCACCACTCAGTGTGCTTCAGCATCGCTCACAAGCTTCTCACCACTCAGTGTGCTTCAGCATCGCTCACAAGTTTCTCACCACTCCGTGTGCTTCAGCATCGCTCACAAATTTCTCATCACTAAGTGTGCTTCAACATCGCTACAGGGATTCTTTAGCATATCTCACAGTAATCACCAGCACCTTTCTCAAGTCCTGTCTTTCAGGAGGATTCCAGTATCCGTCACGAGCTCTGCCTACCGCTAAAGTCCTGCATGAAGAAAACCTATATTCGGCCATCTCTACTTCAGCCCAGCTGTGGTTCCCCTTCCCGGTCACCGGAAGAACCCCCGAGTTCACAACACTCTCAACCCAGGTCAGTGATAGTAGGGTATCAAACTTGTAGAACTTCGCAACGGTGTTTGAACCCGACCAAGTAGCTGCTCGGCAAAGTTGTAATGCCGAGACCCCCCAAGCAGCCGCCCAGGAAGAGCCCACCTTCCTGGTAGAATGGCCCTTCACCGATTTCGGTAACGGCAATCCAGCCGTAGAATGAGCCTGTTGAATCGTATGACAGATCCAGCGCGCAATAGTCTGCTTGGAAGCAGGAGCCCCAATTTCTGGAAGGGAGGCCAATTGTTTTTGGAAGAAAACCGATAAAGCTGAAATTTGAACTTTAATTGAGCCCAACTTTAGGCCCGCATCCACACCGGCTTGTAGAAAATGGAGAAAACGTCCTAACAGAAATTCTTCCGTAGGAGCTTTCTTGGATTCACACCAAGACACGTATTTTCTCCAAATACGGTGGTAATGTTTAGACGTTACTCCTTTCCTGGCCTGAATAAGAGTGGGGATGACTTCCTTGGGAATACCCTTTCGGGCTAGAATCCGGCGTTCAACCTCCAAGCTGTCAAACGAAGCCGCGGTAAGTCTTGGAACACGCACGGCCCCTGCTGTAACAGATCCTCCCTCAGAGGAAGAGGCCAGGGATCTCCTATGAGTAATTCCTGAAGCTCTGGATACCAAGCCCTTCTTGGCCCGTCTGGAACAATGAGGATCGCTTGAACCTTTGTTTTTTTTATGATCTTTATCACTTTTGGAATGAGTGGAAGCGGAGGAAACACGTACACTGACCGAAAAACCCACGGTGTCACTAGGACGTCCACTGCTATTGCTTGAGGGTCTCTCGACCTGGAACAATATCTCTGAAGTTTCTTGTTGAGGGGAGACGCCATCAAGTCTATTTGAGGAATTTCCCAAAGACTTGTCACTTCTGCAAAGCCCTCTTGATGAAGACCCCACTCTCCTGGATGGAGATCGTGTCTGCTGAGGAAGTCTGCTTCCCAGTTGTCTACTCCCGGAATGAAGATCGCTGATAGAGTGCTTGCATGCCTTTCCGCCCAACGGAGCACCTTTGTGGCCTCTGCCATTGCCGCTCTGCTCTTTGTTCCGCCCTGGCGGTTTATGTACGCTACTGTCGGTATGTACGCTACTGTCGTTATGTTGTCCGACTGAATTAAGACGTGCCGATTTCAAAGAAAATGTTCCGCTGGCAGAACGCTGTTGTGCTGGTTTCAGAATTTGCTTGAGCAGGTTCTGAATTTCCAGAGCCTTTTCCACTGGAAGAAAAACTCTCTGTAATTCTGTGTCCAGAATCATTCCCAAAAACGACAGCCGTCTCGTCTGGACCAACTGCGATTTTGGCTAGTTTAGGAGCCAACCATGTTGCTGCAGAATTGTCAGGGAGAGCGTAAAGTTCTGCAGTAATTGGTCCCTGGATCTCACCTTTATCAGGAGATCGTCCAAGTACGGGATAATTGTGACTCCTTGTTTGCGCAAGAGAACCATCATTTCGGCCATTACTTTGGTGAAAACCCTTGGAGCCGTGGACAGACCAAACGGCAACATCTGAAATTGGTAATGACAATCCTGAACTGGAGGATAAATGGGAACATGTAAGTAGGCATCCTTTATGTCTACTGACGGGATCAGTACCAAATGCCGCCGGTCGGAATCCCGGCGGTCGAAATACCGACGCCGGAATCCCGACCACACAATCCCGACAGGGGTGGTGAGCGGAACGAAGCACACTATTATATTCTCCCTCTATGGGTGTCGTGGACACCCACGGAGGGAGAATATGTCGGGATTGTGGCGGTCGGGATTCCGGCATTGGTATTTCGACAGCCGGGATTCCGTCCGGCGGCATCCTGACCGCATTCCCTACTGACACCATAAAATCCCCCTCCTCCAGACTGGAGATCACAGCCCGGAGAGATTCCATCTTGAATTTGAATTTTTTTAGGTAGAAATTGAGGGATTTGAGGTTCAGGATTGGTCTGACTGAGCCATCTGGCTTCAGAACCACAAACAGGCTTGAATAAAAGCCTTCTCCCTGTTGTGACGGAGGAACCCTGACAATGACTTGATTGTGACACAATTTTTGTATCGCGGCGCATACCACTCTCCTGTCTGGAAGAGAAGCTGGTAAGGCTGATTCGAAAAATCGGTGAGGGGGGACGTCTTGAAACTCCAGTTTGTACCCTTGGGACACTATTTCTATAACCCATGGGTCTAGGCCCAAACGAGCCCAGAACTGACTGAAGAGCCTGAGACGTGCCCCCACCGGTGCGGACTCCCGCAGAGGAGCCCCAGCGTCATGCGGTGGACTTGGCAGAAGCCAGGGAGGACTTCTGCTCCTGGGAACCGGCCACGGCCGGTGATCGCTTACCCTTTCCCTTTCCTCTAGTAGCAAGGAAGGAAGACCCTCGGCCTTTTCTGTATTTATAGGGGCGAAAGGACTGCATCTGATACTGGTGTGCTTTCCTTTGTGGTGCCGGTACATAAGGTAAAAATGATGACTTACCCGCGGTAGCCGTAGATACCAGCTCAGCGAGGCCGTCACCAAACAATACACCACCTTTATATACGGTAGAGACTCCAAAGCTTTTTTGGAGTCAGCATCAGCATTCCATTGATGAATCCACACTGCTCTCCTAGCTGAGACTGCCATGGCATTGGCCCGTGAACCCAAGAGGCCAATATCTCTCGCAGCTTCCATTAGGTAGACTGCAGCGTCCCTGATATGACCTAGCATCAGAAGAATGTTATCCCTATCCAGGGTATCCAATTCAGATGACAGGTTATCTGCCCATTTTTCGATAGCACTACTCACCCATGCAGATGCAATGGCTGGTCTGAGTAGCGTACCCGTGGAAATATAAATGGATTTCAATGTATTTTCCTGCCTACGATCCGCAGGATCCTTTAGGGCTGCCGTGTCAGGGGACGGAAGAGCCACTTTTTTGGACAGCCGTGATAAAGCCTTGTCCACAATGGGGGGTGACTCCCATTTTTTCCTATCCCCAAAGGGAAACGGATACGCCACTACAATCCTTTTGGGAATCTGAAACTTTTTGTCAGGATTTTCCCAAACCTTTTCACAAAGTGCGTTCAGTTCATGAGAGGGAGGAAAAGTTACCTCAGGTTTCTTCCCTTTATACATACAGACCTTAGTATCAGGAACAGCAGGGTCCTCAGTGATATGTAATACATCTTTTATAGCCACAATCATGTACTGAATGCTCTTTGCCAGTTTTGGATCTAATCTGGCATCACTATAGTCGACACTTGAGTCAGTGTCCGTGTCGGTATCCGTGTCTCCCAGCTGGGCAAATGAACGTTTTTGTGACCCTGAAGGGGTCTGGACTTGAAACAACACATCCTCTACGGATTTCTTCCAAGCCTGGTTCTGAGACTCAGATTTATCCAATCTTTTATTAATCAGAGCCACATTTGCATTCAAAGCACTCAAAACATTCACCCAATCCGGTGACGGCGGTGCCAACAGGGTCACTCCCACAGCCTTTTGTGTCCCCAACACAGGCCAGTATTTACTAAAAATCCGAGTTTGGCCGATTTGTGTTTTTTTTTCTAAGTCCCAATCCGGGAATTTACTAAGCACCAATCTCGGCAGTATCTGGTCTATTCGTAATGGTTTGAATGACAGCCTTCCGAAATACGAATGAATAGACCATCGGTCAAACGCGGCTGTTATTTCATAGAATACGGCCATTCACTATTCATTCGTATTTGGGTGTTAGTTTCTGAGTGCTCAAGTGCGGGTCTGTTTTTTTTTTTTGATTCGTTAAAAAAAGCAGCAAAAAAATAGACCTGCTTTTTCCAGTCGAGTTTGTATAACCATGCACGGATCAGTGAGATCTGTGCATGGTTATCTTTGGGAAAGGGTCTGTTTAGTGTTAAATCAGTAAAAAAAATTGCGTGGGGTCCCCCCTCCTAAGCATAACCAGCCTCGGGCTCTTTGAGCCGGTCCTGGTTTAAAAAATATGGGGGGGGGGAAATGACAGGGGTTCCCCCATATGTAATCAACCAGCACCGGGCTCTGCGCCTGGCCCGCTGGTACCTGTAGTACTCTACTAAAAAAATACCCCAATAAAAACAGGACACACACACCGTGACAGTACAACTTTATTACATACATGCACACCAACATACACACATACTTACCTATGTTCCCACGAAGCTCGGTCCTCTTCTCCATGTAGAATCCTCGGGGTACCAGTGAAAAAAATTATACTCACATAATCCAGTGAAGAATCCGGCCTTTGAATAATCCACGTACTTAACAAAAAAATAAAACGCAAAGCCGACCACGCACTGAAAGGGGTCCCATGTTTACACATGGGACCCCTTTCCCCGACTGCCAGGACCCCCCTGACTCCTGTCAAAGAGGGTCCCTTCAGCCAATCAGGGAGCGCCACATCGTGGCACCCTCCTGATTGGCTGTGTGCTCCTGTAGTGTCTGTCAGGTAGCACACGGCAGTGATACAATGTAGCGCCTATGCGCTCCATTGTAACCAATGGTGGGAACTTTGTGGTCAGCGGTTGACCGAAAGTAACCTCACCGCTGACCACAAAGTTCCCACCATTGGTTACAATGGAGCGCATAGGCGCTACATTGTATCACTGCCGTGTGCTACCTGACAGACACTACAGGAGCACACAGCCAATCAGGAGGGTGCCACGACGTGGCACTCCCTGATTGGCTGAGGGGACCCTCTTTGACAGGAGTCAGGGGGGGTCCTGGCAGTCGGGGAAAGGGGTCCCATGTGTAAACATGGGACCCCTTTCAGTGCGTGGTCGGCTTTGCGTTTTATTTTTTTGCCAAGTACGTGGATTATTCAAAGGCCGGATTCTTCACTGGATTATGTGAGTATAATTTTTTTCACAGGTACCCCGAGGATTCTACATGGAGAAGAGGACCGAGCCTCGTGGGAACATAGGTAAGTATGTGTGTATGTTGGTGTGCATGTATGTAATAAAGTTGTACTGTCACGGTGTGTGTGTCCTGTTTTTATTGGGGTATTCTTTTAGTAGTAGTACTACAGGTACCAGCGGGCCCGGTTTACCACTGCATGCTGGTACTTGTGGTTCTCCAAGTACCAGCTTGCGGGGAGGCTTGCTGGGACTTGTAGTACTGCTACTAAAAACAATATTCACAATTTCACACTTGGCTATCAGCCCCCCATCCGCCGCCCTTGGATGGGGGGGACAGCCTCGGGCTTCACCCCTGGCCCTTGGGTGGCTGGAGGGGGTGACCCCTTGATTGAAGGGGTCCCCACTCCTCCAGGGAACCCCGGCCAGGGGTGACTAGTTGGGGTTTTAATGGCACGGCCGCAGGGACCGATATCAAAGTGTCCCCCGGCTGTGGCATTATCTCCCCAGCTAGTGGAGCCCGGTGCTGGTTTCAGAAATACGGGGGACCCCTACGCTTTTTGTCCCCCATATTTTTGGAACCAGGACCAGGCGCAGAGCCCGGTGCTGGTTGATTAAATATGGGGGAACCCCTGTCATTTTTTTCCCCATATTTTTTCAACCAGGACCGGCTCAAAGAGCCCGAGGCTGGTTATCCTTAGGAGGGGGGACCCCACGCAATTTTTTTCAGATTTTTAAAGACTTTAATGAATTTTTTAAGGTACACAATGAAGCCCTGCACGGATCTCACAGATCCGGCCGGGTTTCCTTGTGTTTTTTCAGGCAGTGTTTTACTCATCACTCCCGTAAAACACTGCCTGATATTACGAATCACATCGACATCGGAAAAAACGATTGAGCAAAACTCGGCAGCTTAGTGAATGACCGTATCAGGATTCAAAAAGTTGCAGTAAAATGCACCCGATACCATTCGAGTTCAAACACCCTTCAAAACGGACAAAACACGAATATTAGTAAATAAACCCCACAGTCTCCTCCTGGGAGGAGCACTCCGCCTCAGACATGCCGACACACGTGCACCCACCACACGCAGATACTCTGGGCCTATAGGGGACAGACCTACAGCAAAGCCTGTCAGAGAAACACAGAGGGAGATATAGACAGCCCACACCCCAGCGCCCACAATCCGGTCTGAACACTACAGCCAATGTCCCAGACCTGCAGCGCTTTTCTAAACTAGTATAATGCACCAAAATCACTGTGCCCCCCCACCCCCCATTTTCCACCCTGTTACTTGTTACAGCAGTGTGAGGAAGGACCAGCGTCTCTGCAGCCATGTGAAGAGAAATGGCGCCGGGCTGTGTGCTGTGAGGGCTAAGCCCCGCCCCCTTAGTAGCGCGCTTCAGACCCGCTCATTTGTAAACTTTTTTACACTGGCGGGGGTCCGGACGGTGCCCAGGCACCTTGTCCGCTGTTGCCAGATAGATAAATGAGGTTTATATGCTGCCCAGGGCGCCCCCCCCCCCTCCCCCCCTCGCGCCCTGCAGTGCTGTTGTGTGTGTGGGAGCATGGCGCGCAGCGCGGCCGCTGTGCGGTACCTCAAAGCCGTCACTGAAGTCTTCTGATCTTCTTCTACTCATCTGTCTTCTGACTTCTGGCTCTGCAAGGGGGTGACGGCGGGCTCTGGGAATGAACCCCTAGGCGTACCTAGTGTTCCAAACTCTCAGGAGCTAATGGTGTCCTGTAGCCAAAGAAGCAGATCCTTTAAACTCACAGATGTAGGTCTGACTTCTCTTCCCTAAGTCCCACGATGCAGGGAGACTGTTGCCAGCAGTGCTCCCTGAAAATAAAAAACCTAACTTAAAGTCTTTTCAGAGAAACTCAGTAGAGCTCCTCAGTGTGCATCCAGTCTGCCTGGGCACAGATTCTAAACTGGAGTCTGGAGGAGGGGCATAGAGGGAGGAGCCAGTTCACACCCCTTTGAAAGTCTTAAAGTGCCCATGTCTCCTGTGGATCCCGTCTATACCCCATGGTTCTTGATGTGACCCCAGCATCCTCTAGGACATGTAAGAAATAGTGAGATGCAGTTAAGGAGAGTTTACATTTGGCTGTTCACATATTTTTGGCTTAAAGACAAAAACTTCCTGCCACAGGCACATTTAAAAACACACGCAGAATAAATGCATATTAAGCATATTCATAAATGCACAGTATGCACTATGGTTTATAAGTATTTGTTTACCAGGTCTGACTCTGCCTCTAGGCAAACTAATGTGATTGTCTAAGGCACCACTGAGTAGGGGGCACCTAAAACAATGACTATAGGGTCTATTTACTAAGACTTGGGGGGATATCCAATTATCCCCGGTAAAGCATCTGGTCCGGCAAACGGCCGAAAACTGCAGTTTTTCTGACTTTTTCTGATGTTTCACTGATTATTTTTTTTTACAGGCTATCCAAAATGGATCCCCCGTAAAAAAATGAAAGCTGATCTCCCCGAAAACACACAGGTTCAGTGAAACCTGTGTGCTTTCGGATGAAACAGCCACGTTTCCGCACGAAAACGGGGCTGTTTCCGGGGTTTTCGGTTATTGCTTCGCCTGCCTGAGGCAGGTGAAAAAAATCCCAGATATGCTGCGTTTCATGCCGGCTTATCGGGGATAATTGGATAGCCCCCGGCGGGACTATTACGGGGCTAATAGGATATCCCCCCTTGGATGGAGTTAAAGTGGACGGAGATAAAGTGTCAACCAATCAGCTCGTAACTGTCATGTCACAGAATGGGTTTAAAAAATAACAGTTACGAGCTGATTGGCTGGTACTTTAACAATGTCCACTTTATCTCCACCCAAGGCTTAGTACATAGACCCCTAAGTGATATAATATCATTCATCCAGTTCTTTATTGTCACCCCAGTGAACCCACATTGAGAATCAGCCATTAACATGAAGGGGTAACAACTTATCTGCTGTAAGAAGCTGTGGCTATTGCGCCTCCATGTTTGTAAAGGGCTACAGGTATTATATCATTGCCTAGTGACACACTCAAAGATGTCACTGAGCTGAAGGGCACTTAGGTCACCAAGAATTCCTGCTTTAGCTCGGTTTTCACTTTCATTTTAATATGCAATAAAAAAGCATTGCAAATGCCAATGTACGTAGCATTAGATTAAACAAAAACTATTGGTGGGTACAACTAGGGATTTTTTTTTCTTTTGTGTCAAGGCTTTGGGGTTGTTCCTTTTCTATTAGGCTATAAAATGTATTGCATGGTGTGGATTACTGAACATTGATTTTCATATTTTAGATCGACATTAACATTTTATGAATAATGTAAAAATCATACACACAGCAATACCAATAAACAGGAATGACAGATGAAAAATAAACGCATCAAGAAACCTTTTCCACACTGCATGAAAGCAGTTTCATATAATTGTATTGATGTTCTCACTGTTGCCAGTGAGAACCAGAATTGAATATTAATGGACCAACCCAGTGGAATGTTTCATTATGGTGAATCATGCTGATAGTAGAACAGCTGCTACTAGGAAAAGCTGAAGGTACTGGTGATGTCATGAAATACTCTGTGTATATGTATTCAGTGAGTGTTCTGGGTTACAGGGTGTAGATCAGGTTTCTAAGCAATACTTCCCTTCCTGAGCTAGAACAATGTCACTGCCCTATTTCTAGTAAAACTTGTTTGTGAGTTTCACTACACTCTGATCACCTGCCTGTATTTCTAGCAAATGAATACCGAGTTACAACTTACTATGAAAGTACAGACAAATTGCAAGCCCAATCCCAAGTATATCATTTATCTGTTTAATTAAGAAATATGTCAAAGTGCAATTAAACTATAAAAAATGTGCCCTATTATATGGACTAAACTGAACGTACATGCATCTTACATTAAACAGTTTTGAAATTAGGTTAAAAAAAATAAGAATAAAAAAAAATCCTGTTTTTGTCAGCGATGGGGTTTCACCCTATATGTCATCAGTCATCGTCAGCAAAAGATTCACCAGTGATCACATCTCCGTATGCAAATCAATTGATGTTTTCACACTGTACATGCAACTGAGCCGCAGTGTGCATGAAGCAATTGAATTGCATGGCAGTCACAACGAGGGATTAGTTGTAAAGTGAGTGAGGGGGAAGGGGGGGGGCAGTGGTTGAGTAAATGAAGGCATATCATGGCCATTTAGATGGCATTTGCCGGGCGTGCATAAATTAGCAGTTGTGATCTTACTTGCTACCAGAAAGCCCTCTGAATCCCAAATGAGCAGCTCATCCCGTGCGTCTTCAGAGGCACTCAGAATCTGGGGGATGACCCAGTATGTGACAATTGTACTGATGTTTTAGCCATTGGACGGAAATAAAGAGACATCAGTGGATGTCCCTATGCTCAGGTTAACTTCTTCCAAAATTAGCATACAGTCACAATTGCAAATGGCAAAAGATAGCAATCGCAAGAACAACCACATCTGAACAAGGCCCATTATGCCAGGTAGCGCCCCTTATACAGATTATGCCAGGTAGAGCCCTTTATAAACATTAAACCAGGTAATGCCCCTCCTCCTTTTCCTTGTGCCTCCCCCCCCAACAGAACAGCTCTTGTACCCAGCAGAAGCCTTTCTGGAGAGACGTCATGGCGTCTCTCCCAGTCCCTACAGATATTGCAGGAGATAAGGTGTGGGGTAGGCAGCTGCAGTGCTACTCGCTGTAATATATATTAGCAACGGTGCATCTAGCAGAGAAGGAACTGGGTGCACCGCTAATATTATACATTGCAGTGGCCAGCGAGCAGTGGCAGCAGTGGTGCATTCGCAGTTGGCTCGCGGGTGTAGGTGACTGGTTCCACCCTCAGGGCACCCTAGTTATAGCTGTGCTAATCAGTATTATCTAGTACAAATTGCTGATTCTGCCCACCATGTTATACCTCTTTAACCACTTGCCTGTTGAACCAAGCCGGGCTGGGCTTTCCCTGACATGTTCTCCCCTCATTCCAGCACTGCCCCCCCAGTATGAATACCCAGTGGTAGCAGACTCTGGAGACATAGAAACATACTAGCACCTCTGCCTTCCACTGCGCCCATCAATGTCTTTTGAATATTAGCCAACGATCATCAAGCTGTTGTTTTTTTCCAGTTTTTAGAATATTTATAAATTAAATAATTTTGTGAATCCTTTGGATTATGGTGATCCCGTATCGATCAAGAATATCAATACGGTTTGGGTATCCTTTTTGATCTGATTATTGCATGGGTGTTACTGATCTGATTATTGCATTGGCGCAATGGAACTTATATCCTCACCTCTTACACCTTGAGTTATGCCAATAAACCTCTCCTTGCTAATGTGGCAGCAACTGCAAAGAAGACCATTATTTTCCAATGGGTCTCCCCTGATGTACCAAGCTTATCTCTCCTCTTACCTTTTAAACATTCCACCAATTTTTACATGGATTGGACAGAAATGTACATAGAGAAGGAGGGCAGGGCGGATAAATTAAGGCTTGAGACTGAAACCACTCTAATAGGCCCTACACATTAGGCGACATCCATGAAGAGATGAACGATCTCGTTCATTAATGAACGAGAACTCGTTCTTATCTTTCAGTGTGTAGGCACCAATGATGAACGATGCGCGGCCCCGTGCTCGTTTATTGTTGGTTCCCAGGTCACTTATACATGCAGGCCAATATGGACAATCTTGTCTATATTAGCATGCATTGCTATGGGGCCGGGTGACAGAGGGAGTGAAGAAACTTCACTCCCCCCGTCACTTTTCTCCTGCTGCCGGGTCACCCGTTGGCTGTATCGGCCGTCAGGCACCTCGGCGACATAGCAACTAATGTGTAGGGCCCGTTAGAACAGTGACTCTGATGAGACCCCTCCATTCTGATATAACCATGTACTGTCAATAGATTCTGTCCTCTCACCACTACCACCCTCCTATGCACGGCATAATTTCCTCAGGGCTATTTATGGCTGACACTAAATAATGGAGATTATTTCCCTTATTTTGTGAATCACTAAAGGGGAAATCCTAACTTCTCCAGACTTTTCCTTTCTGTGTTGTACTAATGATTTTGATGTACTGTTTGTATCTCTTGCTCCTTTCAATAAACAAATTAATAAACCGATAAATTCAAGTATGGCTAACCTTAAATCTTGCACTGTTAGTGTGCTTTGAGGACCGTGGCTGGAAACCACTGCAATAAGACAACCAGTAACGCACGGGACTGACATAAATTCTGACAATTTTTAAGATAAACTTCTTTTACAAAGCATATCTCTTTCTCATATTGGACGTAATTCATATGCATTGCCAAATTATGGATTATAACGTTTCCCTGTTGCTGTCAGGTATATACAAATCCATTTACTATAACTAGCTTTTTGACTGTATGAAATACTGTGCTAAGCTTAAAATCTATTTTATTATAATAGCATAGAAATGAAAGGTAGATGTGCTTACAGGTGGCTGTAACTAGGCTTACCATCCCATCCCTTTAAACCAAGACACACATGAATTCCACAGGTTCTGTGACTGATTAAAACCAGGGGAAATTCAGCTTTGTAGTCAGCCAGCTACAGAACCTGTGTAATTTATGAGTGTCCCAGTTTAGGGGATAGTATGATAAGCCTAGCTGTAACAAATGACTATGGGGTTATTCAGAGATAGACACAGATCTTGCTTCCCGCAGCAAGATATGTGTCCATCTACTCACATGCTGGGGGCCGCCCAGCACCGGGCAAGGCCGCCCAGCATGTGTGTAGTGCCACTCAATATACATTTGCAATTTAATTGCAAACGTATCGGTTAGAGGTTGACCCCCTGCCTGCACAGCACTGCTGCACTGGACGGCAGTCCGGCGCCATTTTTTGCTCAGAGCGACTGAGTGTGATGTCACACAGCTGTCCGAAAATGGTCCAGTCACATCTGCGATGTCCAGACCGGGCCCACAAAAGAACGCAACGATGACCCCCAATGTCCACCGCTATCAATCCCCTTGCTGCGGCATTCTGGAAGGATGCAGCCGCATGGTGAAGGGTCGTACATGCGCACTATGGCCAGTGTGTGTGTGCAGACCCCCTGGATGCATCCAGGTCTGAATAGATCCCTTTGTGTATTCCTATTGAGACTTTTTTCCATAGAATAGTAGCGACTTTGAACTAGAGCGCCTTCCTTCATTAGTTATTTTTTTCACTCACATATGGGCCAGATGTACTAAGCCTGAAAAGTGATAAATATCACTGTGATAAAGTACCAGCCAATCGGCTCCTGTCATTTTTCAAACACAGCCTGTGACATGGCAGTTAGGAGCCGATTGGCTGGTGCTTTATCACAGTGATATTTATCACTTTTCAGGCTTAGTACATCTACCCCATAGTACTTGTTGCTTTGTAATGACAAATCAGAAATGTGAGCAATTGGTGGGTTTAGAAATCTATCAGGAGAACACTTGTTATTGTACATAACTTCAGACTTCATGCTCTAAGGAGTGATTTGCAGTAAAAACAACTTCTATGTATAGTAAGTCACATTTCTATTCGTTCAAATGACAGTTCCCCTTCCCTTATAGTATAATTGCAGTATCGGTCACCTACACTATCTACCTCTTTGATCAAATATGAAAACAACTGTAATAAATTGATTTTAAACAGTCAACCCTTCTCAAACGTGAGTGCTTCCCCTGCGCCCATGTTCCATCAATCTAAGATGGGCTTAGCAGCATGAAAATGCAATAACAAAGCACCTTATACTGTAAGTGGGAAATAGAGATAAGGTTATCTCTACAGACCAGCTGTCAGTGCCAAGGATGAGACAGGCAGTAATCATTACTATCATTGCCATGTATATGTTTCTTTGCGTTGCCTGTACTGAGTCCTCCTCCACCATGGCTGACAGACTGGCATGCATCACTCTTTTTTCCATATTTGCTTTGTTACATGGACCCCAATGTCCTTCAATATTTAACCCAAGTCAATGACATACAGTAGTGTGGAGGGCAGCATTTGCCAGGCTTAGGACTCATACTGGTTCCATCGCTCTGTCATGTAGAATATTGTTGACTAATTAAATACAGTACAGCGTTTACAATTTAAAGCCACTGCATTAATCAAGTCTGCTGATACATTTCTGTTAAGGACATTTTTGTTCTCTGCTACTCTTACTTTATATAGTTTACAATATATTAATTCAAAAGTGTTTTTTGTGAATTTTTGAAACATTATTAGGGCTGGATCACACAAGGGGCCTAATTCAGATCAGATCGCTGCTGTGCGTTTTCAACCAGCGGGCGATCAGATCCGAAATGCGCGTGCGTCGGACGGCTACAACAGGCATCGGCAGTCAGCAACGGGATGGTGCAAAGGATCCATTCGCACGGGCGTTCGCAAGGTGATTGACAGGAAGAGGCCGTTTCTGGGTGGCAACTAACTGTTTTCCTGGAGTGTCCGGAAAAACGCAGGCGTGTCCAATAATTTTCAGGGAGGGTGTCTGACGTCAGCTCCGGCCCCGATCAGCAGGATTCAATCACACTGGATAAGTAAGTCCATGGGCCAGTATTTACTAAAAATCCGAGTTTGGCCGATTTGTGTTTTTTTTTTCTAAGTCCCAATCCGGGAATTCACTAAGCACCAATCTCGGCAGTGTCTGGTCTATTCGTAATGATTTGAATGACAGCGTTCCGAAATACGAATGAATAGACCATCGGTCAAACGCGGCTGTTATTTCATAGAATACGGGAATTCACTATTCATTCGTATTTGGGTGTTAGTTTCTGAGTACTCAAGTGCGGGTCTGTTTTTTTTCGATTCGTTAAAAAAGCAGCAATAAAATAGACCTGCTTTTTCCAGTCGAGTTTGGATAACCATGCACGGATCAGTGAGATCTGTGCACGGTTATCTATGGGAAAGGGTCTGTTTAGTGTAAAATCTGAAAAAAAAATTGCGTGGGGTCCCCCCTCCTAAGTATAACCAGCCTCGGGCTCTTTGAGCCGGTCCTGGTTGAAAAAATATGGGGGGGAAAATGACAGGGGTCCCCCCATATTTAATCAACCAGCACCGGGCTCTGCGCCTGGTCCTGGTTCCAAAAATACGGGGGACAAAAAGCGTAGGGGTCCCCCGTATTTCTGAAACCAGCACCGGGCTCCACTAGCTGGGGAGATAATGCCACAGCCGGGGGACACTTTGATATCGGTCCCTGCGGCCGTGCCATTAAAACCCCAACTAGTCACCCCTGGCCGGGGTACCCTGGAGGAGTGGGGACCCCTTCAATCAAGGGGTCCCCCCCTCCAGCCACCCAAGGGCCAGGGGTGAAGCCCGAGGCTGTCCCCCCCATCCAAGGGCGGCGGATGGGGGGCTGATAGCCAAGTGTGAAATTGTGAATATTGTTTTTAGTAGCAGTACTACAAGTCCCAGCAAGCCTCCCCCGCAAAAAAATAAAACGCAAACCCGACCACGCACTGAAAGGGGTCCCATGTTTACACATGGGACCCCTTTCCCCGACTGCCAGGACCCCCCCTGACTCCTGTCAAAGAGGGTCCCTTCAGCCAATCAGGGAGCGCCACGTCGTGGCACCCTCCTGATTGGCTGTGTGCTCCTGTAGTGTCTGTCAGGCAGCACACGGCAGTGATACAATGTAGCGCCTATGCGCTCCATTGTAGCCAATGGTGGGAACTTTGCGGTCAGCGGTGAGGTTACTTTCGGTCAACTGCTGACAGGAGTCAGGGGCGGTCCTGGCAGTCGGGGAAAGGGGTCCCATGTGTAAACATGGGACCCCTTTCAGTGCGTGGTTGGGTTTGCGTTTTATTTTTTTGCCAAGTACGTGGATTATTCAAAGGCCGGATTCTTCACTGGATTATGTGAGTATAATTTTATTCACAGGTACCCCTAGGATTCTACATGGAGAAGAGGACCATAGGTAAGTATGTGTGTATGTTGGTGTGCATGTATGTAATAAAGTTGTACTGTCACGGTGTGTGTGTCCTGTTTTTATTGGGGTATTTTTTTAGTAGTAGTACTACAGGTACCAGCGGGCCTGGTTTTCCACCGCATGCTGGTACTTGTGGTTCTCCAAGTACCAGCTTGCGGGGGAGGCTTGCTGGGACTTGTAGTACTGCTACTAAAAACAATATTCATAATTTCACACTTGGCTTTCAGCCCCCCATCCGCTGCCCTTGGATGGGGGGGACAGCCTCGGGCTTCACCCCTGGCCCTTGGGTGGCTGGAGGGGGGGGACCCCTTGATTGAAGGGGTCCCCACTCCTCCAGGGTAACCCGGTCAGGGGTGACTAGTTGGGGTTTTAATGGCACGGCCGCAGGGACCGATATCAAAGTGTCCCCCGGCTGTGGCATTATCTCCCCAGCTAGTGGAGCCCGGTGCTTGTTTCAGAAATACGGGGGACCCCTACACTTTTTGTCCCCCGTATTTATGGAACCAGGACCAGGCGCAGAGCCCGGTGCTGGTTGATTAAATATGGAGGGACCCCTGTCATTTTCCCCCCCATATTTTTTCAACCAGGACCGGCTCAAAGAGCCCGAGGCTGCTTATGCTTAGGAGGGGGGACCCCACGCAATTTTTTTCAGAATTTTAAAGACTTTAATGAACTTTTTAAGGTACACAATGAAGCCCTGCACGGATCTCACAGATCCGGCCGGGATTCCTTGTGTTTTTTCAGGCAGTGTTTTACTCATCACTCCCGTAAATCACTGCCTAATATTACGAATCACATCGACATCGGAAAAAACGATTGTGCAAAACTCGGCAGCTTAGTGAATGATCGTATCAGGATTCAAAAAGTTGCAGTAAAATGCACCCGATACCATTCGAGTTCAAACACCCTTCAAAACGGTCAAAACACGAATATTAGTAAATAAACCCCCTGGGCTGTGCAGAGACTGCACAAATTGATTTTTGTGCAGCTCTGCAACACATAGGAATGCACACTTGCACAGCGATCTCACCCTCCCCCTTTAGGCAGTGACTATCTGATCGCAGGGCAGCAAAAAAATGCAGCCCAGTGATCAGATCTGAATTACCCCCTAAGTACAGGCATGGCTTAATACTGACGTAGTATGATAGGTCAAGAGTTGTCAAGTAAACATGCATCAGGTACGACATTAGAATGCTGACATCGTCCAAATGTCAGGTTGCAGCATATTGACATGAGTAACATGTTGACAATGACTATGTCGACGTGTCTACACAGATGACGTGTTCACATAACAAAATCTCAACCTAATGTCCCTCTGGTGGCCCAGCGGAACAACATAGTCCTCTGGTCCCGATAGCAGCAGCAGCTTCAGCTGGTTTAGGTGGTCATGTGATTCCGTCACTTCCGACGCAGACCTCTGCAGGCCTTTCGTTAAGTATTTTCCTCCTATACCTAACCCCTACTGCCTAACCCTAACCCTCCCAGTTGTGCCTAAACTTAACCATCGGCATTCTGAGAATGTCAACAGTCCACCTAGCAGCATTTCAGACATTGTGAACAAGTCAACGTTCCGAGGATGTCAACGTATTGAACATACGTCGACATATTGAACAATGTCATTCTAGCAGGGACGTGCAGTCAGGGGAGGCTGCTTATGATACTATGACACATATTCTGGGGCAAAAGAGCCCATCGAAAAAAGCAGTAACAGTGGCACCTATAGAAGTGCCTCGTTGACAGGGACGTGCTTTCAGTTCACAAGAAAGCACGCACCTGTGAGGCAGATGTGATTGGACAGCAGATCAATCACTGGATACAGCTGCCCAGTGATGGATCCGTTGTCATCGGTGGTGGGTAGCGGGCTTATGCAGCGAGGAAGCGGCGGAGGTTCGGGCTTTAGTGGCGTGACCTGACAGGGATAGCTGACATGGCGGCAGGCCTGGATCCAAGAGTATCTGCAGAGTTCGGCAGCGGTTTAAATTTCAAGAATGGTGCCTTAGCAACATTTTGAAAAATCAAAGTTGGCCCCTCGTCATAGCTCAGCCCACACGGCTGGTTTATACAAGCCAGCGGCGAGTCACGGCTGGCAGATTGCCAGCGGGGAGGGAGCGAGCAAAAGCTCCTGAAGAAAGAAGATGCTGGAAGCCCTGGGTAGGTGGCTACCATGCATTTACAGCTTAAAGGCTGCCGCCCCCCAGGTAAAGACACTGGAAGCCCTGGAGAGGCGGTGGCCATGCAAAAGAACTGAACAGCCGACGCCCCTAGTTGAAGACCCTGTATAATATAAATGAAAACATTGTGTCTTGTATTTATTTAAATATTTCCATTACAGGCAGACTGTAGATGCCAGCTGGACCTTACTGTCCGGGCATGCAGGCACTTGTAGATCTCCATGCTGGGGCAGGCTTGCTGTGACCTGTAGGCCACCTGTAATGAACAATACTATCATACCATGAATCACACCGCCACCAGTGATTCTAGGCATAGCCAGTGCTGGTTGTCGCTCGGGACGGGGGACTTCCATTATTATTATTTTTGGGGGGTGCCCACTTTCTGAGAAATTCCAGCCCTGTGCTGATTGGGTCGAGGGGTATTTAATGTGATAGAAGGGGGACCCCACACTGGGTTCACTATGGCTGGCCAGCGGTCGGGCTCCCGGCGACCAGCATCCCGGCGCCGGGAGCCCGACCGCCGGCTTACCGACAGCGTGGCGAGCACAAATGAGCCCCTTGCTGGCTCGCTGCGCTCGCCATGCTACGGGCACGGTGGCGCGCTACGCGAGCCACACTATTTTATTCTCCCTCTATGGGGGTCGTGGACCCCCACGAGGGAAAATAAGTGTCGGTATGCCGGCTGTCGGGCTCTCGGCGCCGGTATACTGAGCGCCGGGAGCCCGACCGCCGGCATACAGAAGACCACCCCCCACACTGAGTGTCCCCCCTGCTATGGCATTATTCCCCTTACTGGTCAGCCTGGTGCTGGTTATGGTTACATAAGGGGAACCCTACACCTTTTTTTTTTTTAAACGGGAGTGGTGGTGGTGGTGGTGGTGGTGGTGGTGGTGTGTGTGTGTGTGTGTAGGTAATCAGTTAGTGCATCCCCAGCCACTGACCTCACTGCTTGTCACTGCATTCTAGTGACGTAGTAGTGTCATTGTAACTGTCAACAATGTAATTGGATCCCTTTCCCACTATTCAGATTAATAAGCAGTTTGTTGTGAATTTCTTATCCCATGTTTGCAGTTTTTAAAAACTACAGTATTCTATCCCAAAAAAATGTATATGAAACAATCTGACATACCTTTTTTATTAGCATTTCCAAATTGACATTTTGTATTTCATGGTGTCATTTTGACTACATGGTTTCTATTTCATTACTCATAACATATTATTATGTTACTGATAATGAGTCCAACATTGGTTGCACCCATGGGCATAGCTATAGTGAGTGTAGAGGGTGCCATTGCTATGTGGCCCAGAGGCTTTGGGGGCTCCGAACACAGGGCCTATTTCAGACTGGATCGCTGCAGTGGCAGTGATCGCAGTCTGAAGTCCTTTGGGGAGTGCGCATGTGCAGCGGTAGCACTGCGCGTGTATACCCCAGAGGGCCCCGTGAGATGCTAAAAGCATCTCAAGGCTGCGATCACCTCTGCCTGATTGACAAGCAGAGGCGGTCGTGGGGCGATAGGGGGTGTGCCAATGGCGTTAGAACGCCGTTGGTTGGGGGCGGTCCGGACAACGCAGGTGTGTACAGGCCGTTGCGGGGGTGGTCCGCAGTGGCTGCATGACATCACACGCAGCTGCTGCGACCCAGGGCACGGCGGGTTGCCGTCTACCAGCGCTGCTATGCTGCGCAGGCAGGGAGCTACTCAGTGGGTGCAAAAGCATCGCCGCCGTGCGATGCTTTCACACCCGTGTGGGGGCGACAGAGACTGACATGTGGGGTGGACTAGCCCTGTGCTGGGCGTCCCCACGCATGTCTGAGTAACTGATCGTAGATCAGATCTGAATCACCCCCACAGATCATATTATTGTCTAACAAGTCCTCAGCATTGCTAAACAATTGAGTCTGACCCGCTGCCGGTCCTAAATGGGGTCACATTCTATTTTTAGTGAATGATGTATGCAATAGATGTTATAATGGTAAAGGGTGCCTGTTAGGTGGCATAATATGAACTGGAGGCACTATAGTATGGCATAATATGATCAAGGGAAACTGTAATGTAGCACAATATAAACTGGAGGCACTATAGTATGGCATAATATGATCAAGGGAAACTGTAATGTAGCACAATATAAACTGGAGGCACTATAGTATGGCATAATATGATCAAGGGAAACTGTAATGTAGCACAATATAAACTGGAGGCACTATAGTATGGCATAATATGATCAAGGGAAACTGTAATGTAGCACAATATAAACTGGAGGCACTATAGTATGGCATAATATGATCAAGAGAAACTGTAATGTAGCACAATATAAACTGGAGGCACTATAGTATAGCATAATATGATCAAGGGAAACTGTAATGTAGCACAATATAAACTGGAGGCACTATAGTATGGCATAATATGATCAAGGGAAACTGTAATGTAGCACAATATAAACTGGAGGCACTATAGTATGGCATAATATGATCAAGGGAAACTGTAATGTAGCACAATATAAACTGGAGGCACTATAGTATGGCATAATATGATCAAGGGAAACTGTAATGTGGTATACTATGAACTGGAGGGCACTGCAATGTGATATAATATAAATTGGGGGCATAGAAATTTGGCACTGCATGAACTGCGTTCTACAGTGTGGCTCTACAGTGTAATATAATATAAACTGGGGGCACTACAGTATGGCTTAAAATTAACTGGGGCCAGTACAATGTGGAATGATATAACCTGAAGGCATTATAAACTGAGGATGATTCAATGTAACATAATATGTACTGTACTGGGGATACTGTATGGGATTATGTGAATTGGAGGCACTGTATGCCATAATGCGAATTGGGGATACTGTGTGGCATAATGTGTACTTGCAGTCCTACAACATGGCATATTGTGAACTAGTTTACTACTATGGGGCATACAAAGGGTGAGATTCAAATGATATATCACGCCCAATTTCCTTTCTAAAATGATGTCCGTTATCATGCATATTGCACCCATAGTAATCAGGTTTAGCTGTGTAAAGGGTTGGGTGCCTCGCTACTCCGAGGGTAGCAAGCTGAAATAATGATACAAAGTCCCTGAGGGCAGAAACAGAACGAGTGTGGAAAGAGGTGGAAAGAATTGAATCCCGCCCAAAGAATCATATTTACCAACTCACTTTCATGATTCATAATGTTTCAGGTAGCCCCCGTACCACTGAAAGAGTGGGTGGATCTGATACATTCCGTCCATTTCCTAGTGAAGTGGTAGGGTGGATAATAATACCGGGATTCGTGGGTCCAATCTCATTGTGTGAGCCCCACCCCTTCCACATGGACCCATGGTTTGTGGCATTTTGCTTTGACAGGGCAGGGCCTAATGACGTGAGGAGCTCGGCTTGCCCCCAAAATGGTCAGCTGTATCTCCTCTTCAAGCTTCTCCTGGAGAGGATAAATAGAAAGTAGGCAAGTATGTCATAACTAGGACACTATTATGGGACATAAAATTATATAGGGCACTACTATGGGGCATAACATTGACTCAGGTACTACTATGGGGTAAAACATTAACTAGGGCATTACCATAAAAGAACAACTGCTGCAGGAAAATGTGTCTCTCTAGAAGGATTAGAATGGGGGCCCTTTCAAAATGATGTTATGAGGCGGACAAGGTTCTGGCTATGCCCCCAGTTGCACTCTTTGCTTTACAATAAATAGATTTATGTGTGATGTAAGGACATAGTATTGTTTGTGTCAGTCATGCAGTTTCTCTTCCTGTACAAGAAACACAAGTCATCCTATGCAATAAAAAACTAAACCTGCTCCTCACCTCTGTTATGTGTGCCACCAGCCACTTGGGGCCCACCCTATGGACCAAATGACTCCTTAGGCTTTCACAGTTGAAAGTGAAAGTGATCATACAGGGAGCTGTTACAACCTGCTGCTAATTAATTAACAATACTGATCTGACTATTTCACACTTGCTGCATATGGAGAGAAGGTACTGGGGAGAGAGTGGGGATAGGGGTGGGTTTTTGGTGTAGCAGCTGCCATTTATAACGATGTTATGAGCCACGGCTGTTGCTCATTCCTGTTTTGCATGTCAGTTAGGTATTTTATGTTATTCTTCTGTTCATGTTCCCCGTGGGTGTCATGGGGTGCTCGGAACTCACCCTTAAGGAGGGGATGCTGTTATGAACCACAGGTAGTGGTTCATTCCTATTTTATGTTTATAACTTGTTTCGCAGGCCAGGATTTCCTGTTGCTCTGTTTAAGAGTACTCTTGGTTGCTGCCGCTGGTGAGTCTGTGTAATTGCAGCTTGTTCCCATGTGTTCAGCCTCACCTGGCTGCTAATTGCATCTTGTCAGTTTGGAGTCATGCAACAGGGCAGCTGCATGAGATTATTAATTAGGCCTCTCTGTTATATGCTGGCTCTGTGCTATTCACAGACGCTGGTGATATTTCTTGGTTAATAGTCTGCTTGAGTTCTGAGCTTGTTCCTACCAATTCCTGAGCTCCTGTGTAGCAGTGTCTGTCGAACTGCTTCCTGTGTCGATTCCTGTGTCAGTCCCTGTGTCGATTCCTGTGTCTGATCCCATGTCCTGCCGTGAAGTGTTCCTGTACAGAAGTCCAGTGGCTTTGCCTATGCCTGGTCGAGTTTCTGGCTTCTTGGTGTCCACCGGTCTGTCGTTTGGGATTCTGCCTGTCCTCCAGTTCTGAGAGTCTGTGTCAGCAGCATTGGGAGTTCCTGTCCGTTTGCCAGTATTCGTACCGGTTCCGTGAGTAGCGGCTCTGCCGCGTCCGTCGGCCTAGGCCGCTGTTTTCCGTTATTATTTCTGTCACTGGTGTTTTGCAGAGGGTTCTGCTTATGCTGTCACCGCCGGGACACAAGAGTATTGTGTCGGCGTGTGGTCATCATTTCCTTTGTTGTTCTTTTCCTTTGGCGGCAAGCCGCACATACATTTAGTTTTAGGCTAGTTAGTAGCCCCTGGCTTTGGTTGTTTCAGTTAGAGGGCCCCTTGTTATCATCCTGTCTCGGTACACTCTTTGTCTCTCATTTAGACCTGAGGGGGCATCGAAGTTGGGCAGACGTAATCCGCCCTTCAAACGCGGCTGCCATGGGCTCAAGCAACCATAGTCTCGCAAGAGTGTACTGACAGCACGGGCGAGACAACGGAGATAGGGCGCCAGGGGCTATTCCCTTTCCATTCCCCTTTCCCAGCATTACGTTCCAGTGCTCCGGTCCTTGCAATTAGATCTCCTCAGACCAGAGTGCTGGAATCATAACAAACGACCTATATAAATAGCTAACGTTGCTCCTCACCTCGGTGGTGCTGCCGGTGGCCACTGGTGGACGCCCAACAGAGCTCCCTTTGGGGGGGCACCCTATGTACACTGCAACTCCACCATCTACTGCTCCTATGTACACTGCACCCTCATCCTCTTCCATATTCTATACCCCCAACATATACTGCCCCTATATACACACTGCGCCTCCATACCCCTCCATATAGTGACCCCTACATACAGGGCACCTCCCTCCTCCATATACTGCTCCCACCATATACCACATACTCTGCATCCCCTCCTCCATATACTATGCTGCAACCCCAGGTCACTTGCCATCCTGGGACTCGGCAACAAGTAGCAACAGTAACCGGGAAACGGATATAGAAACTACCAGACGGTCCTGCAGCACTCAGAGCGGAGGCACCGGGGACACATGTAGCCACTTACCGGTTGGGGGAGAAGGTGAATTAGTCTGGTAGGAAGAGGGTAGACCCTGTGTGGGATGAGCACTGTGGTGACCGGGAGGAGGAGAGGTCAGTGCTGGGGATGCAGATGATGCGGGTGAGGAGGAGGCAGAGAACCAGCCCAACTGCTTTATTTATACTGTGTGCCAGCTGAGGGGCAGGCCATGATCAGCTGTCTCCGGCCAGCTGCCGGTGGCTACTGGTGTCCTCTACCCCCAGACTGGCCGGGAGCTGTGTGGGGACTGGTGAGCTTACACGTGCCGGTACTGGTGCATACAATGCAGCATCATATAGGCTGCCCATTACAAATACACAGCATATATAAGGCTAATGCTACACACATAGACACACAGACACACACACCTGCTCATTATGACAGAGCCCCGGCTCCCAGCAGCAGAACTTCCAGGAACCCAGCAGCTCTTGTGCTCTCCCTATAATCCAGCCCTGGTGTCCGTCATTTTGACGGGCTTTTAACTAGTTTTTAATACATGCAAAATGATTACCAGATTAAAAGCTAATTTCTAATTACATGCAATTTCAATGCAGTTGGTATGCATCCCAGAGTAAAATGTGCACACTTATACCGCATTCAGATCACAAATGCCGGATCCCACCCGGTAAGAGAAACGTGGCAATATACCGGGTCGGTTGCCATAGCAGCGGTGGGGCGCAGCAGCAGTAGGGCGGGGTTGGAGGCTGCGCTGGGAGATGAGCTCATCTCCTGCGCCGCCTCTCCCTATGCTGTGAATGGGAACCGTGTCGCATCGATGCGGCTCCCATTCACACTGCACCTGACCCGGTATTCAACCCGGGTATAATCCTTCTTTTATACCGGGTTGAATTACCGGGTCAGGCGACCCGCTAATTCCGGCAGAGTGCTTTCACATCGCACACTGACCCGCGTCGACACGGCAATATGCCGTGTCGATACCGGGTTATTTGTGCGATGTGAAAGGGGTATTACACAGTCAAATCCCTTCAGGATGTGTTTTAAATGTTAAGGCCATTGAAACCAGTGTAAACTATTTGAAGGCACACTTCATGCTAATTCGAGAACAAAAAGCTCAAGTACACCGGTATAGTGTAAATGAGTCATACGTAATTTAATTTAAAACAACTCTAACTAGGACAGACCTATCCTTATAGCTAAAAGCTTCTATAGTGCTTATTCATTTAGTGGTTGTCTCTGCTTTGTATTCTACATCTATTTTTATTATTTTTTTAAATTTAGGTCCATAATGGCACAAGCAGTTTTATTTTAATCACGTGAGCCATATATGTAAAACTGTGATGTTGTAGCTGTCCACTGCTTGACAACAGTAAGTATTGGACAACTGTCTGTGACCCACTACTACTTCTGTGTTATGTGCCCTACACACTGAGCGATAATACTCAAAGATATAAACGATCTCGTTCAATAATGAACAAGATACCATTCATATCTTTGAGTGTGGAGGCACCAGCGATGAACGATGTGTGGCCCAGCACTCGTTCATCGCTGGTGCCCCACCGCTTGTGCATGCAGGCCAATATGGACGATCTCGTCCATATTTGCCTGCACTGCTATGGAGCCAGGTGACGGGGGAGTGAAGAAACTTCACTCCCACCGTCACTGCCCCCCTCGCCTCCGGGTCGCCCATCAGCCGCATCCACCGACGGGCAGCTCGGTGGCGGATCGCGCAATGTGTAGGGCCCATTACTCTGAGTATATACTAACTTCCTCAAAACACCTACTCACAATTTGATTGTCAAAACTCTAATCATGTATATGATCCCTTAAGAACAAAGGGGGTCATTCCGACCCAATCGCTCGCTGCAGTTTGTCGCAGCGCAGCGTTCGGGTCGGAACTGCGCATGCGCCAGCACATGGCAGTCGTCGTTGCCTAGCGATCGCCACAGAGACGGTCGCTGGGCGGGAGGGGGCTGGACGGCGGCGTTAAGCTGCCGTTTAGCAGGCACGGTCTGGCCAACGCAGGCGACGAACAACTCCCGGACAGCCGCAGGAGCTGAGCTGGCCGGGAGTTACTCCTGAAATACAAAAGCCGCTTTTGTATTTGTGCGGGGGGGGGGGGGGGGGGGAGGGGGCGGCACTGACATGCGGGGCGGACTAGCCCTGTGCTGGGCGTCCCCCCGCATGTCAGGGAAGATGATCGTAGCTGTGCTAAATTTAGTACAGCTACGATCAACTCGGAATGACCCCCAAAGGGTTCAGTATATATAGTAAGAAAAAATAGGACTGTATGGTTAAGGTAATGCCTGCTAAATGACATATTTTAACCCCTTTACTGCTGTGCATATTTTTGCACTTTTTGGGTTGGTCACATTCCAACATCAATATCAGTAGCCACACAAAATATCGCTAGTTTATTTTTCAGAAAACTTTACATTTTAATTAGGATGCTTATTTATCCTCACAAGGCAAAATGGTCAAAAAGTGTTTTTCTTATTGGATTTACAAAAAATAAATATATAAATAAAAGCAACAAATATTTAGTGGCTCTTGCTTGGCATTAATCCACCATTCCAAAACAGGAGAAACCTGGATTCTACGCATAGGTTTTCATATCTGCAAAATACATTTTTTCTTGCCATATTTGAATGAACTGCATAACTTGTGTAGGAATAATATTGTAGCTAAATATAGCATACCATTTCGAAAAACAGACAACCCAAAGCATCAAATGAGAGGACCCCTGTGTTTATTGGTGCCAGGATGTGAGTGAGATGGGCATCTCTGGACTTTCAAACGCTTTCTATAGCATAGGGTATTATTGTCGAGTGATCACCAATGTACAGTAGGTGCCCCCTGAAGGTGCAGGTGCTAGGATGGGGGAAATTGTATACATTAAGCACAGGTTGATATTGTCTGGTGATCACAGGTGATCAATAAAAATAACCACTAAGGGGCTACATCATTTAAAAGGGGGCACTTTACACATTTAAATAAGGCTGTTCTTGTGTGTATTGCAGTCAGTAAGTCAGTATGGGAGCTATATTACCCCATCTCTGGACATATTAATGCTTTGATCAGCAGATCAGGAGTAACATACAGTAACTTGAAAGAGGAAACTCCCGTCTTTTAACAAGGCTACCTCTTGAGTCTGTGGATGCCAGGATGTTGTACTTTGAATACCCTCTTCCCTAGTTCCTGGCAGTTAAAAAGTTCTGCAATGGCTACCATTAAGCTGTACGGCTAAATGACGTTATAACAGGTCCAATACAATGCTGTCATGGAGCCCATCCCCTCCTGAGTCAGAGCATCAGCAACTATAAGGTGGTGCTGCTTTTAAGTAAGGTTTGCCACCCAATCGAACCCCTACAGTGCTTAGGATGAGTCCCACTCTACTTAGCAGCAATGTTGCTAAAGATACATGTCCAAATGATACCCATCACAAAGGGTTATATCAGTAGCTTACTGTTTTGCATGATGTTCGGTTTGCAGTATTATATAATATATACTGTAACGGAACGCTTAAGTTTTATAACAAGCTTTGGCACATGTGGGTTTTACATTTTTAAAACTAAACTTTAATATATTCTCCCAGTTGCAGTCTGGGTCAGGGGGAAGAAGGCACATGCCCACTGGGTTGGTCCTGTTTTAAGTGTCTGGAGCATCTTCATGGCACGTCCAAATGGTTGTAGCTGGCCTTTTCCTCTACACAGGGTCTTAGAAGAATTGAATAGTGTGGGGTGGAGGAGCAATATGTTCCTGTAAAAAAGCAAGGTAATGCAGGGCACAAAGAGACACTGTTGATGTGTGGAGTGTGACAGATATGTAATCAGTTACCCTCTGACTATAACCCAAATGTGTTGGGTTAGAGGCTGGAATTCATATATTTGAGGGAAGTTAATGTTAATTGGGCTAGGTATGAAAATTGAGGGGTAGATTTTGAGGGTGAGGAGCTTTAATGATTTTAATGGAGTTAAATATGAAGGGGTTATTTTGAGTTAATGCTGAGATGGGTTATGGGAAGTTAATAATTAGAAGGGGCTGAACAAAAATGCTGAATGTTAATTTATAATGTGGAGGTTTACATTGACTAAGAGGATATAATGGCATTGAGTGATATAATGATTATGAGGAGATTATTGACAGAGAATGAGGGAATTGGTGGATGGAGTTAATGATTGTTATGATGGGAGTTACTTATGATAAAGATAAGTGGAACAATGAGAAGTGGAAATAAGCCTGAAGAATAAAAGTAACTGTGAGGAAAGGGAGTTGGTAGAGTGCTATGGTGAGTGAGAAAGAGTGCTTGGAGAGGTGGATTGATTGGGAAAGTGAAATGAAAGAGGCCTGGTGAAGGAAATATGAAGAGGATTGAGGAGGGGTATTGTGTGAATGGAAGAATCAGACCACCTGTTTGCATGGTGTGCCCCATCTTCATAAATCACGCTCCACAATGATTAGTAAGTTGACTTATAGCTACAGTGCCATCTACACGTTGCATTGTATTAACCCCCTCCCTTCCCTGCACATGCATACATTTTATAGACTTCCAGCATGTAATCCGCGCACTGACTCCATTACTGACCTGGCCATTCTTGCTTCCAGCCTCCAGATGGTGCCCTCATCACCTGCCACTGTCAGGGAACCAAGCACTCTTGCATGGAATGGTTTTAGCAATCTTCCATGCCGACAAAACAACAAAGGCAGCAGCAAGAGAAACACTGCACAGGCTCTAATATGGCACTGGAAAGGGAATCCCCTGCCTCCTCCTCTCACTCTGTCGAGAAGAAGGCCTCACAGAACATATGCACAGGACACACTGGCAAACATGGTACGCCCATCTCCTGATACACCTGTTACTTATGGGGACACGGTAAAGGCAATTCCGGATGCTATAGGCACTTTGATACAGGCTCAGACTCAATGATATTAAGAATCAGATACACTGCCTCAAAAAGAGTGGAGATAGAGCACAAATTAGGATATGTATTCCAAGATGTGGCCACTTTAAAACCAACATCCAGCATTCCACAACATCTGGAATAAACTGGATGATCTACAAAATAGATTGCACCACAACAATCTCAGGATAGTGGGGAGACCAGAGGGTAAATTTACTAAGATGGGAGTTCTGTTTAAGATGGGATGTTGCCCATAGCAACCAATCAGATTCTTTTTCTCATTTATCTAGCACCTTCTAGTAGATAATAGCTGGAATCTGATCGGTAACTATGGGCAACATCCCATCTTAAACAGAACTCCCATCTTAGTAAATTTACCCCCAGGACTTCTTGATTTTGTACACAATACCTTGCGGTTTTTGCTGGGGACTCAAAATGTTTGATCTAATTTGGTGACTGAAAGTGTATATTGTGTTGGCCTACACAGACATCATCCTGAAGCTTGCCCAAGTGTTGTTCTCCTCTGATGCCTCACTTACTTACAGTACATAAAGAAGAATTTTGGGTGGCATCCTGTAAGCAGCACAAACTGCAGTGGAATGAGAATAACATTGTTGTCTCCCAAGATTATTCTACAGAACCAACTTGTCCCCACTATGTGCTAGATTAATTTGCCATGGCTGCAAATTCTACTATATCTGGCAAGATTGCGGATTTGAACTTTGCATATTATGTGAACTTTGCCACACCAGCTAATGCTGAAGCATACCTGCAGGAGAAAGACATGGCATCTACCCACGGAGATGAACCTGAGATAACCTGAGAGTATAACCAGTTCAGTTAGTTCTACCATTATATACTCTCACAAACTGCCAAGACTTACGCAAATTTTCCACATTTATTAATTGTCCTGACTGCTAATTCGCTCGCCGTGTGTTTGCAATCCATTACAACAAATTTAAACAAAAAATATGATGTCACAGAATGTGGCAGTTTTTATATAGTCCTTAGTAGTGGTAACTTAGTTTGAAATTTCCTGAGGTTTCCATTCTGTTCACTGTTTTGCACACTGTATCGACATTTGTTACACTAGGCTGTGGTCAGTCAAGAGCTCAGATGGCTTAGTAGTTTTTGAAACAAGCAAAAAAAAAGGTGTGTTGTTTTATGTTTTTACCTTTCTACTGTTATTTGTAGGGATGAGCGGGTTCGGTTCTCTGAGAACCGAACCCTACCGGACTTCACGCTCTGAGCCCGGTTCCGAGTCAGGCTCGGGTTTTCCCGCCTGACTCGGAAACCCGAACAAGGCAAAACGTCATAATCCCGCTGTCGGATTCTCGCGTCCTCAGTGTCTGTGTGGGGGCGGGAAAGTGGGGTGGCAAGTCTAGTGCTGTCTTGTGCTGCTCAGTCCAGTCCAATGTATTCAGTGTCTTATGCTGCATCAGTCCAGCCAGTCATAGTGTTGGTGTCCTCAGCTGCTATATGTCCCCAGTGCTGTGTTTGTCTTGCATCAGACCAGGGGTAGTATCTTGTGCAGCATCAGTCCAGTGACCAGTCACAGTGGTGGTGTCCTCTGCTGCCATATATCCAGTGTAGCTGTATAAGTCCCTTTCAGTGGTGCTGTGAATGTGTTGTCCTGCATTAGACCAGGGGAAGTGTCTTGTGTAACATCAGTCCAGTGACCAGTCACAGTGGTGGTGTCCTCTGCTGCCATATATACAGTGTTACTGCCGTATAATTCCCGGAATATTGCCGTATAATTCCCGTGATACTGACGTATAATTGCCGTGATATTGCCGTATAATTCCAGTCATACTGCCATATAATTCTCGTGATACTGACGTATAATTCCCGTGATATTGCCGTATAATTCCAGTGATACTGGCATATAATTCCTGTGATATTGCCCTATAATTCCAGTGATATTGCCATATAATTCCCGTGATACTGGCGTATAATTCCTGTGATATTACAGTATAATTCTCGGAATACTGGCGTATAATTCCTGTGACATTGCTGTATAATTCTCAGAATACTGGCGTATAATTCCTGTGACATTGCCGTATAATTCTCAGAATACTGGCGTATAATTCCAATGATATTACCGTATAATTCCTGTGATATTGCCGTATAATTCTCAAAATACTGGCGTATAATTCCTGTGATACTGCCATATAATTCCCGTGATACTGGCGTATAATTCCTGTGACATTGCCGTATAATTCCTGTGATATTGTCATATAATTCTCGGAATACTGGCGTATAATTCCCGTGATACTGGTATATAATTCCTGTGATATTGTCATGTAATTCTCGGAATACTGATGTATAATTCCTGTGATACTGCCATATAATTCCCGTGATACTGACGTATAATTTCTGTGACATTGCCGTATAATTCCTGTGATATTACCAAATAATTCTAGGAATACTGGCATATAATTCCTGTGATCCTGCTTATAATTCCTGTGATATTGCCGTATAATTCCCGTGATACTGCCATATAATTCCATTTATCCTGCCATATAATTCCATATAAATCCATATAATTCCGTATAAATCCAGTTCAGTGGTGCAGCCATATAAATTCAGTGGTGCTGTCTTGTGCTGTATATTATTTACTCCAAATAAAGGGGTTATTAATATTTAATCCAAATAATTTTTACAGTGTTTGCCCTGTGAGGTGTAGGGGTACGGTCTCTTGTGCCGCATATTGTGTTATATAACTCCAGAAAAATAATGGAGAACAAACATTTGGAGGATAAAATAGGGAAAGATTAAGAACCACTTCCTCCTAGTGCTGAAGCTGCTGCCACTAGCCATGACATAGCCGATGAAATGCCATCAACGTCGTCTGCCAAGGCCAATGCCCATTGTGATAGTAGAGGGCATGTAAAATCCAAAAAGCCAAAGGTCAGTAAAAAGACCCCAAAAAATAAATTGAAATGGACTGAGGAGAAACGTAAACTTGCCAATATGCCATTTACGACACGGAGTGGCAAGGAACGGCTGAGGCCCTGGCCTATGTTCATGACTAGTGGTTCAGCTTCACATGACGATGGAAGCCCTCATAACTGAGGCCTTGACACTTATGTTGCTGTTAGACGTGAGTCCGGTATCTGCCATTAGTGCAGTGGGATTTAGACAATTGATGGAGGTATTGTGTCCCCGGTACCAAATCCCATCTAGATTCCACTTCACTAGGCAGGCGATACCGAGATTTTGCCATTTAATTCCAGAAATTTGGACGTATAATTATTAATTACAGTGATTTTGCCAATTAATTCCAGTAATTTGGACGTATAATTACAGTGATTTTGCCAATTAATTCCAGTGGTTTGGATGTAGAATTATTAAATACAGTGATTTTGCCAATTAATTCCAGTAATTTGGACGTATAATTACAGTGATTTTGCAGAATAATTCCAGTGATTTGGACATATAATTATTAATTACAGTGATTTTGCCAATTAATTCCAGTGATTTGGACGTATAATTATTAATTACAGTGATTTTGCCAATTAATTCCAGTGATTTGGACGTATAATTCCAGTGATTTTGCAGTATAATTCCAGTGATTTGGACGTATAATTATTAATTATGGTGATTTTGCCAATTAATTACAGTGATTTAGACGTATAATTACGGTGATTTGGACGTATAATTCCAGTTGGAATTGTTTGTGTCGCTTAGCTTAGTCATACAGCTGCCTCATTGCACCTATTCAACATCTTTGCATGAGGTGCTGTTTAGGGCCTAGTTTTTGAAAAGTGCCATCCTGTCTGACACTGCCGTATGAGTCCTGGGGTACTGCCGTATAAGTCCACCAATTGCAGATTTTTTTAAAAAAATGACAGGGGCGTGCTGGAGATGCTGTCAGTGGACCGATTAATTGCGACCCACTCTCGACATTCAGCCACTGTGTGACACTACTAGATGGGCCAGGTGGTTGTGTCGCTTAGCTTAGTCATACAGCAACCTTGCTGCACCTTTTTTTCTTCTTTGCATCAAGTGCTGTTTGGGGCCTAGTTTTGATATCTGCCCTCCTGCCTGCCACTGCAGTGCCACTCCTAGATGGGCCAATTGTTTGTGTCGCTTGGCTTAGTCATACAGCTACCTCATTGCACCTCTTCTACATCTTTGCATGAGGTGCTGTTTGGGGACTAGTTTTTGAAAAGTGCCATCCTGTCTGACACTGCAGTGCCACTCCTAGATGGGCCAGGTGTTTGTGCCGCACACTTGTGTCGCTTAGCTTGGTCATACAGCCACCTCGGTGCAACTTTTAGGCCTAAAAACAATATTGTGAGGTGTTCAGAATAGACTGGAAATGAGTGGAAATGAATGTTATTGAGGTTAATAATACCATAGGCGCAAAATTACCCCCAAATTCTGTGATTTTAGCTGTTTTTATGGGTTGTTTTTTTCCAAAAATCATCCAGATCCAAAACCAAAACACGAAAGGGTGGTTTTGGCAAAATCAAACCAAAACACGAAAGTAGAATTAGAACCAAAACCAAAACACAAAACACGAAAAGTGCCAGCCGCACATCTCTACTTATTACTAGTAGTCAGAAGTCTTTGTAGAAAAAGAAAGGCTATCGGAAAAAGCCCTTAAGATTTCCTTCTTTGTACTTTTTTTTTATATATTTTTTTTTCTCTTTTGTCACGTTGAGGTTTTTTGCCCACTTTTTTTTAATTCCCATCTCCCCTCCAAATACCCCGTACTTTTACTATGTACACTTCACTGGTCGCTTTGAAGTAGGAGCATGGGATGTCAGAGGTGTTGTGAATGGGAGCGTCTCTGAGTGCTCGGCGGTGCGCCGAGGCACAGCCACGCCTAGGCACACTGCTCGCCCCCACCTGCGATGCAGCCAGGCTCAAGGCTCCATCTATAGATAGAGGTCCATGAAGACACTGGCAATATCCATCTTATCTTTCTCAATCCTTTACATTTTATATTAAGTGGAAGCAGTTTAGAGGAATAACATTTTAGTAATCTCACATGAGTAAGACAACCCACCTTTATTATTGTATATTGCCGGGTTGACACGGGTTGCTGTGCGGTGTGAAAGGGTCAGTCCCGAATTCCCGGGTTGCCTGTTCCGGTAATTCAACCCGGGAATAAAGAAGGGTTATTCCCGGGCTATTACCGGGTCAGGTGCAGTGTGAAAATCGCATCAACCCGGGACCCATTCACAGCATATGGAGAGGCGGCGCCAAGATGGTCTCATCTCCTAGCGCCGCGTCCGCACTGGCACCCGATGATGCCGTGGTCCCCGCCCCCAATAGCAATGGTCGGGACCCAGTCGGGACCCAGTTCTCAGGGTCCAATGCCTGGTCGCACCTGGGAAGGACCCAGCATTATCAATCTGAAAGCGGTATAAGGCTGTAGTACAGGGAGCAATTATATCTTATATCACAGCACATCGGAATAAATTGTAAACTGATTATATATTTATATTGCTTCCCTGAGAACTCTAACTTCCACTTATCAAGCTTATGAGCTTTTCCAGACCCCGTCTAATAAAGACACCTGTTTAAAATACAAATCTTTTTTTGATGGTCTACTAATCCAGCTGTTTAACCAGTATTCTCACCAAAATGACTACAATTTCCATAAATCTGGGAACAAAACATGTTATCTCTTAACTATTTTTTTTACGTGGTTCTAGAACACCAATGGTAGTACAGTCACTTTGGATGCCTAATTGCCCTACCTCCTCCTGTAGTGCACAGATAGCAGAAATTTGTGTCTAATCTTTACTTTAAATTTAAATGAATCTGGGATGGTTTACCCAGTGGCGTCACAAGGGTGGTGCGGCCCGCACCTGGGCGTCACCCGTCAAGGGTGACACCCAGGTAGCGGTGATGTCCTGCTGCGCATTCGCCGCCCCCACCAACATTGCCGCTACCACCGCCGCCCAGTTGACCCCCCTGTTGCGACTACCCACGCACACCGTGGACCCAGGGAGCCGGTCCGTGCTGCTTCAGGAGACTGCCGGGCGCCAGGTCCTTCTCCTGCGATGTGACCCCTGGTGCTGTAAAGTGTGCTGCCATTTTGCAGCACCACTTTACTGCACCGGGGTCACAGCGTAGCATATGGGGGACCTGGCACCCGACAGCGCTCACCGGAGCTGCGGACAGCGGCTCCCTGGACAGGTGAGTATGTTTTTGGGTTTTTTAACTTTTTTTTTTTTTACACTTTGATCAGCTTGTGTGTCCATCGGACACACATAGCTGATCACTCTGTCGGGTCCCCGCTCAGCTTTCTCTGCATGGGGCAGAGAAACTGGGCAAAAGGGTGCTTATCGCAGTGCTGCCCTGTGAACTCGCCAGCCTGAGCTGGCGAGATATTAAAAGTTTTATCTAAAGCTGGCCAAGATCTTAGTGACCATTTTTCTTACCATCCAATGCCAAATGTAAGATGTTAACAAAAAACTTGGCTGAGAGGCTAAATAAAATAAAAAAAAGTGAGTTACCCAAGATAATTCATGCTGATCAAACTGGGTTCATCAGGGGCAAACACAGTTGTGTATTGTGTATGTAAGACATGTGGCTTCACATCGTGAGCGGGATGTACTAATGTACATCGCCGCCCATCGCCGCCCTGCGCCACGATGCTGGTCGCATATGTACTAACATATGCGATCAGCATTGCGGAGGACAGCTCTTCCGCAGCGGCAGCCTGACTTCCGGGATTCGGCCCCAGGAGTCAGTCTGCGCATGCGCGGGGTGACGGGGGGCGGCCGCAGGGCATGCTGGGAGGGATCCGATCGGATCCCTCACACAGCGCCGCGGAGAGAAGCCCATAGGCTTCTATGGAATATCGCCAGCTAAAGCTGGCGAACCCCGCCGCGGCGCTGACCAGCCGGACGGGGCTTAGTACATCAGGAAAATGCGGTAAACAGGGGGTTTACCGCATTTTCTGCTTAGTACATCCGGCTCCATGTGTATGACATAATGAAACACTTTACATTCCTGACAATTTTATAACAGCATTACAAAATATTATACACATCTCACCCACCAGACAAGTGTCATGTAATGGATAACTCTCTAGCCCTTTTCTATACAGAGAGGAATAAGACAGGGATGTCCACTATTCCCCATATTATTTGCTATAGCACTAGAACCCCTGGCTACTGCTCTGTGACAGTCTTCACTGTTCTGTGAGCTTCAGATAGGAAGGGAAGATTTCAGAGTCACACTGTTCACAGATGACATGTTATTCCTTTCTGATCCCACCCCCATTCCCGTAATAATTAAATTATTTCTTCCTTCTGTTACTATGTTATGAGTAATTTCAGGATTAACCTTGCAAGTGTGTATTTCAAAAGAAGCATTGCACAAATAGAATGAAACAATAGTTGGTTGATTACACATTTATGGGTGAGACAGAGGCCAGGGTTTACACAGGATATACAGTACTTGGTTTGCAGCACAGCATAACTGGATATCAAACTTGGCTTGCATGACAATATGACAAGATTATAGACTTATCTTTTATATATATATATATATACATATATATATATATATATATAAGGTACAAGGTAACAGGAATGGCTAGAAGTGCAGTATGACAGGATAGTAGGCTTGGATTGCAGGGCAGGATAACAGGATAACAAACTTAGCTAAGATCAGTTGCAGGTAGCATGAACTGATGATCTGGCACTGAGTGCTCAGAGAAGCTGGGTAATTAACTGGAGACACAGGTGCAGTTCATTAGTAATTGCCACCAGTTGCAGAGAGACAAACCAGACAAATTTTTGACCCCAGTGGAACTCTCTATTGCTTCCCAGGCCTCAAAGAGAGATAAGAATTCGATGGCCAAATAGGACTGAGAATAAATAAGCGTCCTGGTTCTTTAAAAGAAGGAAGCCTGGGGCAGGGAATAGGAGAAAGGGGGAGGGGAGAGGGAAGGGGAGGACAGAGCAGGTAGCATAGCAGCAGCCTGTAGGAAAAAGGGGAGGAGAGTTACCTGGGAGGTACAAAAGACCAGGAATGCCAGGCAGGCTCCCTCTTTCATGCTGAACAAGGATCCAAGAAGGCCAAGAAGACCCTCACAGCTCCTGGAATCAAGGAAAGAAATAAGTACATTTTCAATTATTAATCCTCCCCGCGCTCCCCCTCTCCTACGCTGCAGATATAACCACTCTACAGAAGTACACCACAACCCACATTCAAATACCCCTCCATACTCTGTTTATATCAGGTCATATTCAAGCACTTCCACAAACGAGGTGCTATCAGCCAGCGCCCCCCCCCCCCCCCCCCGCAGCATGCCCAGGCCTAGGAGGAATGCCCCCCCCCCCCCCCGGCGACTCATTCAGGCAGACGCGACCATGTCCACGCCAGCGCGAGGCGCAGCACCCCCCCAAGGGCCCCGGCCGGGGACGGCGGGACCACCGCCCGCTTCACCCCTCCATACGTGGCTATAGCGCGGCGGGCCCGAAGCAGGCTCCGGCGCGCCAGCTCACAGCCCGTCGCAGGGCACGCCCCCTGCCCTTCCGGCGCCGAGCGATCACGTCATGCTCGGCGCCACCCAGCAGCAGCAGCCGCATATCACGGCTCCGGCGGGACAGGCCCCACCGCCGGAGCCCGTGCATACACCCCCCGCGATGCTGCACATGAACAACCCATACCCACCCATGCTGGTACGTGCCCAGCAGCAACAGCAGCCGCATATCACGGTTCCGGCGGGACAGGCCCCACCGCCGGAGCCCGTGCATACACCCCCCGCGACGCTGCAGATGAGCCACTCGTACCCACCCATGCTGGTACGTGGCAGCCTCACACCGCACGCACAGGCAGCGCAGGCTGCATGCAGCCAGCCGCAATACACCGCGGCACAGCAACTGGGGTGGGGGCAGCAGACGGCAGCGCTCCCCCCCTCCCTGGTGGCAGGCAGGGCTGCACCTCCCCCCGGCCCATTACTCTCAATGGGCAAACTACTGGCCCACCACTGCCCAACCCCCATGGTACCCACCCCCGTCGCACCCCGCAGGCGCGAGCCAATACACACACCCGTTAGGAGCCCACTACAGCCCAACCCCCCACCAGCCATGCGGGCTAGCCCTCCCCTTAGAGATCGGCCCGCAGCAGCAGCAGGGTCAGACAATGTGGGCAGGGGTCAGCGGAAGTTTGGGGTCAGGAGACTGTGAACAGAACAGCGGGGCACAGACCCTCCAGACGCTGGAGGGGCAGCAGCAGCAGCACCCGACGGAGCAGCCTCAGTCGCAACCAGCGGATACGTTACATATTTCCTCTGTGAGATTACAGGTTCCAGCCACCATAGATGGTAGCCAACCGGCAGCCGGGTCATCATCGGATCAAGTCGCGGCGGGCGCGCTGCGCGACGAGGGACAGAAAGGAGCTGCGGAGAAGGTCAGCCATACACCCTCGGCTTCAGGAACAGGTGAGCAAAAATCTTCTTCAAGCAGTAGCGACTCATATACTGACTCTAGCGACTCATCCAGTTCCGCCGAAAGGCGGCGACAGTTCAGAAAATATTTTAAGCGCAAAAGGAGTAGCAAGAAGCGTAGCAAGGAAGCGGGGAAGAAGGGGGGCGCGGGGCCAGATTCGCAAGAGAGCATGGTGCACTGCGCCAATACAGCGATATTGAGGGTAATTAGGCCAAAGATAAAGGATGGTATACGTAAGGGGAAGTTCGTGGACGTCTTCGCAATGACTGAGGAAGTGAAGCGCAGTCTAGATGCGGCTAAGGCAGCGGGCACAAGGGAGGAGGAGGCGCGGAGAGATTACGCGCATTGGACGGAGGGTATGTATGTTTTCGCGGCATGCTACATTGAATCGAGGCCGGCCGAAGCCTTGAACATCCTCCGTTACATGCACATGATACATAGCATGTACATGACGGCCAGAGCGTGGGTTTGGAGGCAATATGACGAGAAATTTAGAAAAAAGCAGGAAGGGTTGAAGGTTATTAGCTTTGGGGTGAAAGACGTAGAAGTTTGGCTGGAAGTCACAAATCAGGCGGCGCAAGCAGCAGAGCGCAGGCAGCCCTTTCTGCCAAAATCAAGCGGAAGCCCCGCAGCAAAAGGAAAATGCTATGCATTTAATTTCGCCATATGCAGCAGGGGAGCGGGTTGCCGCTACAAACACTCATGCATGCGCTGCAACGCAAATCACCCAGCCAAAGATTGCAGTCGCGCCCAAGGCAAAGGGGGGGATAAGCAAGGCGCCCTCCCCAATAAATACTGAAGCCCTACAGCATTGGCTGGGCCGCTACCCGCTAAGAGGGGAGGCGGCCTTTTTGGAAAAGGGGTTCATGGAAGGTTTCAAGTTGCCACTAGAGAGGCCAGTGTCAGCAGTAGCTAAGAAGAATTTAAAGTCAGCAAGAGATTTCCCGGAGGTGGTCAGGGCCAAAATAGACGGGGAAATTCAGTTGGGGCGAATGGCCGGCCCATTCCCCTCGCCGCCCCTGGAAGGTCTGTGCATCTCACCGTTAGGGGTCGTCCCTAAGAAGGAGGCAGGGAAGTTCCGGTTGATTCAGCACCTATCTTTTCCAGAAGGCGAATCAATAAACGATGCCCTAGACCCCCAGGCTTGTAGCGTCTCATACCAATCGTTCGAGCAGGCTCTAGCAATGGTACAGGGATGCGGCGAAGGGGCGTTGCTAGCGAAAGTGGATATCGAGTCCGCATTTCGCCTGCTACCACTCCACCCAAATTCCTTCAAGTACATGGGTTTTAAATTAGGGGACCAATACTACATAGACAAATGCTTGCCAATGGGTTGCTCTTTTTCCTGCGCTTTCTTCGAGCGGTTCAGCTCATTCCTAAAATGGTGCGTGAGGGCAGGGACAGGCGCGAAGGGTGTAACACATTACCTAGACGACTTCCTGCTAATGGGCCCTAAGGGCAGACAGGAGTTCAAGGAGCTATTATTCTCGACACAGGCTCTTTTCCGGCAGCTAGGGGTCCCGATAGCGGCAGAGAAGACTGAGGGGCCCACACCAAGGCTAACGTTTCTGGGCATAGAGATCGACACGGAGCTTGGCCTTTGCCGGCTACCGGTTGAGAAGATAGAAAAGCTGAGGGGCAGGCTGCAGGAATGCGCAGGGGCGAGAAAAGTCACTCCTAAACAGATGCAGTCACTGTTAGGGTTGTTGAATTTTGCATGCAGGGTCATTCCCATGGGCAAAGTGTTTTGTCGCAGGTTAGAGAAGGCGACCTGCGGGGTCAAAAAAGCGCGATATAGGATACGCATATCAAGCGAGCTGAGGCAGGACATGCAGGTATGGTTGGAATTCCTAAAGGGCTTCAATGGGGTCCGGAAATGGCTGCCCGAGCGGGTACACAGCACAGGGCTACAATTGTACACCGACGCCTCTGGGGCAGTCGGCTTTGGGGCTTACTTGGGAGGGGAATGGTGTGCACAGCCCTGGCCGGAGGCATGGCGAGCGGCCGGGTGGACAAAAAATATGTTGCTACTGGAGCTCTTCCCGATAATAGTGGCGGTGGAGTTATGGGCAGACAGGTTGATAAACAAAAGCATAGTATTCTGGTGCGATAACTTATGGGTGGTACAGGCGATAAGCAACCAGAAAGCGGAATCACCACAAGCGCTTAGGCTACTGAGGCACCTAGTGCTGCGCTGCTTGCAAAAGAACATAGACTTCATAGCACGCCACGTCCCGGGGGTGGAGAATGAGATTGCGGATGCGCTTTCCAGGTTCCAGTGGAGTAGATTCAGGACGCTCGCGCCACAAGCCAGGTCAGAGGGTTTACACTGTCCCGATTATATCTGGCAGATTATCAAGCCGGGCTAGCAAGGCTAGCATGAAAGGCAGTGGCACCGCGGACGCTGAGGACGTACGAGGCGGCTTTCAGCGAATGGCAGGCATTCAGGATAGGAAAAGGAGAGGCGGGTAAGAACGCTCGCGAAGAACTGTTGGAGTACGTGTGGCAGGGGTATAGCGAGGGGAGATCTAAGGCGACAATGTCCGCAGCATTGGCAGGGATTGCATACGTGTCAAGGCTTAGAGGGGAGGAGGACCCCACAAAGTCATTTTTGTTGGCGAAAGCCCTAAAAGGGTGGGCAAGAGAGCAAGCAACGCCAGGCGACGTACGCAGGCCCATAGGCCGCCCCATGCTTAAGAACTTAATAGAAGTAGTCAGCCACATCGCAGCGGACGAATACGAAACAGGGCTATTCCGCCTGGCTTTTTCCCTCGCCTTCTTCGGAGCCTTCAGGGTAGGGGAGCTGGTAGAGAGCTCCAAGACGTCAAAGGATTCTGGCCTATTGTCAGGCAACGTAGCAGTGGAAAAGGATAGGGTGCTCTGCAAAATACACAAGTAAAAAACAGACCAGTTAGGCCGGGGGCGCTGGGTAGCGATAGGCAGACAGGAAGAAGAAAGCACATGCGCAGTGACACTAGCAAGTGATTACGAACGGAAACGCCCGCAAGGGCCCTGGCCGCAGTGGCTCGTGCATGGTAGCGGATCCCCCCTGACTAAATTTCAGTTCCAAAGCATATTCAAGAAAGGCCTGCGGGCTTTGCAGCTTCCCGTCGGGCAGTACGGGACCCATTCCTTTAGGATAGGAGCGGCAACTTGTGCAGAGGCCGAGGGGTTGTCAGCAGGCGAGATTAAAAAGTTGGGCAGGTGGAAATCAGGAGCGTACAAGGTTTACTTGCGCGCAGAAAAGCAAGACTAGGAGGCAGGCGCGCGGCGGCGTTCGCGAAACCCAAGGCCTTAAGCTGCCCGCCATAACTGGGGGAATGAAGGACTTTCCAATTTTGCCCTCAAACAAAAAGAGGTTTTGTGGTTTTCACCTTCATATGGGTCGCGCGAAAGTTCGCACTATAGGTCCGTATAGAACAGGGGGTAACGAATATGTGTAATTCTGCTTTTCAGGAGGGCAAAAGAAGGACTGGAGAGTCTGGATGGTCGGCCACTCGTATATTTACTGGGCCAGCAGACACAAATCAGCAGGGAACTTAGCACAAAAGTGGGGGGCGAAGGTAGAATGGATAGGCATCAGGGGGGGAAGGGAAGGATAGAGGTTTGAGGTGGAACGGGCTACGGGACCTGTTGCTAAGGAACGAGCAGGCACAGGGGATACCAGAGAGGGTTGTCATACACCTAGGGGGCAACGATCTAGGAAAAAGCAAGGGGAGCGAGCTGATTATGGCAATCCAAGCCGACATACAATGGCTGAAGGGCCGGTGGCCTAGTACAGGGATCACATGGTCAGATATAGTCCCAAGGGCACAAGGGGGCCCGGGTTTAGAAAGGGTCAGAAGAAAGGTGAACAAGTCGGTAGCCCGGCTCTTGACGGGAGAAGGCGATACGATCGCCAGGCACCCGTTGTTGAGGTTCGGGGAAGAAGGGCTGTTTAGGCAAGATGGAGTACACATGACAGAGAGGGGTTTAGCTTTATTCTTGGGCGACATCACAGAAAGCGTCAGTGGGAGGCCGGTGGTAGCAGCGGGTGGCGGGCCTGGGTTCTAGGAACCAGGCTATGGCGGCAAGCAGTGCTCCTCATCAGTCTGTAGTAGCGCAACGTCGGTTGGCCGGCACTTCCCCCAGATACTCGGCGAGTTTGTCGTGGCCTCAAGGGCCGACACGGTCGTCATCTTAAGGGTGGACCGGTGCTATGCCAATGGTGGGAAGTGGTACCGCTCAGCTAACTTGCGCAAGGGGGGGACTTAGGTTCCGCCCCGTTGTTTAATTTAGGAGAAATTTAATATGTAGGCTGTAGCCGGGGGTACGCACTGCTTTCTCGCAACCCACTTATAGAGTACCAATTCTAATTCGATCAATAAATTTGGCTGTGACCTTTTAAATCGCAATTCAGTTGTCCGAGTGATTATTGGGGTGAAAAGGTGGTAGGGGGTGAGGGGCGAGAGCATTAATAAAATCAATGGACGGCTTAAAGAATTCGATGGCCAAATAGGACTGAGCATAAATAAGCGTCTTGGTTTTTTAAAAGAAGGAAGCCTGGGGCAGGGAATAGGAGAAAGGGGGAGGGGAGGGGGAAGGGGAGGATAGAGCAGATAGCATAGCAGCAGCCTGTAGGAAAAAGGGGAGGAGAGTTACCTGGGAGGTACAAAAGACCAGGAATGCCAGGCAGGCTCCCTCTTTCATGCTGAACAAGGATCCAAGAAGGCACCCACCCTCCCGCCCATGTGGTAGGGCAATGGGCACTGGTATTTAGGAATTAATTTGTTTTTATTTTCGGTGGTGGCACCGGCAGGCCAGTCCAGAATTTTTCATTATCACCAGGGCAAAGGTGAGGTAACTGGAATTTTGAAACTAAGTTTTACGTCCGGTGGAGGCACCGTCAGGCCATTTCGGGCTTTAATTATGGTCTGGCAAAAGAGGTCCAGCAGGCGCGGCAAGCAGTGCTCCTCGGCAGTCTGTAGTAGCGCAACGTCGGTTGGCCGGCACTTCCCCCAGATACTCGGCGAGTTTGTCGTGGCCTCAAGGGCCGACACGGTCGTCATCTTAAGGGTGGACCGGTGCTATGCCAATGGTGGGAAGTGGTACCGCTCAGCTAACTTGCGCAAGGGCGGGACTTAGGTTCCGCCCCGTTGTTTAATTTAGGAGTGTTATGTACACCAGTGCCTGCAGGAAAGTACTGGTGTCAGAACTGTTATGCACAACAAATGGACTCACAGACAGACTGGGGAATATGACATAACGTACACAGAAGGTGATAGGGTAACAAAATACACACAAAGTGAACAGAGAAGCCCAGAGGCTAAGGAACTGGGATCTCCCTTGTATTAGAAATGCTCAGATGGGAAAAGCAAGATGTTGTGTTTTAATACATAGAGAACCCGAAATGCTGTTGCTAAGGGCAACAGCAAAACCCTAAAGGGTTACCAACGGGTGTGGCAGTAAACTCCTTGGTCAGAGATGGAATAATAGACACAAGGAGAGTCTCCACAATCCTAATTCTCACTTGCAGTGCACAGGTTCAGTTTACTGCCACTAAACTGACCCCTGACACCTAGCACAGTGAGACAGGATTAGACAGGCAAGTCTTAGAATACAGCCGCAAACTTGCTAAGTTCACAGAGTAGTAACAGAACCCCAGCAAGCTAAACGACTGACTCCAGTCTTACTGCTAGGTCTGGATTGGCAGAGTGTAATACCAAATCCCCAGGCCTATTTGCAGTAAGCAACAAACAAATACAAAGCTACACAGTACTGGCTAACTTTCAGGAACTGACTAACCAACAAAGATTCAGCAGCATCTGCTTAACCTGGAAAGAGGCCATATAAAGCAGGTGCTGTCCACGCCCCACTCAGACCTCACAGACTGTGAGCACAAAAACCAGCACCGGATCCCCTGCCGTGCACAGAGCCTATAACCACTGCACAGCAAAAGACCCGAACCGGAGTATCAGCTGCGCTCAGGTTACTCCGCTAGTACTTGTCTCCCGGTTGCCATGACGACGTGGCAGCACAGGGCAGGAGACCCTAACACGGAGAAATTTAATATGTAGGCTGCAGCCGGGGGTACGCACTGCTTTCTCGCCACCCACTTATAGAGTACCAATTCTAATTCGATCAATAAATTTGGCTGTGACCTTTTAAATCGCAATTCAGTTGTCCGAGTGATTATTGGGGTGAAAAGGTGGTAGGGGGTGAGGGGCGAGAGCATTAATAAAATCAATGGACGGCTTAATGGGGGGAAATGTAATAAGGTGTTAAAAGCTGGATGTGCGGGACTTTGTGCGGAAATATCCATATTTTTAAAGCTGCAATCATTTACAAGGCAAATCCAACCTGGTTCTGCCTTATAAATGATTGCCTTTTTAAAAATACCGGCATTCTCACACAAAGTCCCGCAGCTGCAGCTTCTCGCACCCTGTTACATTTACCCCATATTTTCTCACACAAATTTGGAATTACTGTATGTTGATTCATTACCTAATGCTCTGTCATGATCACACATCCCCTGATGTCTCAGCTTTCTTATATGGCTGGTAACACATATCAAAATGGACACTTAAAATAGATAATTAATATGTCCAGATATACAAAAACTGAGGTCCAGTACCTTTCAGATATGGCATCAGGACTTTACCAACCATGTATCTGAAGAGGAATTATTATGTCACTTTGACTCCACACTTAACATTTTATAATCTGCAGTCCTATTACAGGTCCATGTCTAATGGGCAGATTTATTGACCTTTTTTTTACAAAAATAATGTGAAAAGGGGTGTTTTCACACCCTTTTCATATTATTTTAGTCAGGGCAATGGAAGCGCAAAGCACAATGGAATTTACTGCAATATATAACTGTTAATAAATAAATAAATTATACATTTATTTATTTACAGATGTATCCTCATACAGCGTTGCTCATAGCGCACTATTTAGGGTCCTGTGTCCCGAGTTGGAAATAACGTTATGGCGTGCGTTATATCCCATGCCATGTAATACACAGTTTAACCGCTGGGTGGCGAATGCTCCACGTTGAGACTACAGTGCTGAATACAATGTTGTGGCAGTAAGCAGTGATCTGTGAAAGGCTGGCCAATCACATTCTTCCCTTTATAAAAAAAATCCCTTTCCACAAATTACAGTGCCACGCTGCCGCCTGTTCAGTCAATTAATTTTCGTTACGTTGTGTACAAAATACCAGATAGCATTAATATGACTCCCAGATGGTCTACAGCCACACTGCCGCCCGATCACGCTAGATATGGATATTGTCGTTATAGTATTAGCATAACAGCATTCATATTTCTGACTAGCTTCGGCAGAAATATTGAATGCAAAGTGCACTGGGTCCCTACTGTACCTCATGATGGTATCCGTATTCAATCCGTTTATTTATTTATTTTTAAAGCACTCAGATACAACACATCACATATATACCCGGAGGCAGAGGCGTCACTAGGGTTGGTGTCACCCGGTGTGGTAACTCATGGTGTCACCCCCCCCATGGACCTTCTCCCATATCACACCACACGCAATCCTTAGAAATGTTTTTGTACTAGTTTTACTTGTAAGTCATAATTCCTGTATATCACTGAATGCGATGGCAATAGTAGTGACATAGGACCCTATTTAGGTTGGTTTGCATATTCTGCTTAAAAGCAGAATCTGCAATCGTTTCTGTAGCATGCTGGGGTCCGTCCAGGATGCTAATTGGCATCCAGCGATGCGATTTCAATTATTTTGCGATCACATCGCTGAAGCAGATACGAAGGATGACCCCCTGCAGACGTAGCTAGGCTGCGTATGCAGGCAATGCACCGCCATTTTTCGGGTTGCAGTGGGTGCGTGTGATGTCACATAGCCGCCCCAAAAAAGCTCTGATCCCCTTTCCCAACCACACCCTGCTACGCCGGCCCCCAATGAAAGTGCAGTCCCTCAGGGATGCGACCGCACTTTGATTGCATGCTCACTGTCAGCGTGGCGCATTTTAGCAATTTTATTGCTAAAATTAAATGCAACCAGAATAATGTCCATAATTGAGTATGAGCCGAAATTCACATTATACAACACAGAATGAGCCGAAATTCACATCATAGAACACAGATTGATCCGAAATTCACATAATAGCACACTGAATGAGCCGAAATTCACATTATAGTACACTGAATGATCCGAAATTCATATTGTAGCACACTGAATGAGCCGAAATTCACATCATAGAACACAGAATGATCCAAAATTCACATTATAGCACACTGAATGATCCGAAATTCACATTGTAGCACTCTGAATGAGCCGAAATTCACATTGTAACACACTGAATGATCCGAAATTCATATTGTAGCACACTGAATGAGCCGAAATTCACATCATAGAACACAGAATGATCCAAAATTCACATTATAGCACACTGAATGATCCGAAATTCACATTGTAGCACTCTGAATGAGCCGAAATTCACATTGTAACACACTGAATGATCCGAAATTCACATTATAGCACACTGAATGAGCCGAAACTCACATTATAGCACACTGAATGAGCCGAAACTCACATTGTTGCACACTGAATGAGCCGAAACTCACATTGTAGCACACTGAATGAGCCGAAATTCACATTGTAGCACACTGAATGAGCCGAAATTCACATTATAGCACACTGAATGAGCCGACATTCACATTGTAGCACACTGAATGAGCCGAAACTCACATTGTAGCACACTGAATGAGCTGACATTCACATTGTAACACACTGAATGATCCGAAATTCACATTGTAGCACTCTGAATGAGCCGAAATTCACATTGTAACACACTGAATGATCCGAAATTCACATTGTAGCACACTGAATGAGCCGAAACTAACATTGTAGCACACTGACTGAGCCAAAATTCACATTAAAGCACACAGTATTATCCAAAATTCAGGGACAGGGAGAGTGACAGCAGGGACAGTGACAGAGGGACAGTGACAGAGGGACAGTGACAGCAGGGACAGTGACAGAGGTGCAGTGACAGAGGGACAGTGACAGCGGTGACAGCAGTGACAGAGGTATAGTGACAGCAGGGACAGTGACAGAGGTATACTGACAGCAGGGACAGTGACAGAGGTGCAGTGACAGAGGGACAGTGACAGCGGTGACAGCAGGGACAGTGACAGAGGTATAGTGACAGCAGGGACAGTGACAGAGGTATACTGACAGCAGGGACAGTGACAGAGGTGCAGTGACAGAGGGACAGTGACAGCGGTGACAGCAGGGACAGTGACAGAGGTATAGTGACAGCAGGGACAGTGACAGAGGTATAGTGACAGCAGGGACAGTGACAGAGGGACAGTGACAGCGGTGACAGCAGTGACAGAGGTATAGTGACAGCAGGGACAGTGACAGAGGTATACTGACAGCAGGGACAGTGACAGAGGTGCAGTGACAGAGGGACAGTGACAGCGGTGACAGCAGGGACAGTGACAGAGGTATAGTGACAGCAGGGACCGTGACAGCAGGGACAGTGACAGAGGTATAGTGACAGCAGGGCCAGTGACAGAGGTATAGTGACAGCAGGGACCGTGACAGCAGGGACAGTGACAGAGGTATAGTGACAGCAGGGACAGTGACAGAGGTATAGTGACAGCAGGGACAGTGAGAGGTATAGTGACAGCAGGGACAGTGACAGAGGTATACTGACAGCAGGGACAGTGACAGAGGTGCAGTGACAGAGGGACAGTGACAGCGGTGACAGCAGGGACAGTGACAGAGGTATAGTGACAGCAGGGACCGTGACAGCAGGGACAGTGAGAGGTATAGTGACAGCAGGGACAGTGACAGCAGGGACAGTGACTGAAGTATAGTGACAGAGGTACAGTGACAGCAGGGAAAGTGAGTGACAGCAGTGACAGGGACATAGGGAAGCAGGGTAAGTACCTGAGCAGCGGAGGGGGGTGTAGTAGGCGGCCCTAGGCAGCGGAGGAAGTGGGCTGCGGTGTGCAGAACGTGACCGGCGGCAGTGAGGAGAATGGCAAGCTGCAAGCGGTGCCGGCGCGCAAGATGACGTCATGAGGAGTGACGTACAGCGACCGGCATCCTGGCTGAGGAGACTGTCAGGAACCGCCAGTACGGACCCGGCGGCGGTATTCAGGCAGCGATTTGAGTCAGCAGGGGGATGCGATCATAACAAGAGGACGCCGCGGCACAGTTATGATCGTGCAACCCCCCCCCCCTCCCCCTCCGAGCAGGTGCATGTGCGCCGCGGCTGGGTCCGTGCTTTCTGACACATTGTCAGTGTAATGGTAGGAATGCGACAGGTGTGAGGCTCTTGTTTGCTGTCACCCCACTGAAGGGTGACACCCGGGTGCGGGCCGCACCCCCCGCACCCGCCTCATGACGCCACTGCCCGGAGGGCCTGCCTGTATCGTGGTCAGCTGTGGCCTATCGAGAACAGCATCCGCCTGCAGTGCTTGCACTTGTGGGTTTGATACCCATTAGTGCTTGATCACTGCTAGGCACAATGTTAAAGTTGTGGCCGATGCGTTGACCATAATTTACTTTTTTGTGTGTATTTAGATATTCTATTTTAATACAATAAAGTTTTTTGGTGTATTGCTACTTCTCGTTATATAAAAAAAGTCCGCTTCTACTAAATACAAGGCCAAGCTGCTGCCCTGTTCACGCTATTCATCTAGTCGTTACGTTGTATACAAAATTATGGATAATATTAGCATAAGCTGCAATCCTATTTTGGACTAGCTTTGTGTCTCTGTTGTTTCAAATGGGCAGAAATATTGAATGCAAAGTGCAACTGGGTACCTACAGTATGATGAATGCACAGTATGACTACCAGATGTTCTCCAGGCACACTGCCGCTCGATCACGCTAGCTATAGATATTGTCGTTACTGTGTGTACAAATTGCAGGATCACATTAGCGTAAGCAGCTACTTTTTTTTTTTTAAAGCACCAAGATACAACACATGACATATACACCCAGAGAGCCCACCTCTATCATGGTCTGCTGTGGCCTAACTAGAACAGTGGCCGCCTGCAATGCTTGAAGACCTGGGTTCGATACAGAGTTCGGCACCCATTTATTATTTTTATTTTTGTATTCTTTTTTAATACAATAAAGTTATTTAGTGTTTTAAGTTTCTACTTCTCGTTATATAAAAAAAAAAGTCCGGTTCTACTAAATACAAGGCCACGCTTCAGCCCTGTTCACGCTATTCATCTAGTCGTTACGTTCTGTACAAAATGATGGCTAACATTAGCATAAGCAGCAATCCTATTTCAGACTAGCTTTGTGTCTCTGTTGTTTCAAATGGGCAGAAATATTGAATGCAAAGTGCAACTGGGTACCTACAGTATCTCATGAATGCACAGTATGACTACCAGATGTTCTCCAGGCACACTGCCGCTTGATCACGCTAGCTATAGATATTGTCGTTACTGTGTGTACAAATTTCAGGATCACATTAGCGTAAGCAGCTACCTTCTTTTTTTTTTAAAGCACCAAGATACAACACATGACATATACACCCGGAGGGCCCACCTCTATCATGGTCTGCTGTGGCCTATCTAGAACAGTGGCCACCTGCAATGCTTGAAGACCTGGGTTCGATACAGAGTTCGGCACCCATTTATTATTTTATTTTTATTTTTGTATTCTTTTTTAATACAATAAAGTTATTTAGTGTTTTAAGTTTCTACTTCTCGTTATATAAAAAAAAGTCCGGTTCTACTAAATACAAGGCCACGCTTCAGCCCTGTTCACGCTATTCATCTAGTCGTTACGTTCTGTACAAAATGATGGCTAACATTAGCATAAGCAGCAATCCTATTTCGGACTAGCTTTGTGTCTCTGTTGTTTCAAATGGGCAGAAATATTGAATGCAAAGTGCAACTGGGTACCTACAGTATCTCATGAATGCACAGTATGACTACCAGATGTTCTCCAGGCACACTGCCGCTCGATCACGCTAGCTATAGATATTGTCGTTACTGTGTGTACAAATTTCAGGATCACATTAGCGTAAGCAGCTACCTTTTTTTTTTTTTAAAGCACCAAGATACAACACATGACATATACACCCAGAGAGCCCACCTCTATCATGATCGGCAGGTGGCCTAACTAGAACAGCAACCGCCTGCAATGCTTGAAGACCTGGGTTCGATACAGAGTTCGGCACCCATTTATTATTTTATTTTTGTATTCTTTTTTAATACAATAAAGTTATTTAGCGTTTTAAGTTTCTACTTCTCGTTATATAAAAAAAAGTCCGGTTCTACTAAATACAAGGCCATGCTTCAGCCCTGTTCACGCTATTCATCTAGTCATTACGTTCTGTACAAAATGATGGCTAACATTAGCATAAGCAGCAATCCTATTTCAGACTAGCTTTGTGTCTCTGTTGTTTCAAATGGGCAGAAATATTGAATGCAAAGTGCAACTGGGTACCTACAGTATCTCATGAATGCACAGTATGACTACCAGATGTTCTCCAGGCACACTGCCGCCCGATCACGCTAGCTATAGATATTGTCGTTATGTTCTGTACAAATAGCTGGGTAGCATTAGCATAAACACTCCATGTTAACTTGCTATCAAATACTGTATGACAAAGGATGACATTATTTTCCAAATTCTGATACAGGTGCATTTGCATTGTGTTCGACCAATAACAGGGCAGACCCACCGGCAATGCACACAATGGCAATTAGCAGCATTGTCTAAGGTGTCAGCCGCTAAGAGCTCACACAAATGAGTCTTCCTTTTTGATAATTGGTATTACAGACTTGGTGGCACCGCAGACAGAGTGGCCACACACTTTATAGACACCTCATACTGTATAAAGCCACTTTGTAGACACAAGAAGCTATCCATTCTGTGATTCTGCATCTTACAGTGTAGACTTGCTACTGGATTCGTCTCTTCGGCCGTATCACCCATACAAGCCCTTGAGATACATTCTGCCGCTTCTGCTGACTTCAAAGTCAAGTTGTTGCTGTATTCTACATTTTCTACCACAAACGTTTTCTACTGAAGGATCATCTCGCTGGTATAGTAAGCACAGTAAGTACAGGTCATTTGTACATTATGCAGTATGCCACTGATTTCTGCATTTACAGTATACACTAATGCTACGTCCAGTTACATGGCAGTTACTGTAGGATCTGATTGGGCAACTTCTCCACTGGCTCACTTCTCCACTTTTACCGCTGCTTAGTACATGTTACCCTTTATCTTCTACCACTTTATCTCCATCCAAGGCTTAGTGTTATGCACACCAGTGCCAGCAGGAATGTACTGGTGTCTGAACGGTGAGGGATGCAAAACAAATGAACTCAAAGACAGACTGGGGAATATGACATTACATACACAGAAGGTGATAGGGTAACAAAATAAACACAAAGTGAACAGAGAAGCCCAAAGGCTAAGAAACTGGGTGTCTCCCTAGTATTAGGAATGCTCAGATGGAAAGAAGCGAGATGTAGTGATTTAATACGTAGAGAACCCGAAATGCTGTTGCTAAGGGCAACAGCAAAACCCTAAAGGGTTACCAACGGGTGTGGCAGTAAACTCCTTGGTCAGAGATGGAATAATAGACACAAGGAGAGTCTCCACAACCCTAGTCCTCACTTGCAGTGCACTGGTTCAGCTTACTGACTGTGAGCACAAAAACCAGCACCGGATCCCCTGCCGTGCACAGAGCCTGTAACCACTGCACAGCAAAAGACCCGAACCAGAGTATCAGCTACGCTCAGGTTACTCCGCTAGCACTTGTCTCCCGGTTGCCATGACGACGTGGCAGCACAGAGCAGGAGACCCTAACAGTACCCCCCCTCTGACGAGGGGTCAAAGAACCCCTACCACCGGGTTTATCGGGGAACTGCGAGAAGAAAGAGCGTAACAGTCTGGGGGCATGAAGATCACAACTGCGCACCCACGACCGCTCCTCCGGGCCATACCCCTTCCAGTGCACCAAAAATGACAGCCGACCCCGAACCATCTTGGAGTCAAGAATCCTTTCAACAACAAACTCCCTCTGGCCACGTATCAGAAGAGGGGAAGGTCTTCCACTGGAAGAAGGATTACTAATCGCCCGTTTTAAAAGGGAACAATGAAATGTTTTATTGATACTCAAAGAACGGGGTAGATCTAACTGAAAGGTCACCGGAATGATGAAAAGTCTTCTTGGGAAATTCTGACTTCTGGCCTGACAGGATATTTCCCATCACCCTCAGGCCCTGAAGTTTTCCGGCTTTTCTGGGCATGATACTACCACATGACCTTTATTCCCACAGTACAAACATAACCCCTGCTGTCTCCTCCGCGTCTTCTCACGCGAGGAGAGGCGGGTAGCCCCAATCTGCATAGGCTCCTCGGAAAATTCCTCAGAGTCTGAGGTTCCCTTGGGAAAGAAGGAAACCTCGGTCTCCCTTTCAAGCCTGCGCTCTCTCAGCCGTCTATCCACCCGAATGGATAACTGCATGAGCTGATCCAAGCTATCAGGCAAGGGATATTGTACCAGTTGGTCTTTTAACTGGTTAGAAAGACCTCTTCGGTACTGGTGTCTCAGGGCTGGGTCATTCCACTGGGTATCATGGGCCAACCTCCGAAACTCCATACAATAAACCTCAACTGGCCTTCGCCCTTGCTTAAGGATCGAAATCTGAGCCTCGGCTGAGGCCATCTTGTCAGGGTCATCATACAACATGCCCAGTGCCGTAAAAAAAGCATCAACACTTTTAAGCGACGGACAGTCAGGCTGCAACCCATATGCCCAGACCTGTGGGTCTCCTTGTAGCAAGGAAATCACTATGCCCACCCGCTGAATCTCCGACCCAGAAGACTGAGGCCTAAGCTGGAAATATAGCTTGCAGCTCTCCTTGAAACAAAAGAACTGCGAGCGATCTCCAGAAAAACGATCCGGGAGATTTACTTTCGGCTCCTTAACCCCTGAAGGTACTGCTGGTGCGGGAGCTCTGCCAGCGGCCTGTGAGGTGTGCATTTTAATGGACAAATCATTAAATTGTCGAGTCAGGACCTGCACCTGATCGACCACCTGTTGCAAAGTATTTTGAGGGGTATGCTCCATATTCCCACAAAATTTCAACAGGAGTATTGGGCTGCTGAATATGTTATGCACACCAGTGCCAGCAGGAATGTACAGGTGTCTGAACGGTGAGGGATGCAAAACAAATGAACTCACAGACAGACTGGGGAATATGACATTACATACACAGAAGGTGATAGGGTAACAAAATAAACACAAAGTGAACAGAGAAGCCCAAAGGCTAAGAAACTGGGTGTCTCCCTAGTATTAGGAATGCTCAGATGGAAAGAAGCGAGATGTAGTGATTTAATACTTAGAGAACCCGAAATGCTGTTGCTAAGGGCAACAGCAAAACCCTAAAGGGTTACCAACGGGTGTGGCAGTAAACTCCTTGGTCAGAGATGGAATAATAGACACAAGGAGAGTCTCCACAATCCTAGTCCTCACTTGCAGTGCACTGGTTCAGCTTACTGCCACTAAACTGACACCTGAACACCTTGCACAGTGAGAAAGGATTTTGGCAGGCAAGTCTGAGAATACAGCCGCAAACTTGCTAGGTTCACAGAGTAGCAAAAGAACCCCAGCAGGTTAAACGACTGACTCCAGTCTTACTGCTAGGTCTGGATTGGCAGAGTGTAATACCAAATCCCAAGGCCTATTTGCAGTAAGCAACAAACAAATACAAAGTTTACACAGTACTAGCTAGCTTTCAGGAACTGACTAACCAACAAAGATTCAGCAGCATCTGCCTAACCTGAGAAGAGGGTTTATATAGCAGGTGCTGTCCACGCCCCACTCAGACCTCACAGACTGTGAGCACAAAAACCAGCACCGGATCCCCTGCCGTGCACAGAGCCTGTAATCACTGCACAGCAAAAGACCCGAACCGGAGTATCAGCTACGCTCAGGTTACTCCGCTAGCACTTGTCTCCCGGTTGCCATGACGACGTGGCAGCACAGAGCAGGAGACCCTAACACTTAGTAAACAGACCCCTAAGCCTCCTGCTGCTACTGCACTGTATCAAACTGTACCTCCCAACATGACCCTCTCCACTGGAGGGACAAAATACTTTATTCCTGGAATAATTAAATTACCTGTGGGGAACTACAGTGTACTGTAGTTATTTGAATATGAAGGTGTTTCACCAAAGGTGATGGCTAGCATTAATTAACAGTGTGCCCTGTTGCTTTTCCCCCAGTAGATTTGCCCCAGTAGTTGTGCCCTCTGTTGCTTTGCCCCCATTAGTTGTGCCCCCTGTTGCTTTTCCCCCAGTAGATTTGCCCCCTGTTGCTGTGCCCCCTGTAGCTGTGCCCGGGTGTTGTATGGTATGCCGGCGGTCGGGCTCCCGGCGACCAGCATACTGGCGCCGGAAGCCCGACCGCCGGCATACCGACAGTGTGGCAATCGCAAATGAGCCCCTTGCGGGCACGGTGGTGCGCTACGCGCGCCACGCTATTTTATTCTCCCTCCAGGGGGGCGTGGACCCCCACGAGGGAGAATAAGTGTCGGTATGCCGGCTGTCGGGATTCCGGCGCCGGTATACTGTGCGCCGGGATCCCAAGAGCTGGCATACTGAAGACCACCCGCTGTGCCCCAGTAGTTGTCCCCCCTGTTGCTATGCCCCCTGCTATGCATGGCAACCCTCCCCCTGTCAAACATACTGTATTTCTAAACAATAGATGATGTCTCCTTTCACTCCAAAAGAGTTAATCCAATTAGCCCAGAATACATATCCATATGCAGATAGTGAATTTCTAAACAATAGATGACTTCTCCTTTCACTCCATCTGATCAGGCTGGCTCTGATGTTACACACTCGCCCAGAAAATGTTTAGGAAGGCCTATATTTTTCCTCAGAAAACAGCCAGTTACTACCCACAAATGTCCCCTTCTTTAAATACTGTATTTTGTTTGAATTCATATCATTGTTTGGATAGGTAGCTGCTTACGCTAATGTGATCCTGAAATTTGTACACACAGTAACGACAATATCTATAGCTAGCGTGATCAGGCAGCAGTGTGCCTGTAGACCATCTGGTAGTCATACTGTGCATTCATGAGATACTGTAGGTACCCAGTTGCACTTTGCATTCAATATTTCTGCCCATTTGAAACAACAGAGACACAAAGCTAGTCCGAAATAGGATTGCTGCTTATGCTAATGTTATCCATAATTTTGTACAGAATGTAACGACTAGATGAATAGCGTGAACAGGGCTGAAGCGTGGCCTTGTATTTAGTAGAAGCGGACTTTTTTTATATAACGAGAAGTAGAAACTTAAAACACAAATAACTTTATTGTATTAAAAAAGAATATAAAAATAAAATAATAAATGGGTGCCGAACTCTGTATCGAACCCAGGTTTTCAAGCATTGCAGGCGGCCACTGTTCTAGTTAGGCCACAGCCGACCATGATAGAGGTGGGCCCTCTGGGTGTATATGTCATGTGTTGTATCTTGGTGCTTTAAAAAAAAGGTAGCTGCTTACGCTAATGTGATCCTGCAATTTGTACACACAGTAACGACAATATCCATAGCTAGCGTGATCGAGCAGCAGTGTGCCTGGAGAACATCTGATAGTGACTGAAACACTAAGCTAGTCCGAAATAATTCCCATATAAAGGGAAGTGATTAATGGTTCGTCATTGTCACAATAAATGTCAGCCAATCAGCAGGCGGCGCTATGAAGGGTCCGTTGGTTATTTGAGGCATGCGCTGTAGAGTTTAGGAAAAGCTACATCTGGTGGACAGAAAGTAGAATGAACGTTACAATTATAATGTGACGTCACATTTACAACGCAACTTATAACGGGAGTTATAGCGTATGGAGCTGGCGCGAGTTGCATGGCGCCCGCTATGCGGTACGCAGCAACAATATATCAGGACACATCTGTATCTATAACAATTATTCTCAAATTGTGTGCCATGGTGCCTCGAGACCCTTGCATGTGTGCCTTGGATTGGTGGTCCAGGACCAATTCAAATTATTTATGATCAATGTAATAGGCAAAATCAGTGCTGGTGGCTGCCAATCATAAAATATGTAGACAAATAGAAACAAATCTTGTCCCCACTACATAACTGACCCTAAGGATGACACATAGGCACAATTTACTTCATTTAATATTTCTTTCAAAATTTATCAGTAATAAACTTTGGGCCTAGAGATGCTGTGAAAAAAATTCTGATACTCGAGGGTGCCGTGATTCAAAAAGTTTAAGAACCACTGATGTACATCTCTCCTTCCTCCCCCTCACACACCACAGTCTGTATCTCTGTCTTTCCTTCCTCCCACACACCCAGGCTCGGACTGGCCCATAGTGGTACAGCGGAAACCACTGTGTGGGGGCCCACCCTTTCACTTATACATTATGAATATGTTACATTATACTGCACAGGACTGTGGTGTATTTTCTACAGTGCATTGCTGTTATTAATCTGGTACATTATCATGCATGCACCAGCAGTATTTACTATATATATTATTTATCAAGGGGCCCAGACCATGCACTAATGGTTTGCCAAGCCTCTAAGAATGGGCCCCTACCACTGCATTTCCCGGGGGGGGGGCCTTCATGCCCCAGTCCGACACTGTACACACCCCACAGTCTGTCTCTCCCAATTACTCCATGCTGCATTCCCAGCTCCCCATTCCATCCCAAAAGCCCTGCATCCCCTCACCAATCCACTCTTACCTCAGGGAGAGACTCACCTGCGCTGCACTTCCCAGTATCTAGACCCAAACACTGCACAGCAAGAACCATGAGCCCTCACACCCCACCAGAAGAGGTCGGCGCAGGGCACGTGAATCCTGGTCAGCAGAGCTGCTGCCATTTCCATAACTGCCTGCAACAGAGCTAGACCCAAAAGAGCGGACGCACTCTTGTGCCGCACAGTCACTGTGTGTAAGAGGCTCCTGTCACTCTGAGGCTGCGCCCACACCGCCTACAGCTCGCTGCCCTATTTGGACAAGACTGCTCACATCCCTGCCAGGCACTAATGGCATATCCTTGGGGCCCGGTGCAGGTGCCCCTTTGACCACCCTCCCTGTCGCCGGCAATCATTTTAGTATGACCTGAATGTATTAAAGAGTTTCGGTGCAGTTTTTTCATGAAAAAATAGTTACAACCCCATTAATTCACTTTTTTTTAGTACCAGATCGCATTTCCCATACTTATAATAGAAAATTACCAAATAAAAAAAAAAAAAAAATGTAAAGAAATACTGCAGTGAGCCCTGTGATAATAACTCCAGCTTCAGACAGCGTAATCACAGGGCTCGCTGCAGATCCTGTACTTCTGTACAGCTTTCTCTGTCCACATGCATAGAAAACTGTGCAGGGATTGTCAAAGTCAGAAAAATATCTCTATGCACACTACCATATTTGCACCTCATACAGGTCCGTGCTGCGCATGCGTACACTCTCCCGTGCGTGCGCATACTCGCTGTCGCGTGCACCCGCAGGCGCACGATGTGCGCATTTACGGTAGAGTTTATGTGATCGTAGCGTGCGACTCAATCGTTACATATTTTCACTATATAATGTATTTTGTAGATCATGGTCCCTTTGATAGATTCTGAAAGTTTAGTTAATGTAGAATGTTCCTGGACAGAGAGATCCCTCTTTGTATTGTACGAAGGGTCCAACAGGGGTCATACAGTGATGTTTAGTATCCATCGGAAGAGTATTTAATTAGCAATATTCCGGTGTTGGTTTGGAGCGGATTAATCGCTCGTGCGAATAGTTATGGACATAAGAAGTTTATGTCCATTTACTATTATTTGCACTTACTTATTCATGCGGCGGGAAACCCAGTTTCCCACCCACCTGAGCAGTTGGAAATCGTCACAGCCCACCTGTATGAATCAACCTATGACCTTTTGTTATGATGCGAGGAGGAATTCCTGTGTCCAATGAACAATTGAGATTGTAGGGACCATTGAATTGTATTGTGTGTGGGGCATAAATAGACAAGCCGATCACATCCAGCTCACTCTTCAACGGTTCTCATTGCTGAAAATCGGGAGCTGGATGTCCAGAGGCGCATGCGATCGTTCCCCTTGTGCGTAAGTTTTCTCCGCAATCATATTGTCTTTCTTGTTGTTATGGGCCATATCTCTCTCTCTCTCTCTTCTCCTCTTTCTCTCGTATTCTCTTAAACGTAATAGTATTGTATTGTATTTCATGTGTAGTTATCTGGTTAGGTAGTCTATGTTATATTGTAGTGTATGACTTGTATTGTATTAATTCTTTTGCAAGTATAACATTCATAATATATATATATTAGGCGTTGGACCCTAAGCACGGTATCTGTGTATTTCTTATAGTGTTAAGTATTTTCAGAGCGTCGGTGACGCTCAAACAGCTTTTAAGTTAATAAGGTTACACTGTGTTGCATCTACACCCTATCTCTACACTAAGGTTTTACAGCATATTACATTGTTTATGGTTTAGATATAAAGGTTTAACATTGTGAGCGTCAGCGCCGCTGGTGATCTCCTCGTGGTCCCGAGCGTCCGCTACGCTATAGCGAATCATTACGTTAGTCGGCAGCCAATAGCGTGCCTGCCTGTGATCTCTTGGCCGTGAGCGAAAGTGACGCTTGAGCGTCTCGACCACGGCTAAGCGATCGTTACGCAACGAGCGTACCCTTACGGTACTCCATACGTAAATAGCGTACAGTGTTCTTAGACCTCATAAAGGGTTTTATATAAGATAAATATTTAGCTTTATCAATTGGCTGCTCGTCCAGTCCTTCACATATCTCTGCTAGGTAATTTCAGCAGACATTATCCATCAGCAAAGGGCGGGAGATCATATTCTTCGCAGTGCTGACGGGATAAGCGTCTGCTTCGCTTAGTAAAGGGTGCTGAAGGAATCCGGGAACCGGAGGTAAGAACAACACACTAGTGTCTTTTAAAACTGTTTATTTCTGTTTTGTATACACACGCATATATCTGCATTCCTTTTTCGTGTATATTCATATCACTCTCCTGTTTGCCATTGTATAATTGATAAACGTGCTGAGAAAGATTTGTTGCTATTGGTAGTTAAAGAGTAAAAACGATACATTAAGGGGTAATTTGTAAAACACACGCACAGCTTCGCCTGAGATACAAGGAAAGACCTGTGTGGTGCTTGGTAGATGATTACAGTTAAAGATCATCTACATTGATAAACGTGCTAATTGTATTTTTGTATGGCCAGCGTACACGTGTCTCTAACAAAAGGCTGAGACTCGCGAACGCAACACAAAGACCGACGCACGCAGCGTATATTACGCAACGGAGCGTCTGGGTACGCCCACCGAAACTCAAATCGCACAATAGCATTGTTTTAGTGGGGGCGGTATAGCATAGCCACGTGATAATAGCACAAATTGATTTCAGTTTTTCCAAAACTTAGTTTAAATACCTTACTTTACTGTAATGCCTCTGGGGACAGCTATCAGACTACGGGAAATGATTTTTCTGATCAGAAAACTATAAGAATGATAGTGGGTTGAAAACGGTATGAGTGTATTGAATCCCGCTTTGTGAACTGAGTGATCTGGGTGATCTTTGGTGGAACGTGATGAGCACGGTCTGAGTGAAAACGTGCAACAGAGTGTGATAAAGTTTTCGTTGTATTACGCTCTGGCTGTTTTGGAGCACAGTAGGGAGACTCCAATGATCCTACCATTTATGGGCAACAAGTGTCTATAAGTGGTACGATTGGACCGCACGGTTGTATGTGTGACCAATAACGCAACGTGATATGAGGTAGTATATCCATGCGTAAATCTTGCCCTCATACGTGTTGTAGGGAGCACATGCAAGCGTGATTTGTGTAAAGAAGGGAATTTTCACTGGTCTCTCAGGAAAATCTCTAGAGATAGGGCCTGTAACGGTTACACGTGTCTGCTAAAAGGGGCGGATTCGTTGTACTCGGAGCAGAAGGAGTTCAGTGGAAGAGCTTTAAGGATTTCCACCGTAGACTTCTGTGTTTGGTGCATTTTAGGAAGTTTTTCTGTGTTAAAAAAGGTCCACAATGGAAGCCAAGTGCACAACACAGGGACGTTCAGCAGTCAGGGTTCAGACTGCAGAGGCTTGCAGACCCCGAGGGTCTGCTCGGTTAGTAATGTGGAGGAGGTATGGTCCCCACACTGAGACCTTTTGTGATGAATGGACACGAATGACTGCGGGGGATAAGGCACCATTTCCCGGGATAGGTAGTTTTGACTTAGAGGTATTGCATAATTTAAGGCGAAGGATCTGTCTCATAAAATCCTGGAAACAACGAGTTAAACATAATGATTGTTTACAGATATGGCTACAGGAAAGTGACATGCAAAGAAATGTAACTTACATACCTAACTTTCATCCTGAGAGGAGAGACATGGCAATGGAGAGGATTATGGTTGCGGAGAAAGGCACGATGGGGTGCGATAAAAGTGCACTTAGTAACTATATTAAGAATGAATGTAACAAACGTAATAAGGTTTATAAAAATGAAAGTGTTAAATGTACAACTATTAACCCATGCAAGTCGCACCCCTTGTTAAACTTTCCTCAGGAACACCAACAAGAAAGTGAGCCCAGCACAATGTCGGAGCCTTTTCCAGCAGCCATCACACAAGACATCCAGGTGGACGCGACCAAATCGGTAAAGACTGTAATCAAACCCCCTAACGGAGGGTCAGGTGAGGTCGTGTCCACAGGTACGTATGGTATTATACATCACGCACAAACAAATGTACCTCATATCGTGGAATCAATTCAGAATGACGTTACTGGACTTAATCCTGTCAGGGTAATTGCAGTACCAAATGGGAAAACTGACTCTTCAGGAGTCACTCCTGTCAGGAACATCGCCATGTACTGCCCCTTTTCCCGAACAGAATTAAGAACAATTCTGTCTGAATTTCCTGATCCCAGGAAAGACTTAGTTGCTTGTCAAAAATACATTAGAGTGCTAGGAAACACTGCAGAGCCAAATAACAAAGATTGGAGGACAGTTTTGAGGGCATGTTTACCCCCCGATGTTGATTCATTGAAATTTATCGCTGATTGTAAGCTAGATGAGGAAGTACCACTAACAGACAAGTATAACCAAGATAATGTAAAAAGAATCAATCTACAGTTAGGAGTATATTTTCCTACAGTAGTAAAGTGGAATAAAATCTTTACAATAAAACAAAAAGAAGGTGAATCCGCATCAGAGTATTTTCACCGGGCTCTGCAAGATATGGCTAGGTACACTGGTATAGATGACATTGAAACTAACGTACACCACAGAGAGGTAGCTGTGTCTGTATTAATGGACAGCTTAAAAGACACACTAAAAATCAGGGTACAAACCTCCATACCTCACTGGAGAGGCATCTCGGTGGCTGCATTAAGAGAGTCCGCTATCGAGCATGACCGCAATATCCAAAGAACCAGGGAAGCGCAGGGAGAACGGTTGATGGCAATGAGCATCCAAGCACTAGAGGAGGCATCAAGTCGACCAAAACCCCAGGCCCCTAGCACATGGAGGAAGCCAAGGATTTGTTATCATTGTAGAAGAGAAGGGCATTATGCCAGCAACTGTAATAACCCACATAAAGTCAGACCCCCTAGACCAAGAAATGAGCAAAATTATAACACACACAATTATAATCAGGGATCTTTTAGGAAGAATTTTGGGCCACACCCATGATATGTAGTCAGGAAAGGTGATCATTAGGACTGATGGTAAGCCTGAGGTAACGATTAATAAATTGGGAGGTCATTCACTGAAGACACAGGAATGACCGGGTGAAACGTTGTAAATGTATTTGTGAAAAATGATTTTTTTTTTTTCTCTCCCTCTCCCCATCTCTGACGATTATTGATAGGACTCAAACATTGCATATCTACTTGGTCTTTGCAGAAGTCTACCAAACCCCAGCATGACCTATCCGCATCAATGTATTCTGGCCAGATACAGAGGGTGGAGTATGGAGGTGCTGGTGGGAGGGACTGCGCAAGGAAACCATTGGACATGTAGATATGACAGCCTGATGATCTGACAATGTTTTAAAATGTTTGAAAAAATTTTTTTTTCCTGTTGTTGTTCTCTGTTGATTTATGTGATATATACATATATGAATTGTTCTCTCTCTCTTTTGTTTTTTTTTTTGTTTTCTCTTCTTTCTCATGTTTTCATGTTTTAAAAATGGTATGTCACACATCAGTTAGACAAATGGTAATGCAAGATTTTTGCTCCTTACAGAGAGATCGCTGGTTTGGAAGGAATATTGCATCACCGGAATGTTCGGTTGGAAGACTGAGAGACAGCACCTTTGAGATGACGACAGAACAGGAAGAACGACAAAGACTAGAGAACTTAATTATCGTAACAAGTTTCTCTCCCCCTCAAACTGGTTTTCCTGTACCCCCATTACAAATTTCTCCTTTTCTCCTCCTGTAAGATGGACTCGCCTCAAGAGACTGTGATCCGTGTTTTCATGTTGACCCTGATGTTGACCAGAGCAGTCAGTTTCGGTGAGAGTACCAGTGAGGTCGAGAAAGAAGTTTTGACACCAGAAAGGTTCCAATGACTAAGACGGAGGTGTAAATTTCCAATAGCAACACAAGCACCGAACAAAGGCGAGTACCGGAAACAATCTAACAGCCATGTTATTTGTAAACATTTTTTTTTTTGGATTGTTAGCTGAAGAAAACTGTATCTGTAGGCTCTGTGACAATGTAGTTGAGGATGGATGCATCAAGAAATGCCAATCCAGTTTTAATATCCACATGGACCGGCATCCATTGAGTGACTATCACTCCTTAGTGGGTAGTGAGTGTTAAATCAAACAGATTGTTGGGTATGCTCTCAAGTACCTCAAGGTCATAGCAAATCAGGACTAGTACCATTTCCTTTAACGGTAGGGGAGGTACTTGAGCTAAAGGGTGGGAGACCGGTGGACAGGAGGTTTAATATCTCCAGTCCTCCTAGTTTGAAGCTCCACCAATATCATGTGGATAGATCCCTAATATGTTTTAACATTACCAATCCCCGAAAGCCGGGAAGTTGGGAAGTGTCATGGAGCAACCAAACCATGACCTTTTCATATAGAGCAGATAGAATGCCTACAGATACAGAACTTATACGCCACATAGCCAGTAGAGAAAAATCTTTCCGATATAGGTATACCCTAGGAAGTAGGATTACGAGAGTTGGAGAAGTATCACCAGGATACTGCGCACATATCGTACAAACTGATACGTGTACTAAACAAATGGGAGAATTAGGGTTAGGAGATTTCACATGGAAGATGTGTAATATGGTTATGTCCTACTCCGTCCCATATGTTCTCCCCGATGATGCATATTTCATATGCGGGAGGAAGGCGTATAAGTGGCTTGCCCCAAACTCTGAAGGATTGTGTTATATTGGAAAAGTACTGCCTGAAGTAATGACTGTATCACATGCCAAAATGAAAGATATACACCGTGTTGCCCAAGCTCCTTATACTCACACCCATTACGAGCACGTAGTTAAACGGCACCTGATAGAAAGAACAGAGCATCCGGCCTCTGACATGATCCATGAATCCACCGGGATTCAGTTTCTAATCGCGTTAGACATCACTCGCACCGCCAGAGGAGTGTTGAATTATAAATACATATCTGCGCTCGCAAATTTGTTAGACAATATCACAGAAATGTATGATGACACGTTTAGGTATACTGGAAGAGAACTTCAAGCTTATAAAACAGAACTGGTTCAGCATAGAATGATTCTCAATTATCTTACGGCAGTGACAGGTGGATATTGTGTCACACTGGCAACGCAGTACGGCGTGAAATGTTGCACATATATTACAAATAGTACCGAGGACCCGGTCGAGGTCATAGACCAAAAGATGGACGATATTCTCCAACTGAAGTGGGAATTTCGCAGGAGACACAATCTCACTCTTGCTGCTGTAGGTAATGAGCTGACTGGTTGGGTGTCATGGATTAAATCCGCGAAATTGGTTCTCTGGTTTAGGAGAATGGGCTCAAGGAGTCATAATGGATGTTGGGAACTTTCTCCTATGTATCTTAGGTGTTATCATAACGATTGGCTTGATATTTAGATGCGGTCAGGCTTTAACGAAGTGAAAACGAAGTACCAGGGTGATGAGTTTAAGGAGTGAGGAAATTGTAATTCCAATGGATTTGATTTATGACCCAAATGTAGAAACAATGATGTGATGAAAATGCGATTTCTACGGTCCGTTTCTTTCACCTGTTTTTCCGTTTTCTCCAAGGTAAAAAGACCCACTTGGACGAGGAATTTGATGATCCTGTATACAAACAACTGATGGATTAAAGAAGAAGTTTTGACAACCTTATACACAGATATTTGATGAACTTTGCCATAGATCCCCAGTTTCCCTAGAAATTTTAAAATTACGCTAGCCCAACACTTTTGTAAATCTATGGACATTGACAAAGCTTTTTGCCCACACGCCTTTTGGCAAAAGCACAAAGAAGACTGCATTCAACAGACACCGAACAAGACTTCAACCGACAAATGTTCATTTACCTGACATAGAATACCACTGCATTTACCGTAATTATGTCTTTTCTTCATCTCTACAACCTTCAGGTAATTACACACATAGTCGATAGGGAATACAGGCACAGATATCAGCAATCACATATTCCCCCATTCATGTATCATCAACTAAAATGTGCTCCCCATTTGTTACAACCACAGCCGAAAAGAGCTCGGTAAAGTTTGACAGCCCATCCACAGACCCGTACCACGGGATAAGAAGGAATTCAAATGTATACTTCGCAAGGCCTCGAAGCTTGATTTAAAACACGTACGGCACGATGATACATGACCCCCAAACACGGATTCATACACACATGCTTCTGCTATCTCACTAGGTCATACCCTTTTCCTACCTTCTCCTCTCCTCCCTTACCCAACCATGGAAATGTATTAACCCCTGACATATATTTTTCTCTTTTTGAAATGTTTTAGAAGGTGGCAGTTATTGTGGACTGTCAAAGTCAGAAAAATATCTCTATGCACACTACCATATTTGCACCTCATACAGGTCCGTGCTGCGCATGCGTACACTCTCCCGTGCGTGCGCATACTCGCTGTCGCGTGCACCCGCAGGCGCACGATGTGCGCATTTACGGTAGAGTTTATGTGATCGTAGCGTGCGACTCAATCGTTACATATTTTCACTATATAATGTATTTTGTAGATCATGGTCCCTTTGATAGATTCTGAAAGTTTAGTTAATGTAGCATGTTCCTGGACAGAGAGATCCCTCTTTGTATTGTACGAAGGGTCCAACAGGGGTCATACAGTGATGTTTAGTATCCATCGGAAGAGTATTTAATTAGCAATATTCCGGTGTTGGTTTGGAGCGGATTAATCGCTCGTGCGAATAGTTATGGACATAAGAAGTTTATGTCCATTTACTATTATTTGCACTTACTTATTCATGCGGCGGGAAACCCAGTTTCCCACCCACCTGAGCAGTTGGAAATCGTCACAGCCCACCTGTATGAATCAACCTATGACCTTTTGTTATGATGCGAGGAGGAATTCCTGTGTCCAATGAACAATGAGATTGTAGGGACCATTGAATTGTATTGTGTGTGGGGCATAAATAGACAAGCCGATCACATCCAGCTCACTCTTCAACGGTTCTCATTGCTGAAAATCGGGAGCTGGATGTCCAGAGGCGCATGCGATCGTTCCCCTTGTGCGTAAGTTTTCTCCGCAATCATATTGTCTTTCTTGTTGTTATGGGCCATATCTCTCTCTCTCTTCTCCTCTTTCTCTCGTATTCTCTTAAACGTAATAGTATTGTATTGTATTTCATGTGTAGTTATCTGGTTAGGTAGTCTATGTTATATTGTAGTGTATGACTTGTATTGTATTAATTCTTTTGCAAGTATAACATTCATAATATATATATATTAGGCGTTGGACCCTAAGCACGGTATCTGTGTATTTCTTATAGTGTTAAGTATTTTCAGAGCGTCGGTGACGCTCAAACAGCTTTTAAGTTAATAAGGTTACACTGTGTTGCATCTACACCCTATCTCTACACTAAGGTTTTACAGCATATTACATTGTTTATGGTTTAGATATAAAGGTTTAACATTGTGAGCGTCAGCGCCGCTGGTGATCTCCTCGTGGTCCCGAGCGTCCGCTACGCTATAGCGAATCATTACGTTAGTCGGCAGCCAATAGCGTGCCTGCCTGTGATCTCTTGGCCGTGAGCGAAAGTGACGCTTGAGCGTCTCGACCACGGCTAAGCGATCGTTACGCAACGAGCGTACCCTTACGGTACTCCATACGTAAATAGCGTACAGTGTTCTTAGACCTCATAAAGGGTTTTATATAAGATAAATATTTAGCTTTATCAGGACCCAGCAGTGTGATCTGCTATGTGTGTCCGATGGACACACATGGGCGGGATGTACGAAGCGGAAAATGCGGTAAACCCCCTGTTTTTCATATTTTCCTGATGTACTATCCTCTGGCCGGCAGGTCAGCGCCGCGGCGGAGTTCGCCAGCTTTAGCTGGCGATAGTCCATAGAAACAAAATGTGTTGGGATGGTCTTAACTGGCGCTAAGCTGCTCGGGTGTAACAGATTTCCAAATAAATGTCACCACATTTACAACAAGAAATAGAAAACCAACAATTTGAAATGCTGTCAAACACCACTAGCGCTAAGGTAAAATATCACCATGACATCCCTTTCGGGCTGAGTGACAGATCCTTTTCCTCTCAGGTGTGTCTCCCGTTCAAGTAGACAATCTCGGATTCTCAAACATGGATGTCATAGAAAAGATAAAATAAACAACCAATGTATAGTATGTAATATCACAGCCTAATGATATACATGTGATGTCCTAACATAAATTAACTAAATTCAGAGCGTACCCCACTCACACTGGGAGTGGATATTCCAAGCGTATCAGGGTTTCTTTTATGGCAATATCCTTCATTTATTCATATAGCCACCAGGATATCAAGGAATAGGGTCACACTTAGACTTAATATTGGAAAAAAACTCTTGTAGTAGACAGTCGATGCGTACCCCAACACTCACACTTTGTAGGTGTGTTGTAAACATATAAAGGTATCTTTCTCTCTTTCAAGGGTAAGTTGAAACAAATGCGTACCGCCACTCACAATCTAGGACACTGTATGACTCCTATAAAGGTATCTTTCAATTTCCGTGTGAAGGTGACCGCTGGGAATTTCTAGTGTAGTCTCCCGACGTCAGTCATAAAGAAATGGAAACAAACCAAGGTGTAACCAATTGTATCAATCGGGACTGTTCAGCAATTTCCTCCTAGTATGATATCCACCAATTTCAAACACCCTTCAGCACATATGAGTTAATGCGTACCCAGACACTCACACTCTGAAGTTGGGTGGTGACCATATAAAGGTATCTTTTATGCCTCACAGCGTACTTAACGGTAGTTAGTATTGCGTACCCTGACTCACAATTTGATGTGTTTGGAGAACTCCTATCAAGGTATCTTTAGACTTCAGGTAGCCCATGCAGCTTAAATATTCGGATCATGTATTTTTCCGTTAACCCCAGAAAAGAAAAAAATGGATGCTCTTACCACAGTGAGTAAAAGAAAGGGGTTACAGATTTTATTTAACAATACATGCCATAAAATGTAAGTGGGGGCAACCATGCACAATGATGCACTGGGTAAATACACATGGATAAAAATAGCAAAGAGAGATGGCACACTCTTGCAAAAAAATTTTCAAAAAAGTAAAACAACAAAGTACAAAGTAAAAAATCCGGATAAAAACAGCTACTCACACTCCTGTAAATCAACGCGTTTCAGCCCTCATCTGGGCCTTTATCAAGATATATTGGAGTGTGTGAGTAGCCTGGTATTTAAAGGACACAGCGCCAATAAGGAGTGAGCAGGAAGTGACATCATAATTGCAGAGAGAATTTTTTCCTCCTGTCTGCAATTACATTCCCCCTGCTGTTTTTGATATGCTACATATACTAACACTAAATTTTTTTATATGCATACAGACTATCCTCACATAGTGTGAAAAATCTAGCTGGAAACATTAAAAACTGTAATGTAACGTCCCGTATTTCCACTTCCGGCGGAAGTGACGTTCCGGCATCGCGGTGTTCATGGGAAATGTAGTACACACTCTCAGATCCGGCCGCTCTTCGTTCTTGGTTCAGTCTAGACAGGAAGTGACGTTGCGGTATCAAGGTGTTCATGGAAGATGTAGTTCTATCTCACCAGTCCTGCCGTGCGTCACTCGTGATCCGATTTTAACAGGAAGTAGTATTGCCTCCTGTTGAGAAATGTAGTATATTTCCCTTACGGGTTTAGTTCGTTGCCGGAAGCGGAAAATTTTTTTCCCTTTCCTCCCATTCAGCTGTTTAGGTGTCTTGGGAGATGTAGTTCTTTGCATGTCACACTTTGAGGATTTTATACCGTACAGTTCCCTGATTTGATTAGATACTAAAAAACAAGATCGTAGTCAGCATATAGCTGTATGACAATACATTATTCATATTATTGACATGTATACATAATAATCATAATAGAAAAAAATAAAATAAAAGTGACCTATAAAGTGCATTTAAAGTGCATTTAGTGTCTAATTTTTCAATAGGTAATGAACACATTCCTATTATTGGGGTTATGTGATTATATAATACATTAGTGCTTGATTCTTAACTGAATACTGGTAAAGTGCTCATCTTTGAATACATACTTAAATAAAGTTATTTAACGTTATTTAAAGTTATTTATTATAGTGATGAAAGTGTAACAGATGATAACCAATCCCCATTGTATTGGTATATGGATATATTGTGTCTGACTACGATTCTATCATTAAGTACTACCTATAGCTGACAGTTTGTGAGTGAATCCCTAATCAGGGTCCATATTTTCTAAATTTTTTTTTTTTGTGCAAACGTTTCAAATAGAGACAACAGGATAGGAGATTTACATAAACCATTTGATCTCGAAGTCGCTATTGAGCCCTGTGGGGTCTAATGTGTTATAATTAAAAATAAGGCTCATCTCGGTTTTCGCTAGTAGGGTTGCAGTGTTATTAGTGCGTATATTCCCCTTAATGTGTCTTAATCCATAGAACCCAAAGACTTCGGAAACACGACAGCCGTGTTTGAGCTTAAAATGGGCTGATAGAGAATGGGTTTCGAGACCTTTTTTAATATTTCGGACGTGTTCACCCAGTCTAGTTTTTAATGGGCGCGATGTTCGTCCGATATAGGTCAAATTACAATTACAAGTGACAGCATAAATCACATTACTAGTGTCGCATGTAATGAAATCTCTTATTTCCACTATTTTTTCATTGATGGTTACTTTTTCAATTTTGCTGGAACCCCCACTTTTAATGTTTCTACAGCCCATGCAGTTGCCGCACCTAAAAAACCCTTTAGATCTTATTCTAGATGACAGTGGTTGGGTTTGCGGATTTTTTACTTTGTACTTTGTTGTTTTACTTTTTTGAAAATTTTTTTGCAAGAGTGTGCCATCTCTCTTTGCTATTTTTATCCATGTGTATTTACCCAGTGCATCATTGTGCATGGTTGCCCCCACTTACATTTTATGGCATGTATTGTTAAATAAAATCTGTAACCCCTTTCTTTTACTCACTGTGGTAAGAGCATCCATTTTTTTCTTTTCTGGGGTTAACGGAAAAATACATGATCCGAATATTTAAGCTGCATGGGCTACCTGAAGTCTAAAGATACCTTGATAGGAGTTCTCCAAACACATCAAATTGTGAGTCAGGGTACGCAATACTAACTACCGTTAAGTACGCTGTGAGGCATAAAAGATACCTTTATATGGTCACCACCCAACTTCAGAGTGTGAGTGTCTGGGTACGCATTAACTCATATGTGCTGAAGGGTGTTTGAAATTGGTGGATATCATACTAGGAGGAAATTGCTGAACAGTCCCGATTGATACAATTGGTTACACCTTGGTTTGTTTCCATTTCTTTATGACTGACGTCGGGAGACTACACTAGAAATTCCCAGCGGTCACCTTCACACGGAAATTGAAAGATACCTTTATAGGAGTCATACAGTGTCCTAGATTGTGAGTGGCGGTACGCATTTGTTTCAACTTACCCTTGAAAGAGAGAAAGATACCTTTATATGTTTACAACACACCTACAAAGTGTGAGTGTTGGGGTACGCATCGACTGTCTACTACAAGAGTTTTTTTCCAATATTAAGTCTAAGTGTGACCCTATTCCTTGATATCCTGGTGGCTATATGAATAAATGAAGGATATTGCCATAAAAGAAACCCTGATACGCTTGGAATATCCACTCCCAGTGTGAGTGGGGTACGCTCTGAATTTAGTTAATTTATGTTAGGACATCACATGTATATCATTAGGCTGTGATATTACATACTATACATTGGTTGTTTATTTTATCTTTTCTATGACATCCATGTTTGAGAATCCGAGATTGTCTACTTGAACGGGAGACACACCTGAGAGGAAAAGGATCTGTCACTCAGCCCGAAAGGGATGTCATGGTGATATTTTACCTTAGCGCTAGTGGTGTTTGACAGCATTTCAAATTGTTGGTTTTCGATAGTCCATAGAAGCCTATGGGCTTCTCTCAGCGGCGCTGTGTGAGGGATCCGATCGGATCCCTCCCAGCATGCCTTGCGGCCACCCCCATCACCCTGCGCATGCGCAGACTGACTCCTGGGGCCGAATCCCGGAAGTCAGGCTGCCGCTGTGCATCGCGGAGGACAGCTCTTATCGGAAGAGCTGTCCTCCGCAATGCTGATCGCATATGTAAGTACATATGCGATCAGCATCGTGGCGCAGGGCGGCGATGGGCGGCGATGTACATTAGTACATCCCGCCCACATGTGACCTCTGGTGCAGTAAAGTGATGCACCAGAGGTCACAGCAGCAGGCCCTGATGACCGTTAGCGCTCCAGGAGCATTGATCACTGGTCCCTGCCACTGGTGAGTATGAGCTGCAGTGGGGGGGGGGGGGGGGGGGGGGGGCGTAAAGAAGCAGTCCTCGGCGGCGGTAGCAGCGATGACGGCTGTGGCGCATATATAGTTGACCAGGAAATGGATTGGTGTCTGAAATGCTCTAGTTCTTTTGCTACCTTCATTCATAATTTTGGGGGATATGGTGTCATTAAAAAGTTCTTTTGTGGACCAGTTTTACCCAATGTAAGCTTGGTCCAGAAAGGAAAAGATGATCCCAGTACTCACGATTATACTAACAATAGCTAAGATGACACTGACATCCTCAGTTAAACTGATGTTTCTAACATTCTTTTATTTTGATAGAAAATCCACCTAACCTGGGAATACATACGTATTCCCGGTGGACGGGATGCCGGCTGTCAAGTTACAGACAGCTGCATCCCATCCGCCAGAATGCCGGCACCAGGCCGAGCGCAAGAGTCCCGGCGCTTGCCTCACTACGCTCGACTCGCTGCGAGTTTAGTGAATGCCACAGGTTTATATCCATGAGTGGGAATAGCCCCTTTGTGCCGGTATTCCAGTTGTCGTCATTGCCGGCTGTCGGGATTCAGGCATCGGTATCCTGACCGCCGGGATCCCTACAGCTGGAAAATTTACTGCATCCCCTTAACTAATGTAGAGAAGGGGGTTGTTAAATTATACTAGTGATGTGCACCGGACATTTTTCGGGTTTTGTGTTTTGGTTTTGGATTCGGTTCCGCGGCCGTGTTTTGGATTCGGACGCGTTTTGGCAAAACCTCACCGAATTTTTTTTGTCGGATTCGGGTGTGTTTTGGATTCGGGTGTTTTTTTTCAAAAAACCCTAAAAAACAGCTTAAATAATAGAATTTGGGGGTCATTTTGATCACATAGTATTATTAACCTCAATAACCATAATTTCCACTCATTTCCAGTCTATTGTGAACACCTCACACCTCACAATATTATTTTTAGTCCTAAAATTTGCACCGAGGTCGCTGGATGGCTAAGCTTAGTGACACAAGTGGCCGACACAAACACCTGGCCCATCTAGGAGTGGCACTGCAGTGTCAGGCAGGATGGCACTTCAAAAAAATAGTCCCCAAACAGCACATGATGCAAAGAAAAAAAGAGGCGCACCAAGGTCACTGTGTGACTAAGCTAAGCGACACAAGTGGCCGACACAAACACCTGGCCCATCTTGGAGTGGCACTGCAGTGTCAGGCAGGATGGCACTTCAAAAAAATAGTCCCCAAACAGCACATGATGCAAAGAAAAAAAGAGGCGCACCAAGGTGGCTGTGTGACTAAGCTAAGCGACACAAGTGTCCGACACAAACACCTGGCCCATCTAGGAGTGGCACTGCAGTGTCAATCAAGACAGGATGGCACTTCCAAAAAATTGTCCACAAACAGCACATGATGCAAAGAAAAAAAGAGGCGCACCAAGGTCGCTGTGTGACTAAGCTAAGCGACACAAGTGGCCGACACAAATACCTGGCCCATCTAGGAGTGGCACTGCAGTGTCAGGCAGGATGGCACTTCAAAAAAATTGTCCCCAAACAGCACATGATGCAAAGAAAAAAAGAGGCGCACCAAGGTCGCTGTGTGACTAAGCTAAGCGACACAAGTGGCCGACACAAACACCTGGCCCATCTAGGAGTGGGAAAGGGAAGGAAGGGTATATCTGCACACTTGGTGATCTAGATTAAAGATTTTATTTATAAATAACTCAAAGGAGCCCCAATATACGTGTGTCTGAATTAGACTTCAAGCCTCTCTGGGGGTGCGACCCTTTACAACCAAGATATGACAACATGTAAGAAGAACTAGAGAAGCGGTTGTTAAGTTGGGTGCACAATATCTATCTGTTGATTTAATTGTCAAATTTAAAACGTAGCTTTTATTGCTTATATTAATATTAAGAAGGTCCTTATCATGGGACACATACAGCAAAATATAGGGGTTAAAAACATGACATTAACAAACATATATGTGATAAAGAAAGAAAAATTGTGTAAGACAGATACTTAAAAAGTGGGGTCACCACAATAACTCCTGCAACTTGTATGATTGTTTATTTCTGTGTGGAACAGAAACCACTCAGGACACAAACTGGATCAGGTTTAGGCGTCCCTGAATATACTTAATGTCGTGTGGGAGAATTAAATAAAACCACCACTGAATAAATATTGTATTGGGACTCTAAACCTGCCTGTACGGTGTGCCCCTGTCTCTGAGTATCTGTCACCTTCAGCCAACTTAAATGTTGGTACTGCCACTAATACATGGGTGCAGTGAAATATATTAAATGCCCCAATTGGGACTCCTTTCCTACCTAAAAGCAATGCAGGTAGGTTAATCTTAAATAGATGACAAAAACTGCATTGGCATGGATGGTTAAGGCATGAGGGGAAATGTGCCACCAGTGCCCTATATTACACTAAACTGTGTAAAAGAAAATCTAGTTTGATACTGCAGTTATAGCTGTTTATGAATATGGGCACAGGATGTATCTACTTGAGTCCACACTGTTGCAATATAAGGAAAGGGATGTGACAGAGTGTCCTTAGACTGGTGTTACTAAAGAGCAACAGTTGTTGCAATACAGATTCATGAGACAGGGTAAGAATTTGTAATATGACACTTCAGTGATGTGTCTAGTATTGGAATCATCCTTAATGAATAATATCTTACTGTGTGAGTCTATAGCACATTATTGTCATTGTGGATCATACATATATGTATTTATTGAGAAGTCAATCGCTTATATTATATATAAGTGACACACTATGAGCTTGCAAATCATATACGTGTATACCTTTTAACAAGCTAATTGCTTGTATTATAGGAATAGATATTGTGTGCACTATGTGGCCATGTCCACTAAAGGGATCATAAATACTGATACATGGTGGTATTGTAGTAATAATCCTATCAGCCTTAGCGGTCAGTAGTCCCTAATATAAGGATACAAGTCCTCTCTATAAAGATTGCTGGGCTAATTAATTCCGCTGCTGCTGACTGGAGTGATCCCTAGAATATAGTGTGGTTTTAATCCACTAACTGCTGTGAGATTCCTGATCCCTGCAGTTTCCTTCTGGGTAATGCGATTGCTGTTTGGCACAGAATAGATATCTCTATATAGGGTGCTTCACTATACTAAATTGTCATTATAAATGGGATTAAACTTCAACAACTGATTAAATAATTATCCACAGATGTATGCTCTGTAATACAACAGATGATTGATTCTTCTAATACACAAATAATCTTGGGTGATCCCCTTTGCTACTATCCTGAATGGTTTTTGCACAATTTTCTAAAATCCTGCACACAGCCTGCTAAGCAGATCCTAAAGGCTATCTTGAGATCAGTGCTGGTGCGGGTGTAAACAAAGATATATTACACTGGATACAACATTGCTAAAACTTTCAAGGAGTGTGGTGGCCCACTAATAGGCCGACATGCATGTTTCGCTGTACGGGCAGCTTTAACGAGGCTGAACCCGATTGTCTCCCACAGACGTGATTTAACAGGTGAGTGTGACCAATCACGTCAAGGAAAGGAGTCACATGTTACTCTTGACCTATCCTGAGGATCGTCAAGCAGACCCGAGCATGGTAGCGGGGACTCTGCGCTGACGTCAAAATCTGACGTATGTGAATTACAGCTCCGTTCACGTGGTCGGGACCCCGTGCTTTCCCGACTGCTGCTGCTGGACATCTGAAACAGATGAATGCAGGCTATTAACCCGTAGGTGGCAGTGATCTGGGAGAACCTGATACAGACACATTGTGTATAGTGTGTAACTCATCTGATGAGTTACACACTATACCCAATGTGTCTGTATCAGGTTCTCCCAGATCACTGCCACCTACGGGTTAATAGCCTGCATTCATCTGTTTCAGATGTCCAGCAGCAGCAGTCGGGAAAGCACGGGGTCCCGACCACGTGAACGGAGCTGTAATTCACATACGTCAGATTTTGACGTCAGCGCAGAGTCCCCGCTACCATGCTCGGGTCTGCTTGACGATCCTCAGGATAGGTCAAGAGTAACATGTGACTCCTTTCCTTGACGTGATTGGTCACACTCACCTGTTAAATCACGTCTGTGGGAGACAATCGGGTTCAGCCTCGTTAAAGCTGCCCGTACAGCGAAACATGCATGTCGGCCTATTAGTGGGCCACCACACTCCTTGAAAGTTTTAGGAATGTTGTATCCAGTGTAATATATCTATGTTTACACCCGCACCAGCACTGATCTCAAGATAGCCTTTAGGATCTGCTTAGCAGGCTGTGTGCAGGATTTTAGAAAATTGTGCAAAAACCATTCAGGATAGTAGCAAAGGGGATCACCCAAGATTATTTGTGTATTAGAAGAATCAATCATCTGTTGTATTACAGAGCACACATCTGTGGATAATTATTTAATCAGTTGTTGACGTTTAATCCCATTTATAATGACAATTTAGTATAGTGAAGCACCCTATATAGAGATATCTATTCTGTGCCAAACAGCAATCGCATTACCCAGAAGGAAACTGCAGGGATCAGGAATCTCACAGCAGTTAGTGGATTAAAACCACACTATATTCTAGGGATCACTCCAGTCAGCAGCTGCGGAATTAATTAGCCCAGCAATCTTTATAGAGAGGACTTGTATCCTTATATTAGGGACTACTGACCGCTAAGGCTGATAGGATTATTACTACAATACCACCATGTATCAGTATTTATGATCCCTTTAGTGGACATGGCCACATAGTGCACACAATATCTATTCCTATAATACAAGCAATTAGCTTGTTAAAAGGTATACACGTATATGATTTGCAAGCTCATAGTGTGTCACTTATATATAATATAAGCGATTGACTTCTCAATAAATACATATATGTATGATCCACAATGACAATAATGTGCTATAGACTCACACAGTAAGATATTATTCATTAAGGATGATTCCAATACTAGACACATCACTGAAGTGTCATATTACAAATTCTTACCCTGTCTCATGAATCTGTATTGCAACAACTGTTGCTCTTTAGTAACACCAGTCTAAGGACACTCTGTCACATCCCTTTCCTTATATTGCAACAGTGTGGACTCAAGTAGATACATCCTGTGCCCATATTCATAAACAGCTATAACTGCAGTATCAAACTAGATTTTCTTTTACACAGTTTAGTGTAATATAGGGCACTGGTGGCACATTTCCCCTCATGCCTTAACCATCCATGCCAATGCAGTTTTTGTCATCTATTTAAGATTAACCTACCTGCATTGCTTTTAGGTAGGAAAGGAGTCCCAATTGGGGCATTTAATATATTTCACTGCACCCATGTATTAGTGGCAGTACCAACATTTAAGTTGGCTGAAGGTGACAGATACTCAGAGACAGGGGCACACCGTACAGGCAGGTTTAGAGTCCCAATACAATATTTATTCAGTGGTGGTTTTATTTAATTCTCCCACACGACATTAAGTATATTCAGGGACGCCTAAACCTGATCCAGTTTGTGTCCTGAGTGGTTTCTGTTCCACACAGAAATAAACAATCATACAAGTTGCAGGAGTTATTGTGGTGACCCCACTTTTTAAGTATCTGTCTTACACAATTTTTCTTTCTTTATCACATATATGTTTGTTAATGTCATGTTTTTAACCCCTATATTTTGCTGTATGTGTCCCATGATAAGGACCTTCTTAATATTAATATAAGCAATAAAAGCTATGTTTTAAATTTGACAATTAAATCAACAGATAGATATTGTGCACCCAACTTAACAACCGCTTCTCTAGTTCTTCTTACATGTTGCCATCTAGGAGTGGCACTGCAGTGTCAGGCAGGATGGCACTTCCAAAAAATTGTCCCAAAACAGCACATGATGCAAAGAAAAAAGAGGCGCACCAAGGTGGTTGTGTGACTAAGCTAAGCGACACAAGTGGCCGACACAAACACCTGGCCCATCTAGGAGTGGCACTGCAGTGTCAATCAAGACAGGATGGCACTTCCAAAAAATTGTCCCCAAACAGCACATGATGCAAAGAAAAAAAGAGGCGCACCAAGGTGGCTGTGTGACTAAGCTAAGCGACACAAGTGTCCGACACAAACACCTGGCCCATCTAGGAGTGGCACTGCAGTGTCAATCAAGACAGGATGGCACTTCCAAAAAATTGTCCCCAAACAGCACATGATGCAAAGAAAAAAAGAGGCGCACCAAGGTCGCTGTGTGACTAAGCTAAGCGACACAAGTGGCCGACACAAACACCTGGCCCATCTAGGAGTGGCACTGCAGTGTCAGGCAGGATGGCACTTCCAAAAAATTGTCCCCAAACAGCACATGTTGCAAAGAAAAAAAGAGGCGCACCAAGGTCGCTGTGTGACTAAGCTAAGCGACACAAGTGGCCGACACAAACACCTGGCCCATCTAGGAGTGGCACTGCAGTGTCAGGCAGGATGGCACTTCCAAAAAATTGTCCCCAAACAGCACATGATGCAAAGAAAAAAAGAGGCGCACCAAGGTCGCTGTGTGACTAAGCTAAGCGACACAAGTGGCCGACACAAACACCTGGCCCATCTAGGAGTGGCACTGCAGTGTCAATCAAGACAGGATGGCACTTCCAAAAAATTGTCCCCAAACAGCACATGATGCAAAGAAAAATGAAAGAAAAAAGAGGTGCAAGATGGAATTGTCCTTGGGCCCTCCCACCCACCCTTATGTTGTATAAACAGGACATGCACACTTTAACGAACCCATCATTTCAGCGACAGGGTCTGCCACACGACTGTGACTGAAATGACTGGTTGGTTTGTGCCCCCACCAAAAAAGAAGCAATCAATCTCTCCTTGCACAAACTGGCTCTACAGAGGCAAGATGTCCACCTCATCATTATCCTCCGATTCCTCACCCCTTTCACTGTGTACATCCCCCTCCTCACAGATTATTAATTCGTCCCCACTGGAATCCACCATCTCAGGTCCCCGTGTACTTCCTGGAGGCAATTGCTGCTGGTGAATGTCTCCACAGAGGAATTGATTATAATTCATTTTGATGAACATCATCTTCTCCACATTTTCTGGAAGTAACCTCGTACGCCGATTGCTGACAAGGTGAGCGGCTGCACTAAACACTCTTTCGGAGTACACACTGGAGGGAGGGCAACTTAGGTAGAATAAAGCCAGTTTGTGCAAGGGCCTCCAAATTGCCTCTTTTTCCTGCCAGTATACGTACGGACTGTCTGACATGCCTACTTGGATGCGGTCACTCATATAATCCTCCACCATTCTTTCCATGGTGAGAGAATCATATGCAGTGACAGTAGACGACATGTCAGTAATCATTGGCAAGTCCTTCAGTCCGGACCAGATGTCAGCACTCGCTCCAGACTGCCCTGCATCACCGCCAGCGGGTGGGCTCGGAATTCTTAGCCTTTTCCTCGCACACCCAGTTGCGGGAGAATGTGAAGGAGGAGATGTTGACGGGTCACGTTCCGCTTGACTTGACAATTTTCTCACCAGCAGGTCTTTGAACCTCTGCAGACTTGTGTCTGCCGGAAAGAGAGATACAACGTAGGTTTTAAATCTAGGATCGAGCACGGTGGCCAAAATGTAGTGCTTTGATTTCAACAAATTGACCACCCGTGAATCCTGCTTAAGCGAATAAAGGGCTCCATCCACAAGTCCCACATGCCTAGCGGAATCGCTCTGTTTTAGCTCCCCCTTCAATGTCTCCAGCTTCTTCTGCAAAAGCCTGATGAGGGGAATGACCTGACTCAGGCTGGCAGTGTCTGAACTGACTTCACGTGTGGCAAGTTCAAAGGGTTGCAGAACCTTGCACAACGTTGAAATCATTCTCCACTGCGCTTGAGTCAGGTGTATTCCCCCTCCTTTGCCTATATCGTGGGCAGATGTATAGGCTTGAATGGCCTTTTGCTGCTCCTCCATCCTCTGAAGCATATAGAGGGTTGAATTCCACCTCGTTACCACCTCTTGCTTTAGATGATGGCAGGGCAGGTTCAGGAATATTTGGTGGTGCTCCAGTCTTCTGTACGCGGTGCCTGAATGCCGAAAGTGGCCCGCAATTCTTCGGGCCACTACAGCATCTCTTGCACGCCCCTGTCATTTTTTAAATAATTCTGCACCACCAAATTCAATGTATGTGCAAAACATGGAACGTGCTGGAATTTGCCCAGATGTAATGCACGCACAATATTGCTGGCATTGTCCGATGTCACAAATCCCCAGGAGAGTCCAATTGGGGTAAGCCATTCTGCGATGATCTTCTTCAGTTGCCGTAAGAGGTTGTCAGCTGTGTGCCTATTCTGGAAAGCGGTGATACAAAGCGTAGCCTGCCTAGGAACGAGTTGGCGTTTGCGAGATGCTGCTACTGGTGCTGCCGCTGCTGTTCTTGCTGCGGGAGGCAATACATCTACCCAGTGGGCTGTCACAGTCATATAGTCCTGAGTCTGCCCTGCTCCACTTGTCCACATGTCCGTGGTTAAGTGGACATTGGGTACAACTGCATTTTTTAGGACACTGGTGAGTCTTTTTCTGAGGTCTCTGTACATTTTCGGTATCGCCTGCCTAGAGAAATGGAACCTAGATGGTATTTGGTACCGGGGATACAGTACCTCAATCAAGTCTATAGTTGCCTCTGAATTAACGATGGATACCGGAACCACGTTTCTCACCGCCCAGGCTGCCAAGGCCTGAGTTATCTGCTTTGCAGCAGGATGACTGCTGTGATATTTCATCTTCCTCGCAAAGGACTGTTGGACAGTCAATTGCTTACTGGAAGTAGTACAAGTGGTCTTCCGACTTCCCCTCTTGGATGACGATCGACTCCCAGCAGCAACAACAGCAGCGCCAGCAGCAGTAGGCGTTACACTCAAGGATGCATCGGAGGAATCCCAGGCAGGAGAGGACTCGTCAGACTTGACAGTGACATGGCCTGCAGGACTATTGGCTTTCCTGGGTAAGGAGGAAATTGACACTGAGGGAGTTGGTGGTGTGGTTTGCAGGAGCTTGGTTACAAGAGGAAGGGATTTAGTGGTCAGTGGACTGCTTCCGCTGTCACCCAAAGTTTTTGAACTTGTCACTGACTTATGATGAATGCGCTGCAGGTGACGTATAAGGGAGGATGTTCCGAGGTGGTTAACGTCCTTACCCCTACTTATTACAGCTTGACAATGGCAACACACGGCTTGACACCTGTTGTCCGCATTTGTGTTGAAATAATTCCACACCGAAGAGCTGATTTTTTTTGTATTTTGACCAGGCATGTCAATGGCCATATGTCTCCCCGGGTGCCTGACTTAAACAAACCACCTCACCATCAGAATCCTCCTTGTCAATTTCCTCCCCAGCACCAGCAACAACCATATCCTCATCCTGGTGTACTTCAACAGTGACATCTTCAATTTGACTATCAGGAACTGGACTGCGGGTGCTCCTTCCAGCACTTGCAGGGGGCGTGCAAATGGTGGAAGGCGCAAGCTCTTCCCGTCCAGTGTTGGGAAGGTCAGGCATCGCAACCGACACGATTGGACTCTCCTTGGGGATTTGTGATTTCGAAGAACGCACAGTTCTTTGCTGTGCTTTTGCCAGCTTAAGTCTTTTCTTTTTTCTAGCGAGAGGATGAGTGCTTCCATCCTCATGTGAAGCTGAACCACTAGCCATGAACATAGGCCAAGGCCTCAGCCGTTCCTTGGCACTCCGTGTCGTAAATGGCATATTGGCAAGTTTACGCTTCTCCTCAGACGCTTTTAATTTTGATTTTTGGGTCATTTTACTGAACTTTTGTGTTTTGGATTTTACATGCTCTCTACTATGACATTGGGCATCGGCCTTGGCAGACGACGTTGATGGCATTTCATCGTCTCGGCCATGACTAGTGGCAGCAGCTTCAGCACGAGGTGGAAGTGGATCTTGATCTTTTCCTATTTTAACCTCCACATTTTTGTTCTCTATTTTTTAATGTGTGGAATTATATGCCAGTATCAATAGCAATGGCCTACTACTATATTTACTGCGCACAACTGAAATGCACCACAGGTATAGAATGTAGATGGATAGTATACTTAATGGATGACGACACAGAGGTAGGTACAGCAGTGGCCTACCGTACTGCTATATATAGTATACTGGTGGACACTGTCAGCAAACTGCAAAACTAAAATGCACCACAGGTATAGAATGTAGATGGATAGTATACTTAATGGATGACGACACAGAGGTAGGTACAGCAGTGGCCTACCGTACTGCTATATATAGTATACTGGTGGACACTGTCAGCAAACTGCAAAACTAAAATGCACCACAGGTATAGAATGTAGATGGATAGTATACTTAATGGATGACGAGTGACGACACAGAGGTAGGTACAGCAGTGGCCAGAGCCGGCCCTAACCAATATGATGCCCTAGGCAAGATTTTGACTGGTGCCCCCTAGCACTGCCGCTAGTTCTGCAGGACGTGCCTGGCATGAGTCAGCTGGCAGCTCTGCTAACGTTGGGGCGTCTTTTGTTTATGAAAATGCATCTTATTTGCATTACTATGTGGCTAGGATGCACAAGCAGCTTTTGCTGATTAAAATGATATGCAGCATGCCTATATTCTGTGCGCGACTGCGGCTGTATCTGCATACGAAATGCTACTTTAC